>NW_020837973.1:16423853-16538010 GCF_003676395.1 Aethalodelphis obliquidens | reverse complement strand
TTTCTTTCTTTCTTTCTTTCTTTCTTTCTTTCTTTCTTTCTTTCTTTACTGTGTTGGGTCTTCGTTTCTGTGCATGGGCTTTCTCTAGTTGCGGCGAGCGGGGGCCACTCTTCATCGCGGTACGTGGGCCTCTCACTGTCGCGGCCTCTCTTGTTGCGGAGCACAAGATCTAGATGCGCAGGCTCAGTAGTTGTGGCTCATGAGCCTAGTTGCTCCACGGCATGTGGGATCCTCCCAGACTAAGGCTTGAACCCGTGTCCCCTGCATTGGCAGGCAGATTCTCAACCACTGCACCACCAGGGAAGCCCAGTGCTATCCTTTTTGTATATTTTATTGAACTAAAGTTCATCTAGAAGAGAAAGCGCAGAAAAATCACATGTTCTTTTCAAATTGAAGTGTGGTGTATATGTATAAATATATATATGTAAAAGAGAAAAAATCTTAAGTACCTAGTTCATTGAACTTTAATGCAGTGTAAACTCACTCCTGTTCCCTTCAGATTTAAAAAAAAAAAAAAAAAAGCAGAATTGCATCAAAATACCAAAATAATGCTGTGCCCCTACTAAGCACTGCCCACCCTCTTCAAGGTAACTAGTTCTTAAGTTTTAATTCCATGACCTAATTTACTATATTTTAAAATTTTTATAAATAGAATTGTTCATTTTGTACTCCATGCTCTTTTCTTTTCCTTTAACATTCTTTTGAGTGATTTATCCATGATAGTATATATAATTGTAATTATTTGGTAATTTTGCTCTATAATATTACTCTGTAGGAATGCAAGAGTACTGAATGATTCAAACATAGAAGAACATTTGGGTTGTTTCAAGTTTAGTATTATTATGAGTAGTGTTGCTCTTACGTGTATGTATCTTTTGGTGAATATATGTACTCATTTTTGTTAGACATAAATATGAGTGGAATTACTGGATCATAGTGTATATAATTTAATCATTGTTTAATGTTCACTGGTTATTTGGATATGCCCTCTTGTGAAGACATTCCATTTAAACTTTTTGCCCATTTGTTTTCTCATAGTGGCTTTTGAATTGTTTTCTAGGAACTCTTTACATAGAAGTAACTTATCACATATGTGAATGGCAAATATTCTTCCATGCTGGATTGCCTTTTCATTCTCTTAATGGTGTTTTTAAAGTTACATCTTACATTTCTTAATTTGAATGTATTTTCATTTAATGTATTTCTTATAATTAACTTTTTGTGTGTTGTATTTAAAATATTTTTGCATACCCTAACGTCATGAAAAATATTCTCCTGTTTTTTTTCTTAATAGTTCTTCATGAAAGAACTCTGCCTCTGTCTCCCCCATTTCCACCTTTTCCCTAATCTATGACAACTACTTAGTGTGCTCTCCATCTCTCTATTTTTCTCATTTTGACAATGGTATAGAGTGGAATCATATACTCTATGACTTCTGGGATTGGCTTTTTTCATTCAGCATAGTTTCCTGGAGATTTATGCAGGTGTTGTGTTTATCAGTAGGATATCCTTATTGCTGAGTAGTTCTCTGTGCTATTGATATACCATAGTTGGTGTATCAATTAACCTATTTAAGGAAATCTGTGTTGTTTTCCAGTTCTAGGCTATAACAAGCAACCCTGCTAACAACATGTGTCTATGGGTATTCGCGTGAACATAAGTTTTCATTTCTCTGGGACCAATTACATTCCTGGGTCATTTGGAACTGCTGGAGGTTTAGAACTCTGTCATATTTAAATCTTGGGTCCCTTGACACTTGGGTGTTTAGAGCAGAGAGAAATTCAAATATATCTAATGTTTTCCTTAGATAATCTATTCCCTTAATAAGATCAAGTTCAGCATTTATGGCTTCTTTTTCCAAGAAGTTCCCTTAAGCTCCCTGCAAACAGACTTTTATTGGGGGCCAGTTTGCACAATATTCTGCGAAAAATCTATCCATTGCAACTAAAATTCTTTTTCCAGGAGAATCTTCATTTTATTCTCCCATTGCCACTTCTATATTTTTCCCACAAGTTCAACTGACATGCCTCTACTCTGACAGTGAATATAGTTTAGACTGAAGCTAAAATATCTACTGCCAAGAATGATGTGTATGGCCAAGAATGATGAACAAAGTTTTCATTAAAATGAGGGTATTAAATAGGCTACCTAAAGCCTAAATTTTGGCAGTGAGAACAAAGATCCAGAAGCGAATCTTCAACAAAGACAGAATTATCTGTGTACATCAAAGAGAAAAATTCACCTTCAGGAACTCTCAACACTTAAAGACTAACCTCATCATTCTTCTTGAGCCCCTAAGAAATTCTGCAGGCAAGTGTGACATAGTGATAAATTACTTTTTGGTGTTCACTAGTATTGGGCAAGTCTGAGAGAAAATAGAAATAGTCAGAGGTCAAATGTCACTGACTTTCTAGCTCCTGAATGTTTGTATGAACAGTTTTGAAGATAAATGGGAATTCATTTGTAAAATGTTGTATGACAGCACAAAAAAATTCCAATTTTTTTACAGCTGACAATGCATATATGGTTTCTTAATTTTCTCTAATAATGGAAAACACCTCCATAGTAAACATAAAGAATACGTTACCATAAGGGAATTTAAACATATGTGTTTTAATAATCAAAAACTCAAGTTATACATTTTAAAACCCCCCCCCATTATTTTGGATGTGCCCAGCCATGTACTTAATGTTAGAGACCTAATATTTTGTCAGTACTATGTCACTTTTTAATATATCTATTTTCTTAATACTTTGTCACTTTTTAATATATCTATTTCTTATATTAAATAGGTAATCAGAATACTAAATAGACATGAAACACATTTATTTAATTTATTAAAGTGTCTTGAATTTTTTAGAACCTATATTCATATAAAATATTAGTTTCATTTAATATTTATATATAGGTATTAAATAGTTACTAATTTATATTTTTATGTGCATACATTGAGACCAGTCATTTTTTTTGCTTCAAAAAAGAGCTTAGTAAAAATTAAATAGATCCAATTTGAAAATATCAATGGATCTCCTTCTAGTGATTTCTGATTTTTATACTAATATGTTTTAGGATGATTAGAAATTAGAGAATCCTTGCATCTCTCCTTTTATAAAAATAAAGATAAAATCTTACCCCATAATCAGTACAATTAGTTTATCTTAAAATCATTTTTAAGAATACAAGAAATTCAAAATAATAGTTACACAACACAAAACTGAAAACCTTCATGATACAAGTATTTGCTGTAAAATAAGAGAACATTTTTTCCCACCTCTGACCCTTATTATAGTTTTCAATATGAAATAATGAATTAAAAATACCAAGAGGCTAAACATGTGTTTTAAGTAGAAGTCATTCCTTACTAAACTTCAACATTAAAAACTCCCTAAAAGAGAACTCAGCCAAGCAAAAACAGCAACCAGCCTGTGTTGAAGGATTATAACTTCAACAAAACTTCCATGAATAGTAGCTACTCTTCTCTAACTAGAGTAAGCAAGACTGAAGTTCCTTTACATTTGTCCCCTTTCTCATTTTTCCTTGAACCTGCTGTAATGTGAGGCTTAAATAATGTGTGTGTGTGTGTGTGTGTGTGTGTGTGTGTGTGTGACCATCTCTGCTTATAAACTAGGGATACTTTTAAAAATTATTATTAAATTATGTCAGTCTTTGTGTGGCCCAAAATATATAGTTTGGCTCTTTCTTTTTAAAGTACCCCTGTGGGATTCAGTAATTTGCCATGTCTAAGAATAGTGTGGATACTTGCAAGGGCTATTCAGGGAAGAATTTTCTCACTAAGGTACTAATTCCGTGAGCTGATTAACATAATTTACATAAATATTTGCATATTTACAAAAATGTTTTATGTTATCAATTACCTATTGCTGTATAACAACTCCAAACCTTAACAGCTTAAATAACAATAAATACTTACTACCTCACATAATTTTTGTGTGTCAAAAAATCAGGAGCAGCTAAATTTGTTGGCTCTGGCTCTGGTTCTCTGATGAGGTCACCTTCAAAAAGTGCTGGCAGGGGTACCCATCTTCTGAAATCTTGACTGGGTCTGAAAGACGGACTCATCTGTATGCTATTGGTCATTGGCAGGAGGCCTCAGTTTCTACCTATCTGGTCTTCTGTTTGAGTGTCCACATGGTATAGTAGTTGACTTCCCCTGAGTGGATAATCCAAGAGAACACAAGGTAGAAGGTTTCTTGAAAGTCACACCCCATAATTTCTACAATATCATGATTGTTTATACAGCTTGACCCACCCCAATCAATGTCCAAAAGGAATACACAAGTACATAAATACCAGGAGGCAAGACTCATGGAGGTCATAGATCATTATAGAGAAGATCTTAGCTCAAATGGCCAATTCTGTTAAGAATTTAAGACAACATAATTGATAATTGTACGGGCAATAGCATCACAAAGCCTGTAGCCTACACAAATGTTTGTTTCCAACCCCTTTACATCCTGAAAAAGTAAATTTAAATTTGATTATTATTGATCATTTTAATATGCTAGAAAGTAGTGGTACTGTATATCACAGCATTAAATTTCCTTACTAAGGTAAACAAATGTTAACTACAAGACTTTACAGATACTCTTGTTCGTTGTATTTCTAACTAAGTGGAATTCTAGTTCTGTGGTTATTTTAAGCTGAGTCAGACAGTGTCTCCTAACTTTTGTTTTTGATAGAGTTAATCCTTTTTTATTCCTAACATTGACTATTGTATCAAATGTGCAAATTGAATCTAGTTTTTATTTTGCAGTTTATGCTCTCTGATATCCGCCCAGTTGTTCATTTTCTACTCATCCTCATTTCCCACAAAGTGCTGGAACTAGGAGAACAGAGAAGTCAGCTAGAAACACAGTCAAATAAAATGTTGGCAGAGCAGTGCCCTGTAAGGCATTTCATTTGTGATAACCCTTCATTTTATCTTTCTTTCCTCTTACTAAGTGTCCCTCTCTCCTACCTTGCACCTAGGAAACGCTTTTAAAAATGAAATGTGTAATTACATTCCATTCTCTTGGTGAACGTGTGAGTCAGTTAGAAAGCAAGTGTACATACAACAGGGAGACAAGATCTGTCCAGGCTGGAGTTTGTATCTTTTCCAAAGCTGATATTTCTATTCTGAAAACAAAGTGTCTAAGCTTTGGGAGAAATTCAAAGGTTATATGGACGTCACACTAATCTGATGCTAGAATATTCTCCATTGTCCTTCTGCCAAATATAAGCCAGTCAATGTCAGAGGGCATTTAGTTACAGGGAACTCCATTATTTCCTGAAGGAAGCTTGAACAAGTTGTTTTGTGAGTTCTTCCTTATACTGAGTTTTAGAATTACAATAGTTTTGAGTGTGTAATCATTTTTCATTTATATGTATAACATACCTCTAAACCAATGCCCATTCAGATTGAATGTCTCTAGTTCCTATAACTGTTTCTCATAAGAAGTCAGGATTATGCTCCTGATTATGTATCTTTGATTCAGAAAAGTTTCCCACCTGTACTTCAGGCCTAGCCCCATTCCTCTGCTGTTCCAGCTAGGAATTCTGAAATAAATGAAATTATATTGCCATTAGAAATTGAAACTATAAAATCACTCATTTCATAATGAAGATGTACTGTCACTTTAATGAGATAGAAGGGTTCCTGGGCTAGTAGGCACAAGCATATTGAAGATTATCATTTAAAAGAGGAATTGGTAAAATGAATGATACAGAGAGCAGACCCCAAAGGCAAAGGCTGCCAATGACCATGTTAGAAATTCAGGAGGCAGAAAGAATCTTTGGTAATTAACCTTGGATATTGTGGTCTTATTACGGATGCTATCCACTTTTGTGGAAATAGATGGTTCACTGTGTTTTTCCATTAATAGTAAAGCTTCCTCTCATGTAACTAAATCCTTTTCTGATTCCACACTTACTCAGAAACTATGATTTTTAAATTGGTTTCCTGTGTAGATCCAACTCTAAGAAATGACTGTAGTAGTTATTCTGGAAAAAGTATTGCAATCTACATGATATTTTAAGCACATAATTTGGTGTTCTGGAATAACAGTATCCTGAGTTTGATTAATGTGAATTGGCGACATTTTCTGTGTAATGTCAAAATTGTCATTTCTTAGCAAGCCAACTCCCACTGGACTGAGCTAAGCCACTGAACATTTATCTATTTAACAAGTTTATTGTTAGAGGCCGAACACTGTTTGCCCAAAGATGTCCACATTCTAACACCCAGGATGTGTAAACACATTACTTTATACAGCAAATAGAACTTCACAAATGTGTTTAAGAATCTTAAACTGGGGGAGAATATCCTGATTATCCAGGTGGGCCTAAGGTAATCATGCAGGGCCGTGTAAGAGGGAAGTAGGAAGATCAGAGTCAGAAGAGATGTGAGAGTAGAAGCAAAGGCTGGAACAGTAAATTTTGAAATGGAGGAAGAAGCCACAAGCCAAGGAAGGCAGGCAGCTTCTAGCAGCTAGAAAGAGCAGGGGAGCAGATTCTCCCCAGTCTCCAGAAGGAATACAGCTCTGCCAATAAATTGATTTTAGCCTGTAAGACTCATTTTGTGCTTCTGACCTCCAGAACTGTAAAATAATAAACGTGTGCTGTTTTAAGCCACCAAGTGTGTGGTCATTTGTTATAGCAGTAAATGGAAATGAATACATGATTCATCTTTTGAAGACTCTCAGATGGTACCCAGTTGACCTTTTCTTTTTAACGGCTCCATCTTGCATTGAAAAATTTCTTCTTAAATGTCTGCATATATATCTGATATCACAAGTAATTCTCTACTGGAAAGAAAAAAAAACAACTTTTTGGACAGTTTGATATCTCACATTCCTTTTTATTAAATTCTATGTTTTATGTATGCATTTTAAAATTAGATGAAGAGCATTTAAACTTATTTATTGGTAAAATAATAAAAATATTCCTGTTAGTCATGCTTCTCCAGAAACAGAACAAATATAAAGACATTATTCACTGTAGCCCTCAAGTAGAAGCAATGCAATGCACATCAATAGCAATATGAATAAACAAATATTGGTACATACATCAAGGCAATACTATATAGCATTGAAAAGATCAAACTACTGCTATACATTATGGAATGAATGAATGAATAAATAAATATATATACATATAATGTTAAGTAAAAGAAACCATACACAAATGATAACATCTCATACCATTTAATTATGTCAAGTTCATATGCAGCTGAGGAAATCCATAGAAATAAAAGTTAAAGGTTATTTTTGGTAGGGAATCAATGATCTGAAGTAGGCATGTGCACGGCATGTGGAACACTAGTAGTGTTCTAATTTTTGAGCTGGGCCGTGACTACATGGAAGCTTTTACCTTATAAACATCATTAATGTGTATATTTAAAATGTATATGCCCTGCTACATGTGTGTTATATTTCAATGAAAATTTATTACACAGACAGATACATTTTCAAAGTAATGCAAATATCTAAAGGAGACAGATTGATGGCAAGGAAACACAGCCCCTCTTAAGAACATCCTAAATCAGGAAATACAGTTGAACTGGTTCATGGAAACTGGGACTGGATGTCAGTAAACAGGGTTGCTTCTTCCTATTTGGCAGCTAAACTGATTGCTTCTTGTCTCTGTTTCTCTTTCCATGACCTCTCCATAATTTTGGTTCTTTTTGTCAAGTAGCTTTCTTTGCTTAGTCATGCTATTTCCACTTCTGCATAATTTTGGTGCTTGTGCCTGGCTTTGGTTCACCATGTCACTGATGTTAGATCATATACTAGGTTAATTTTCACTTTACGCACCTGCAGTCACCTAATATACTTTATCAGTCAGAATCTACATTCTAGATTCCCAGGACAATATGATTAGCCAACTTGATTCAGGTACCTATCTTGGGCACAGTCTTAGGTAATGAAAATTGTGATAATTACAGATACTTCAACCAAGGTATGTGAATTAAGCCGTTTTTGTTGTTTTTTTTTAAGAGGGAACATATGATTGGGAAGAATTAATTGAAATATGTGTTGCACTTGCTAGCTTTGTGGGTGATTGAAATAAAACGGTAGCATACAGTGGTTCTCAAACCTTTTGTTCTCCTACCGTACAATCTTAATTTATTGATACCACATTGTTTTTATTTACATGGTTTATATCTATCAGTATTTTTCTTTCTTTTTTTCTTTTTACATCTTTATTGGAGTATAATTGCTTTACAATGTTGTCTTAGTTTCTGGTTTATAACAAAGTGAATCAGTTATACATATATATATGTTCCCATATCTCCTCCCTCCCTCCCACCCTCCCTATCCCACCCCTCTAGGTGGTCACAAAGCACCGAGCATATCTCCTTGGGCTCTGTGGCTGCTTCCCACTAGCTATCTATTTTACGTTTGGTAGTGTATATATGTCCATAGCTTACACTTCCCCCTCCCCATATCCTCAAGTCCATTCTCTAATAGGTCTGTGTCTTTATTCCTGTCTTACCCCTAGGTTCTTCATGACATTTTTTTTTCTTATATTCCATATATATGTGTTAGCATATGATATTTGTCTTTCTCTTTCTGACTTACTTCACTCTGTATGACAGACTCAAGGTCCATCCACCTCACTACAAATAACTCAAATATGTTTCCTTTTATGGCTGAATAATATTCCATTGTATATATGTGCCACATCTTCTTTATCCATTCATCCAATGATGGACACTTAGGTTGTTTCCATCTCCTGGCTATTGTAAATAGAGCTGCAATGAACATTTTGGTACATGACTCTTTTTGAATTATGGTTTTCTCAGGGTATATGTCCAGTAGTGGGATTGCTGGGTCATATGGTAGTTCTATTTGTAGTTTTTTAAGGAACCTCCATACTGTTCTCCATAGTGGCTGCACCAATTCACATTCCAACCAGCAGTGCAAGAGGGTTCTCTTTTTCTCCACACCTTCTCCAGCATTTATTGTTTCTAGATTTTTTGATGATGGCCATTCTGACTGGTGTGAGATGATATCTCATTGTAGTTTTGATTTGCATTTCTCTAATGATTAATGATGTTGAGCATTCTTTCATGTGTTTGTTGGCAATCTGTATATCTTCTTTGGAGAAATATCTATTTAGGTTTTCTGCCCATTTTTGGACTGGGTTGTTTGTTTTTTTGTTATTTAGCTGCATGAGCTGCTTGTAAATTTTAGAGATTAATCCTTTGTCAGTTGCTTCATTTGCAAATATTTTCTCCCATTCTGAGGATTGGCTTTTGGTCTTGTTTATGGTTTCCTTTGCTGTGCAAAAACTTTGAAGTTTCATTAGTTCCCATTTGTTTATTTTTGTTTTTATTTCCATTTCTCTAGGAGGTGGGTCAAAAAGGATCTTGCTGTGATTGATGTCATAGAGTGTTCTGTCTATGTTTTCCTCTAAGAGTTTGATAGTTTCTTGCCTTACATTTAGGACTTTAATCCATTTTGAGCTTATTTTTGTGTATGGTGTTAGGGAGTGTTCTAATCTCATACTTTTACATGTACCTGTCCAGTTTTCCCAGCACCACTTATTGGAGAGGCTGTCTTTTCTCCACTGTACATTCCTGCCTCCTTTATCAAAGATAAGGTGACCATATGTGCGTGGGGTTAACTCTAGGCTTTCTATCCTGTTCCATTGATCTATATTTCTGTTTTTGTGCCAGTACCATACAGTCTTGATTACTGTAGCTTTGTAGTATAGTCTAAAGTCAGGGAACCTGATTCCTCCAGCTCCATTTTTGATTCTCAAGATTGCTTTGGCTATTCGGAGTCTTTTGTGTTTCCATACAAATTGTGATTTTTTTTTCTCTAGTTCTGTGAAAAATGCCAGTCATAATTTGATAGGGATTGTATTGAATCTGTAGATTGCTTTGGGTAGTAGAGTCATTTTCACCATGTTGATTCTTCCAATCCAAGAACATGGTATATCTCTCCATCTGTTTGTATCATCTTTAATTTCTTTCATCAGTGTCTTATAGTTTTCTGCATATAGGTCTTTTCTCTCCTTAGGTAGGTTTATTCCTAGGTATTTTATTCTTTTTGTTGCAGTGGTAAATGGGAGTGTTTCTTGATTTCACTTTCAGATTTTTCATCAGTAGTGTATAGGAATGCCAGAGATTTCTGTGCATTAATTTTGTACCCTGCTACTTTGCCAGATTCATTGATTAGCTCTAGTAGTTTTCTGGTAGCATCTTAAGGATTCTCTATGTATAGTATCATGTCATCGGCAAACAGTGACAGCTTTACTTCTTCTTTTCTGATTTGGATTCCTTTTATTTCCTTTTCTTCTCTGATTGCTGTGGGTAAAACTTCCAAAACTATGTTGAATAAGAGTGGTGAGAGTGGGCAACCTTGTCCTGTTCCTGATCTTAGTGGAAATGCTTTCAGTTTTTCACCATTGAGAACGATGTTGGATGTGGGTTTGTCATATATGGCCTTCATTATGTTTAGGAAAGTTCCCTCTATGCCTACTTTCTGCAGGGTTTTTATCATAAATGGGTTTTGAATTTTGTTGAAAGCTTTCTCTGCATCTATTGAGATGATCATATGTTTTTTCTTCTTCATTTAGTTAATATGGTTATCACATTGATTGTTTTGCCTATATTGAAGAATCCTTGCATTCCTATAATAAACCCCACTTGATCATGGTGTATGATCCTTTTAATGTGCTGTTGGATTCTGTTTGATAGTATTTTGTTGAGGATTTTTGCATCTATGTTCATCAGTGATATTGGCCTGTAGTTTTCTTTCTTTGTGACATCCTTGTCTGGTTTTGGTATCAGGGTGATGGTGGCCTTGTAGAATGAGTTTGGGAGTGTTGCTCCCTCTGCTATATTTTGGAAGAGTGTCAGAAGTATAGATGTTAGCTCTTCTCTAAATGTTTGATAGAATTCGCCTGTGAAGCCATCTGGTCCTGGGCTTTTGTTTGTTGGAAGATTTTTAATCACTGTTTCAATTTCAGTGCTTGTGATTGGTCTGTTCATATTTTCTATTTATTCCTGTTTCAGTCTTGGCAGGTTGTACATTTCCAAGAATTTGTCCATTTCTTCCACGTTGTCCGTTTTATTGGCATAGAGTTGCTTGTAGTAATCTCTCATGATCTTTTGTATTTCTGCAGTGTCAGTTGTTACTTCTCCTTTTTCATTTCTAATTCTATTGATTTGAGTCTTCTCCCTTTTTTTCTTGATGAGTCTGGCTAATTGTTTATCAATTTTGTTTATTCTCTCAAAGAACCAGCTTTTAGTTTTATTGATTTTTGCTATTATTTCCTTCATTTCTTTCTGATCTGATCTTTATGATTTCTTTCCTTCTGCTAACTTTGGGGTTTTTTGTTCTTCTTTCTCTAATTACTTTAGGTGCAAGATTCGGTTATTTATTCAAGATATTTCTTGTTTCTTGAGGTAGGATTGTATTGCTATAAACTTCCCTCTTAGAACTGCTTTGCTGCATCCCATAGGTTTTGGGTCATCTTGTCTCCATTGTCATGTTTCTAGGTATTTTTTGATTTCCTCTTTGATTTTTTCAGTGATCATTTCATTATTAAGAAGTGTATTGTTTAGCCTTCATGTGTTTGTATTTTTTACAGATCTTCTCCTGTAATTGATATCTAGTCTCATAGCATTGTGGTTGGAAAAGATACTTGATACAATTTCAATTTTCTTAAATTTACTGAAGCTTGATTTGTGACCCAAGATATAATCTATCCTGGAGAATGTTCCATGAGCACTTGAGAAAATGTGTATTCTGTTGTTTTTGAATGGAATGTCCTATAAATATCAATTAAGTCCATCTTGTTTAATGTATCATTTAAAGCTTGTGTTTTCTTATTTATTTTGATTTTGGATGACCTGTCCATTGGTGAAAGTGGTGTGTTAAAGTCCCCTACTATGAATGTGTTACTGTCGATTATCCCTTTTATGGCTGTTAGTATTTGACTTATGTATTGAGGTGCTCCTATGTTGGGTACATAAATATTTACAATTGCTATATCTTCTTCTTGGATCGATCCCTTGATCATTATGTAGTGTCCTTCTTTGTCTCTTCTAATAGTCTTTATTTTAAAGTCTATTTTGTCTGATATGAGAATGGCTACTCAAGCTTTCTTTTGGTTTCCATGTTCATGGCATATCTTTTTCTATCCCCTCACTTTCAATCTGTACGTGTCCTTAGGTCTGAACTGAGTCTCTTGTAGACAGCATATATATGGGTCTTGCTTTTGTATCCAATCAGCCAGTCTGTGTCTTTTGGTTGGAGCATTTAATCCATTTACATTTAAGGTAATTATCAACATGTATGTTCCTATTCCCCTTTTCTTAATTGTTTTGAGTTTGTTATTGTAGGTCTTTTACTTCTCTTGTGTTTCTTGCCTAGACATGATCCTTTAGCATTTGCTGTAAAGCTGGTTTGGTGGTGCTGAACTCTCTCAGCTTTTGCTTGTCTGTAAAGGTTTTAATTTCTCCATCAAATCTGAATGAGATCTTTGCTGGGTAGAGTAATCTTGGTTGCAGGTTTTTCTCCTTCATAACTTTAAATATGTCCTGCCAGTCCCTTCTGGCTTGCAGAGTTTCTGCTGAAAGATCAGCTATTATCCTTTTGGGGATTCCCTTGTGTGTTATTTGTTGTTTTTCCCTTGCTGCTTTTAATATGTTTTCTTCGTATTTAATTTTTGACAGTTTGATTAATATGTGTCTTGGTGTGTTTCTCCTTGGATTTATGCTGTATGGGACTCTCTGTGCTTCCTGGACTTGAATAACTATTTCCTTTCCCATATTAGGGAAGTTTTCAACTATAATCTCTTCAAATATTTTCTCAGTCCCTTTCTTTTTCTTTTCTTCTTCTGGAACCCCTACAATTCGAATGTTGGTGCATTTAATGTTGTCCCAGAGGTCTCTGAGACTGTCCTCAGTTCTTTTCATTCTTTTTTCTTTATTGTGCTCTGCAGTAGTTATTTCCACTATTTTATCTTCCAGGTCACTTCTCCCTTCTTCTGCCTCAGTTATTCTGCTATTGATCCCTTCTAGAGTATTTTTAATTTCATTTATTGTGTTGTTCATCATTGCTTGTTTCATCTTTAGTTCTTCTAGGTCCTTCTTAAATGTTTCTTGCATTTTCTCTATTCTGTTTACAAGATTTTAGATCATCTTTACTATCATTATTCTGAATTTTTTTTTAGGTAGACTGCCTATTTCCGCTTCATTTATTAGGTCTGGTGGGTTTTATCTTGCTCCTTCATCTGCTGTGTGTTTTTCTGTCTTCTCATTTTGCTTATCTTACTGTGTTTGGGGTCTCCTTTTTGCAGGCTGCTGCTTCGTAGTTCCCGTTGTTTTTGGTGTCTGTCCCCAGTGGCTAAGGTTGGTTCAGTGGGTTGTGTAGGCTTCCTGTTGGAGGGGACTAGTGCCTGTGTTATGGTGGATGAGGCTGGATCTTGTCTTTCTGGTGGGCAGGTCCCCGTTTGGTGGTGTGTTTTGGGGTGTCTGTGGGCTTATTATGATTTTAGGCAGCCTCTCTGCTAATGGGTGGGGTTGTGTTCCTGTCTTGCTAGTTGTTTGGCATAGGGTGTCCAGCACTGTAGCTTACTGGTCATTGAGTGAAGCTGGGTGCTGATGTTGAGATGGAAAATCTGGGAGATTTTCGCCATTTGATATTACATGGAGCTGGGAGGTCTCTTGTGGACCAGAGTCCTGAAGTAGTCTCTCCCACCTCAGAGGCACAGCACTGACTCCTGGCTGCAGCACCAAGAGCCGTTCATCCACGCAGCTCAGAATAAAAAGGGGAAAATGTAGAAAGAAATAAAAAAGAAAGAGGGTAAAATAAAATAAAGTAAGATAAAATAAAATAGTTATTAAAATAAATATAATTATTAAGAAATTTTTTTCAAAAATGTAAAAACAAAAAAAAGAAAAAAAAAAAGGACAGATAGAACCCTAGGACAAATGGTGAAAGCAAAGCTATACAGACAAAATGTCACACAGAAGCATACACATACACACTTACACAAAAGAGGAAGAGGGGAAAAAATAGTAAATCTTGCTCTCAAAGTCCACCTCCCCAATTTGGGATGATTCATTGTCTATTCATGTATTCCGCAGATGCAGGGTACATCAAGTTGATTGTGGAGATTTAATCCGCTGCTCCTGAGGCTGCTGGGACAGATTTCCTTTTCTCTTCTTTGTTCCTAAAGCTCCCAGGGCTCAGCTTTGGATTTGGCCCCGCCTCTGTGTGTCTGTTCTTCTCTCAGACAGGACGAGGTTAAAGGAGCCTTTGATTCGGGGGCTCTGGCTCACTCAGGACGGGGGGAGGGAGGGGTGTGAATCCAGGGTGAGCCTGTGGCAGCAGAAGCTAGCAGGCTGTTGCACCAGTCTGAGGGGCGCTGTGCGTTCTCCCAGGGAAGATGTCCCTGGATCCCGGGACCCTGGCAGTGGTGGGCTGCACAGGCTCCCCAGAAGGGAGGTGTGGATAGTGACCTGTGCTCACACACAGGCTTCTTGGTGGCAGCAGCAGCAGCCTTAGCGTCTCATGCCCATCTCTGTGGTCCACACTGTTAGTCGCGGCTCGCACCCATCTCTGGACCTCCTTTAAGTAGCACTCATAATCCCCTCTCCTCACGCACCAGGAAACAAAGAGGGAAGAAAAAGTCTTTTTCCCTCTTCGGCAGGTCCAGATTTTTCCCCAGACTCCATCCCGGCTAGCCGTGGTGCACTAACCCCTTCAGGCTGTGTTCACGCCACCAACCTCAGTCCTCTCCCTCAGCTCCCAGCCCCGCCTGCCCCAGCGGGTGAGCAGACAAGCCCCTCAGGCTGGTGAGTGCTGGTCAGAACCGATCCTCTGTGAGGGAATCTCTCCACTTTGCCCTCCACACCCCTGTTGCTGCGCTCTCCTCTGCGGCCCCGAAGCTTCCCCCTCCGCCACCCGCAGTCTCCGCACAAGAAGGGGCTTCCTAGTGTGTGGAAACCTTTCCTCCTTCACAGCTCCCTCCCACTGGTGCAGGTCCCATCCCTATTCTTTTGTCTCTGTTTATTCTGTTTTCTTTTGCCCTACCCAGGTACGTGGGGAGTTTCTTGCCTTTTGGGAAGTCTGAGGTCTTCTGCCAGCATTCAGTAGTTGCTCTGTAGGAGTTGTTCCACGTGTAGATGTATTTCTGGTGTATCTGTGGGGAGGAAGGTGATCTCCGCGTCTTACTCTTTCGCCATCTTCCTAGGAGTCTCCTATCAGTATTTTTCCTATAAGAAATTATAAAATACTGCATTTGCTTCTATAAAATAAAAATAGCATTGCATATTAGCGTGTCACCTGTTTTATGAAAAATAACTATGCTTTCCAAAGCAACAAAATATAGTAAGAAGAGTGGCATTGTTTCCCATTTTTGCAGATCTTTTTAATGCCTGATTTAATAGAGGAAATTCATTTCACATATTTCTTTATACTTTTAGTCTGTTGAAATATCACATGTCTTGTAGTCTGGAAAACTCCACTGTATACTCAAGAGGGAATGAAAGTGAAAAAGGAATGTAACATCTTAGTAGTGTAATAGAAATATTTTTGATCTTCCAGGTGTCATAAAAGAGTCTCCAGCATCCTTCCCCCTGACCCCAAGATTCCCTGAACAACTTTCGCTGATGTGCTGGAGCAAGGGTATTTTGGGGGCAAGTAGACTCAAGTTCAAATTCCAGTTGAATCAGTTATGGTTTTGTCTCTCTAAATCATATTTCCCTCATCTGTCAAATAGTTTGGTTAATACCTCACACAATTATTGGGAGATGGTTTTGAAGATGACATGAGATAATATGAAATTATTTACTACTACTAATAATAACACTATCAATAGAGTTTTTCTTTCATTGGACCTTCACTGCACCTCAGTTTTTTTTTTTGTATTTGTTTTACACAGATTAACTCTCAACAGATCTATGAGTTAAGCTTCATTTTTTTTAGACAAAAACATTACTAGCTTAAGATAACACAGCTAGTCAGTAAAGGAATGGAATATGAACTCAGGCCTTAAAATGCCAGAGGGCTTTTTCTTGGTGTTCTTGGTTTCTTTGGCAATTACAGCTTAATGAATGTTAGTGTGTTTTCTTAACTAACATGCTTTAATATAGAACCTAACATGTTATTTTATTTAATCTAGTTAAGGTCAATAATGATTTCAATTCTATGTCTTTCTTGGACTCATATAAAAGCATGTAAAAGGACAGATTTACTCTCCTTCTTAGGCATCATGCCATATGCAATTCTAATTTGTTTCATAACTAATACTTTAACAGCACTTAAATTGAGGTGGATGCCATTCTAATTTAATGCTCAAAACAACCTTCCAAAGCACACACTGTTTTTATAGATATACATTT
The DNA here is from genome assembly GCF_003676395.1 of Aethalodelphis obliquidens. Lineage (NCBI taxonomy): Eukaryota > Metazoa > Chordata > Mammalia > Artiodactyla > Delphinidae > Aethalodelphis > Aethalodelphis obliquidens. The sequence goes on along the minus strand of NW_020837973.1, from coordinate 16,521,647 downwards.
TACCTAGTGAACATGAAGGATTTTGAGACTAAGCCACTTGTTCTCTAGAAGAGAGGCAGGTGAGGATAGAGCTAGAATTTGAACTGACATATTCTAGCACCAGAGTTCATTCACTTAACCACTGACTTGTACTTCTCTGTTCACCTATAATATTGTATAAGGTCGGAAAAGAAGGCAGAAATGTAGTATAAATTTATTGCTCTTTAGTGATATTTTATTATTTTATTTGAATCATTATATCTTAAAACATCAAAATCACACAGCAAAAATGTACAATGTCTTGATAGTGTATAATATCACTGTTGCAAATTACTTCTTTCTCCAGTTTGCTTTTATTTATTTTATTAAAGTACAGTTGATTTACAATATTGTGTTAGTTTCAGGTATATACAGCAGATTGATTCTTATTTCATTATTCATTATTTCATTCTTTTTTATGGCTGAGTACTATTCCATTATATATATATATATATATATATATATATATATATATACACACACACACACAAAATCTTCTTTGTCCATTCACCTGTTGATGGACATTTAGGTTGCTTCCATGTCTTGGCTACTGTAAATAGTGCTGCTATGAACATTGAGGTGCATATAAATATCTTTTCAAATTAGAGTTTCCTCTGGATATATACCCAAGAGTGGGATTGTCGGATCATATGGTAGCTCTATTATTAGTTTTTAAAGGAAACTCCATACTGTTTTCCACAGTGGCTGCACCAATTTAGAATCTCACCAACAGTGTAGAAGGGTTCCCTTTTCTCTACATTCTCTCCAGAATTTGTTATTTGTAGACTTTTTAATGATGGCCATTCTGATCGGTGAGGTGGTAGCTCACTGATTTGCATTTCTCTAATAATTAGCAGTGTTGAGCATTTTTCCATGTAAATGTTGGCCATCTGTATGTCTTCTTTGGAGAAATATCTATTTAGGTCTTCTGCCTGTTTTTTGATTGAGTTGTGTGAGCTGTTTGTATATTTTGGAAATTAAGCCCTTGTCAATCACGTTATTTGCAAGATTTTCTCGAATTCTATAGGTTGTCTTTTCATTTTGTTTATGGCTTCTTTTGCTGTGCAAAGTTTTTAAGTTTGATTAGGTCCCATTTGTTTATTTTTGCTTTCATTCCTATTGACTTGGGAGACTGACCTAAGAAAACATTGGTATGATTTATGTCAGAGAATGTTTTGCCTACATTCTCTTCTAGGAGTTTTATGGTGTCATGTCTTACATTTAAGTCTTTATGCCATTTTGAGTTTACTTTATGTATGGTGTGAGAGAGGTTTCTAACTTCATTGATTTACATGCAACTGTCCAACTCTCCCAACACCAATTGCTGAAGAGGCTGTCTTTTCTCCATTGTATATTTTTGCCTCCTTTGTTGAAGATTAATTGACCATAGGCGTTGTGTTTGTTCTTGGGCTCTCCATTCTGTTCCATTGATCTATGTGTCTGTTTTTGTGCCAGTGCCATGCTATGTTGATTACTGTAGCTTTGAGTATTGTCTGAAGACTGTAAGGGTTATGCCTTCAGCTTTGTTCTTTTTCCTCAGGATTGCTTTGGCAATTCTGGGTCATTTGCAGTTCCCTGTAAATTTAGGATAATTTGTTCTAGTTCTGTGAAAAATGCCATGGGTAATTTGATGGGGATTGCATTAAATCTGTGTATTTATTTAGGTAGTATGGCCATTTAATATTAAAACTTCCAATCCAAGAGCATTGGATATCTTTCTTTCCATTTCCTTGAATCAGCTTTGATTTCCTTTATCAATATTTTATAGTACTCAGATTACAAGTCTTTCTTTGGTCAGATTTATCCCTGTGTTTTTGTTTGTTTGTTTGTTTGATGCAATTTTAAAAGGAATTTTTTTTTTACTTTCCCTTTCTGATATTTCATTGTTAGTTTACAGAAATGTAACAGATTTCTGTATATTAATCTTGTAACCTACTACCTTGCTGAATTAATTCATCAGTTCTAACAGTTTTTGTGTGGAGTCTTTAGGGTTTTCTGCATAGAGTGTCATGTTATCTGCATATAATGACAATTTTACCTCTTCTCTTCTGATTTGGATACCTTTTATGTATTTCCCTTCTCTGATTGCTGTGGTTAGGACTACCAATACTATGTTGAATAGAACATAGTGGGCATCCTTGTCTTGCTCCAGAATTTAACAGAAAGATTGCAGATTTTCCCTGTTTAGTATTATGTTGGCTGTGGGTTTGTCATAAGTAGCTTTTATTATGTGGAGATGTGTTCTCTGTGTGCCCACTTTGGTAAGAATTTTTATCATGAATGAATGTTGAATTTTTTTTCAAATACCTTTTCTACATCTATTGAGATGATCATATGGGTTTTATCTTTATCTTTTCTTTTGTTGATGTGGTGTATCACATTGATTGATTTGCATATGTTGAACCATCCTTGTGACCCTGGAATGAATCCAACTTGTTCATGGTGTATGATACTTCTTATGCATTGTTGGATTCAGTTTGCTAATATTTTGCTGTGAATTTTTACATCTGTATTCATCAAAGATAATGGTCTGTAAGTTTTCTTTTTTTTTTTTTTTGGTAGTGTCTTTGGGTTTGGTATCAAGGTAATTGTGGCTTTATAGAATGACTTTAGGATTGCTCCCTCCTCTTCAATCTTTTGGAAGATTTTGAGAAGGATATGTGTAAGTTCTTCTTCGTATGTTTGGTAGAATTCCGCAGTGAAGCCATCTGGTCCTGGACTTCTCTTTGCAGGGATTTTTGTTGTTGTTGTTGTTGTTACAGATTCTATTTCACTTCTAGCAGTCAGTCTGTTCAAATTATCTGTTTCTTCTTGATACAGTTTTGGCAGCTGTATGTTTCTAGGAACTTGTCCATTTCTTTTAGGTTGTTCATATTGTTGGCAAATCACTGCTCATAATATTTTCTAATTAATGTTTTAAATTTATGCTGTATCCATCCTTATTTTGTTTATTTAGGGCCTCTCTTCTTCTTGATGAGCCTGGCCAGAGCTTGGTCAATTTTGTTTATCATTTCAGAAAGGTATATTGGTTTTATTAATTTTTTTCTATTGTTTTTTAAATCTCTATGTATTTCTTCTCTGATCTTTAATTTCCTTCCTTCTGCTAGCCTTATGCTTTGTTTGTTCTTTTTCTAATTTTTTTAGGTGCTATGTTAGGTTGTTTATTTGAGATTTTTCTTAGTTTTGAAGAAGAACTCTATTGCTATGAAATTCCCTCTTAGGACTGCTCTGCTATATTCCATAGATTTTGTATGGTTGTTTTCCCATTTTTGTTTGTCTTGAGGCATTTTTAAATTTCCTCTTTGATTTCATCGTTAACCCATTAGTTTTTTAGTAGCATGTTGTTTAGCTTCCATGTAATCATTTTTTTTCTCATTTCTGTTTCTGTTGTTGATTTCTAGTTTCATGCTGTTGTGGTCAGAAAAGATGCTTGAAATAATGTCTATCCTCTTAAATTTGTTGAGACTTCTTTTGTGTCCTAGTATGTGGTCTATGCTAGAGAATGTTCCATGCGCACTTGAAAAGAATGTGTATTTTGTTTTATTTTGGATATAGTGTACTGTAGGTATCAATTAAGTCTTTTGTGTCATTTAGGATCTCTGTTGCCTTATTGACTTTGTGTCTGGAAGATCTGTTCATTGATGTCAGTGGGGTATTAAAGTCTCTTATTACTATTGTAGTCCTGTCAATTTCTCCCTTTATCTCTGTTAGTATTTGTTTTATGTATTTAGGTGCTTCTATATTGGGTGCATATATGTTAATGAGTATAACATCTTGTTGTATTGATCCTTTTATCATATAGTGTCCTTCTTTATCTTTTTTATGGCCCTCCCAGTTTGCTTTTAATGGTCAGTTGTCTGTAAGTGATGATGATCAATGACACTGGAGTGCTATGTTTAGTTATATTGAACTGCTTTCGTGGTAAAAATCTATTGAGAGAGGGAGAGAGAGTGGAGGGTGGAGGAGCAAGGGGGTGGGGGAGGGATATGTTGTTAGAATTCAAAAAGTTTGAAATTTCTTACTGCAATTTCCTAGGAATAACCCAGCCCCCTCCCCCTCTCCCTACTCCCCCCTCCTTTCTCCCTCCCTTCCTTCCTTCTTTCCTTCCTTCCTTCCTTTTATAATGGTGAGCTACTCCAGAACCTTTGTATTGGGGTTAGTATTCTTGGTTTGCCTCTGCTAGATATTTACTTACACAAATCTATTTTCAAATGCGAGTTCAAGCTTATTGTTTTTGTTGTTATATCTGTGTTATAATTTTGTCAAATATGGGAACTAGGGATATATTCATTTCTAAAAATAGCATCTATAAGTTTTTTTTTTAACTTGAGATATTAGTGATATATAGCATTATATTAGTTTGAGGTATATAACATAATGATTCAATATTTGTGTAATATTGATCACCACAGTGTCTAGTTAACATTCATTATCACACATAGTGACAATTTTTTTTCTTGTGATGAGAACTTTTAAGATCTACTCTGTCAGCAACTTTCAAATATACAATACAGTATTATTAGCTATAGTCACCATGTTGTACCTTACATCCCCAGGGCTTATTTTATAACTAGAGGTTTGAACCTTTTGACCCCCTTCACCAGTTTTGCCCACCCCGACCCTCTCTGCTTTCAATTGGAAATGAAATGACAAAAGAATATAGAAAGTCACTCACACAGATATTATTTTATTAAACAAAATGTTGTCATAGGTGTTTTTGAAATTATGTAAGTAGGTTAGATTATTTACATTATTCCTTTCCCATGTACATTTTTTGACCTTATGTATATATTGTTAATTTATATAAAATAGTAATAATATGCAATATACTTATTTCTCTTTAGATGGTTTTATTTATATTGTTAGGATTTTTATATTTTGTATAGGAACTCCCAGTAGTCAGAAACAAAATGAAATTTCAAGTTAAAATAAGAAGTAGCCTCAAAGGAAAACATAGTTGCTATGTTAGGCAGTATTTAATAACTTTTTAAATTTTTTCCAGAACTGTTTACTTTTCCTTTCATTGGTCTCTGTTCAATTAATAGGTCTTATATTTACCTCAGGGTAAACCTCATCAAAGGTTTAGTGAAAACAATTTTGTTAACAGTCGTTTTATAACAAGGGATAATCTGAAGCAGGCAACCTTGTGATAGAATTTATTTTCAGACTTTTTAGTAGTACATGGCCTCCAAATGTAGCTGTAATTTTAACTTCCCATTGACTGTCAGCTGAACATATATAGAAAAAGACATGCTATTTGCAGAATTCTCCATAAAAGGTTTAAAGATTATACACTTCAACATATTCAACTGGCAACCCATGCTTTACTGCACATAAAAATAATCACACATTGAAAAGAAAATAAACACTTGATGAACTATAGAACATGGAGAACAAGTTGTATTCCTTAAACCATGTCTCAGAAAGTCAAATTTAAACAAAGATGACATAAATAATAACTTAATATTATATATTATAATGATGTAGTGCAATACTAAGTGGTAGAATTATTTTAATATTTTAAAGAGTAAGCAGATTCCTTCAGTAAACTCACTAATCTATTCATATATAACTATAAGTCGAGATCTATTTTTGCATTTAGAAGTAAAAACAACTACAATATGTTTTTGGTCTTAAAAACTGAAAATTAAAACCCTTTATTTTTCAGATTCTGATTCATGTGGTATTTTCAAACACTAGTTAATGTTCAAATTTAATCTTTATATAAAAGATATTACATTGAACATATAAAAGGGAATTACTTTTTAAAACTATATAAAATTGTGAAACAAATAAAAATGATTGATTCCAAAACAATAATTTGAGTAAAATGGTAACCTGGATGTTTGTGTCACAATCTATACAAACTATGTCTCTCATTAGATATAGTAAAATTCTTGTAAATTGTGAAAGACAAAACAAATAACTTCAAAAATGTGATACTGGACAAAACAGTTATGACTCTTTCTCTAAATCATTAGAAATGAAAGTGCAAAAGTCAGCCTTAGAATAAATAAATCACAAATACCTAAGGGGAAAAAAATGAGAAATTGGTTGGTGTAATAAATGATCAGTGGCTTGATTATGTGAGGTCCTCAATGCCATGACTTGGTTTTGGAATATAAACTGCTCTTTTTTTTTTTTTTAATTTCATTGAACACTTTAATGGTATAGCAGAATTTTCCACAATAAGATCTCAAACCTAGCTTTAAGTAATCATTTATTCCATTGCTCAAGACCAACAACTGCAAACATTAGTTTTCAAACCTTACATTCCAAATGTTCATAAGGATCAGCTGAAAAGCTTATTTAAAATGTAGTTCCTAGACCATGCCCAAAGATTGTGATTCTGTAAGTCTAGATTGGGGCTCTAGAATCTGCATTTTGGGCCATCTGGAGCATTTAGTAAGCATGGCAGGTTTATAGATTTTTTTTTTCTTTTTGTACTTAACGGTTAAACTACCTTGAAAAGCCCAAGCATCCAAGCACACATTTTCTTTTTAAGGATTAAATGCATTTGATAGCATATTACTACTGTTATCAATTTGAAAACACCAGGTATATAAATTATTGTAGTTTTATAAAGTTGATAAAATACATTCAATGATATATTTATAACTGATAGAGTTAAATTTCACACTCCTTTCCTTTTTTAAAGAGAGCTTATATATAATAAAATTCCTCCATAATTATGCATATGTATATTTTCTTCTGGAATTGTCATAGGGCATTATTTCTAAGATGACAAGATAACAAACTGATGAAAAAAATTTTGTTATTTCTTTCCATGTTTTGTTATCTTCACTTGTATCAAAATGAGTATATATTGATGCCATGCTGTCAGGCATTAATACTTCAGGGAGTTAAGATACAAACTATTTTTGAAATTAAAGTGAAACTATGAAATGAATCTTTATATTTTGTATGTTTAGTACATAATTTCTACTTAGGCCATTTATATCATAATCCAACCTATTATTGTAGTTCACAAAGTACTCAAAATACATACAAACTTTTTAATGTGTATGAGTTTCTTTATCTTGTAAGATTCACTTTACTTAATTATACTAAGAAAATTAAATTTTTCATGTAACTTTTGAAATAAAACATCCAGAGAAGTTGGTTTACACTTTATGCATATATTTTGTCATAAACATATATTTATTACTAATTGTGCATCTACCATGTTACGTACAATGGAGGATGGAAAATAATGGGATATTCTTGTAATAATTTCAAAGTGAATTCATGAAACTTAAATTCAAAAGAACAGCAAGAAAAAAAAAATTGTGTGCATCACTTTTGAGTGTGCAATTATTTTCTCACAGGTGAGTAAAATAATATTGTAAGACTTATTAAGGTGAGCTACACATATGACTTTTAATCATATATATTAATGGAAGGAGATCAAACATGGATAATCACAATGATGATATATCATTAAGAATTTTAATATTCACCTTAGGATATGGCATCCCCTAAATTTAGATATTTGAAATGTTACTAAATAATATAGTACACCATGAAGTTTAGTTTCAAAACTACCAAAAATTTATTCACCTTCATTTGCTTGCTAGGGTACAGTCCACCTTGACTATCATATAATATAAAATGAGCATGTATAAAACTTGATTAAGCTAATCAGTGAGAGATACAACAGAATAATAAAGGTGATTCAAAAAACACTTGAAGATTTGGATATTTATCAGCATTTAAAAATTGAATGTTGAGCTGAAATAGGATTACTTGGTTAGACATAAAACTGATTGATGTGCTTCAGAACAACAACCTTTGATATTATCTTTTCTAATGGACAATGATTTGCATTTGATCTGACAAAAAATCTCCACGTTATCATGTAACTTACACACTACTGAACTTTACTCAATAGTAGAGAGCACATAAGACAGAGATATTTTTCTAGATATTTAGATAATCTTTGAGTACTCTATTAAAATAAGGCTTTGAAAGGGCATGCCATCTTCCTGTTGACTTGTTTCCAAGCTTTAGATAATTTTAACATTTCTTCTGGCATCTCCTTTTATACACATCTCATCTATAATATTACTGTCTAGTTTATGGCACCATTTAATAAACTCTTCCCCTCTCCTTTTGCCAGAATAGCACTCCCCTGGAGAGAAGGAAGTGATTCAGTGTGTGAAGTCAAAGGGGCTCCCTGCAGGGCTACAGGCATCATGCTAAGTAAGAGTAAATACATATTGTTTGAGATGTCAACAATTAGAGCAGACATAGTCAATAAGAAGTTAGAGGTATGATTAGCAATGGATAAGTCACTATATAAGAAATATTTCTTTTGAGAGTTAATGGAATCTTTATTTGGAAAGTTCTGAGAGTCTTAATGTCTCTCTGTGAGCATACAAATGTTTCAAACAGACTTTTCATTCTAATTTTAGATATTTTGGATGTTGCATTAAAAATGCCTTCATGTTTTGAACAGATATAATTAAATGCTATTTAATGTGCCCTTCAAAATGAGACACTTCAGTAATTTACTGTACTTCATACCACAGTGCTTAAGTCCAGAGCAGTGATTACACCAAATTGATCTCTTGACATTTTTCACAGCACTTCATTTTCAAAGTAGTTGGTCTTGTACATATGCATTTCAACCAAAAATATTGCAATTCAGAGGAGCTTTTCAATAAACTGTCAAATAAACCTATCCTTCTTCAATGCTTAATTCACTTGAAAGCTAAATCCTATAGGTTTGATGGTTACCTAAATGAGTGTAATTACTCTTCATTTTAGGGCTTCTAAAAATGCTTCTTCTTGTTTAAAATTGCTCAATTTGCATTCACCTCAGTATGTGTGGATGTTATTTGGAAGCCTAATTTAAATAAAATCTAATTTAATATATTTAAGTGCCTAATATAGCTAAGGCTCTGTTGTGATAGCATGGATTTTTTTTTTCTTTTAACTTCTGAATTATTTTATCTCTTTTTTCCACAGAATGGAAATTAAGTGTCTGGTTCATGGGGCAGTTAAAAAGTAGAAAATAAAAGAAATAGAAATTAATCTGAAGGTGACAATTTATTTGGTCATTTTCCCAAAATAGGAGCTTTGCCCCTGCCCTTTAACACTCTCGAAGGCAATGTATTAGGATTTGATGTTATGTGGATTATTTTCATTAACTCACCTGGTAGGATATAATGGGGTTCCAAGAAAACAATTTACTATGTCATTTTTAAAATATATAAAGATGGCAGTGGGGTAAGACGTGGAGATCAACTTCCTCCCCACAAATACATCAAAAATACACCTACATGTGGAACAGCTCCTCCAGAACACTTCCTGAATGCTGACAGAATACCTCAGGCTTCCCAAAAGGCAAGAAACTCCCCACATACCTGGGTAGGGCAAAGAAAAAACAAAAGAATAGGGACGGGACCTGCACCACTGGGAGGGAGCTGTGAAGGAGGAAAAGTTTCCACACACTAGGAAGCTCCTTCGCGGGTGGAGACTGCGGGTGGCAGAAGGTGAAAGCCTTGGAGCCACGGAGGACAGTGCAGCAACAGGGGTATAGAGGGCAAAGTGTAGAGATTCCCACACAGAGGATCAGTGCGGACCAGCACTCACCAGCCCGAGAGGCTTGTCTGCTCACCCGTCAGGGCGGGCAGGGCTGGGAGCTGAGGCTCAGGCTTCAGTCGGATTCCGGGAGAGGACTGGGGTTGGCTGCGTGAACACAGCCTGAAGGGGTTAGTGCACCACGGCTAGCTGGGAGGGAGTCCAGGGAAAAGTCTGGACCTGCCTAAGGGGCAAGAGACCATTGTTTTGGGGTGTGCGAGGAGAGGGGATTCAGAACACCATGTAAATGAGCTCCAGAGACGGGCGCAAGCCGTGATTATCAGCACAGACCCCAGAGACGGGCATGAAACGCTAAGGCTGCTGCTGCCGCCACCAAGAAGCCTGTGTGTGAGCCCAGGTCACTCTCCACACCTCCCCTCTGGGAGTCTGTGCAGCCCGCCACTGCCAGGGTCCCGTGACCCAGGGACAACTTCCCCAGGAGAACGCACAGCACGCCTCAGGCTGGTGCAACATCACATTGGCCTCTGCCACCGCAGGCTTGCCCCGCATTCCATACCCCTCCCTCCCCCCAGCTTGAGTGAGCCAGAGCCCCCTCATCAGCTTTTCCTTTAACCCCGTCCTGTCAGAGCAAAGAACAGATGCCAGAGGGCGACCTACATGAGAAGGCGGGGCCAAAACCAAAGCAGAGCTCTAGGAGCTGTGAAAACATAGAAGAGAAAGGGAAATTTCTCTGTGCAACCTCAGGAGCAGTGGATTAAATCTCCACAACCAACTTGATGTACCCTGCATCTGTGGAATACGTGATTAGATGATGAATCATCCCAAAATTGAGGCAGTGGATTTTGGCAGCAACTATAGACTTGGGGTTTGCTGTATGTGACTGACTAGTTTCTGCTTTTTATGTTTATCTTAGTTTAGTTTTTAGTGCTTGTTATTATTGAAGGATTTGTTTATTGGTTTTGTTGCTCTCTTCTCTTTTTATTATTACATTTTTATTTTTTTAATTTTAATGTATTTTTTAATTTTAATAACTTTATTTTGTTTTATTTTCCTTTTTTCCTTTTTTTCTCCCTTTTCATCTGAGCTGTGGGGCTGGCAGGGTCTTAGTGCTCTGGTCTTGGGTTATGAGGAATGCTTTTCCAGTTTATGGTTTGTCTTGCCAGTTGTTTCTCTTGGTTTTTTGTTTAGTTGTTTGCTTGTTTTTGATTGTTTCTTTGTTGTTGCTGTTTTTTTTTTTTTTTTTTTACTTTATTTTTGCCATGGAAGAGCTAAGCATTACCATTCTGTATTCTAGCTCTGGTGTCACACTTAGAAAATCAGTGTCTACTTCAAGTTTATGTACATATTTACTAATAGGATTTCATTTTGTACATCTCTTTTTTAATCCAGCTGGGTTTTCCTTTCAAATAATAAAAACAAAAAAACAAACAAAACAAAAAAATACCTCAGAGGCTCAGGGTTTCAGGCCTGAGCCTCTGAGGTGGGAGAGCCGAGTTCAGGACATTGGACCACGAGTGACCTCCCGGCCCCACGTAATATCAATTGGCAAGAGATCTCCCAGACATCTCTGTCTCAATGCTAAGACCCAGCTCCACTGAATGACCAGCAAGCTCCAGTGCTGGACACCCCATGCCAAACAACTAACAAGACAGGAACACAACCCCACCCATTAGCAGAGAGGCTGCCTAAAATCATAAGTTCAAGGACAACCCAAAACACATCACCGAATGTGGTCATGCCCACCAGAAAGACAAGATTCAGCCTCATGCAACAGAACACAGGCACTAGTCCTCTCCACCAGGAAGCCTACACAGCCCACTGAACGAAACATACCTGCTGGGGGCAGATGCCAAAAACAACAGGAACTATGAACCTGAAGGCTGCAAAACGAAGACCCCAAACACAGTAAGTTAAGCAAAAGGAGAAGACAGAGAAATACACAGCAGATAAAGGAGCAAGGTAAAAACCCACAAGACCAAACAAATGAATAGGAAATAGGCAGTCTACCTGAAAGATAATTCAGAGTAATGATGGTAAAGAGGATCCAAAATCTTGGAAATAGAATGGAGAAAATACATGAAACATTTAACAAGGACCTAGAAGAACTAAAGAGCAAACTAACAATGATGAGCAAGACAATAAATAAAATAAAAAAATTCTCTAGAAGGAATCAATAGGAGAATAATTGAGACAAAGCAATGGATAAGTGACCCTTAAGAAAAAAGAGTGGAAATAACTGCCACAGAACAGAATAAAGAAAAAAGAAAGAAAAGAATTGAGGGCAGTCCCAGAGACCTCTGGGATGACATTAAACACACCAACATTCGAATTATAGGGGTCCCAGAAAAAGAAGAGTGAAAAAGAAGGGACTGAGAAAATATTTGAAGAGATTATAGTTGAAAACTTCCCAAACATGGGAAAGGAAATAGTCAAGTCCAGGAAGCACAGAGAGTCCCATACAGGATAAATCCAAAGAGAAACATGCCAAGACACATACTAATCAAACTATCAGAAATTAAATACAGGGCTTCCCTGGTGGCACAGTGGTTGGGAGCCCGCCTGCCGATGCAGGGGACATGGGTTCATGCCCCGGTCCAGAAGGATCCCGCATGCTGCGGAGCTGCTGGGCCCGTGAGCCATGGCCACTGAGCCTGAGTGTCCGGAGCCTGTGCTCTGCAACGGGAGAGGCCACAACAGTGAGAGGCCCGCATACCTCAAAAAAAAAAAAATTAAATACAAAGAAAAAATATACAAGCAGCAAGGGAAAAGCAACAAATCAACATACAGGGAACACCCATAATGTTAACAGCTGATCTTTCAGCAGAAAGTCTGCAAGCCAGAAGGGAGTTGCAGGACATTTTTAAAGAGATGAAAGGGAAAAACTTACAACCAAGATTACTCTACCCAGCAAGGATCTCATTCAGATTCGATGGAGAAATTAAAACCTTTACAGAAAACTAAAAGTTAAGAGAGTTCAGCACCACCAAACCAGCTTTACAACAAATGCTAAAGGAACTTCTCTAGGCAGCAAACACAAGAGAAGGCAAAGACCTACAAAAACAAACCCCCCAAAATTAAGAAAATGGTAAAAGGGACATTCATATCGATAATTATCTTAAATGTAAATAGATTAAATGCTTCAACCAAAAGACATAGACTGGCTGAATGGATACAAAAACAAGACCTGTATATATGCTGTCTACAAGAGACCCACTTCAGACCTAGAGACCCACACAGACTGAAAGTGAAGGGCTAGAAAACATGGCATGCAGATGGAAATCAAAAGAAAGCTGGAGTAGCAATTCTCATATCAGACAAAATAGACTTTAAAATAGACTATTACAAGAGACAAATAAAGACACTACATAATGATCAAGGGATCAATTCAAGAAGAAGATATAACAATTGTAAATATTTATGCACCCAACATAGGAGCACATCAATACATATGGCAAATGCTAACAGCCATAAAAGGGAAAATTGACATTAACACCATAACACTAGGGGACTTTAACACCCCACTTTCACCAATGGACACATCAACCAATATAAAAATAAATAAGGAAACACAAGCTTTAAATGATACATTAAACAAGATGGACTTAATGGATATTTATAGGACATTCCATCCAGAAACAACTGAATACACTTTCTTCTCAAGTGCTCATAGAACATTCTCTAGGATAGATCATATCTTGGGTCACAACTCAAGCCTTGGTAAATATAAGAAAACTGAAATCTTATCAAGTATCTTTTCTGACCACAACACCACTATGAGACTAGATATCAGTTACAGGAAAAATAACTGTAAAAAATAAAAACATCAAGGCTAAACAATACACTACTAAATAACCAAGAGATCACTGAAGGAATCAAAGAGGAAATCAAAAAATACCTAGAAACAAATGACAATTAAAACATAATGACCCAAAACCTATGGGATGCAGCAAAAGCAGTTCTAAGAGGGAAGTTTATAGTAATACAGTACTTCCTCAAGAAACAAGAAAGATTTCAAGCAACCTAAGCTTACACCTAAAACAATTAGAGAAAGAAGAAGAACAACAACCAAAAAAACCCAGAGTTATTAGAAGGAAAGAAATCATAAAGATCAGATCAGAAATAAATGAAAAAGAAATGAAGGAAGCAGTAGCAAAGATCAATAAAAGTAAAAGCTAGTTCTTTAAAAAGATAGACAAAATTGATAAACCATTAGCCAGACTCATCAAGAACAAATGGGAGAAGCCTCAAATCAATAGAATTAGAAATGAAAAAGGGGAAGTAACAACTAACACTGCAGAAATACAAAGGATCATGAGAGATTACCACAAGCAAGTATATGCCAATACAGTGGACAACCTGGAAGAAATGGACAAATTCTTAAAAAAGCACAACCTTCCAAGACTGAACCAGGAAGAAATAGAAAATACAAACAGACAAATCACAAGCACTGTAATTGAAACTGTGAGTAAAAAACTTCCAACACACAAAAGTCCAGGACCAGATGGCTTCACAGGTGAATTCTATCAAACATTTGGAGAAGAGCTAACACCTATCCTTCTCAAACACTTCCAAAATACAGCAGAGGGAGGAACACTTCCAAGCTCATTCTATGAGGCCGCCATCACCTTGATACCAAAACCAGACAAAGATGTCACAAAGAAAGAAAACTACAGGCCAATAACACTGATGAACATACACGCAAAAATCCTTAACAAAATACTAGCAAACAGAATCCAACAGCACATTAAAAGGATCATACACCATGATCAAGTAGGGTTTATCCCAGGAATGCAAGGATTCTTCAATATAAGCAAATCAATCAATGTGATACACCATATTAACAAATTGAAGAATAAAAACCACATGATAATCTCAATGATGCAGAAAAAGCTTTTGACAAAATTCAGCACCCATTTATGGTAGAAACTCTTCAGAAAGTAGGCATAGAGAGAAATCACCTCAATATAATAAAGGCCATAAATGATAAACCCACAGCAAACATCATTCTCAGTGGTGAAAAACTGAAACCATTTCCTCTAAAATCAGGAACAAGAGAAGGTTGCCCACTCTCACCACCATTATTCAACATAGTTTTGGAATTTTTAGCCACAGCAATCAGAGAAGAGAGATAAATAAAAATAATCCAGATTGGACAAGCTCAAGTAAAACTGTCACTGTTTGCAAGTGACATGATACTGTACATAGAGAATCCTAAAGATGCTACCAGAAAACTACTAGAGCTAATCAATGAATTTGGTAAAGTAGCAGTATACAAAATTAATGCATAGAAATCTCTTTCATTCCTATACATTAATGGTGAAAAATCTGAAAGTGAAATTAAGAAAACACTTCCATTAACCATTGCAACAAAAAGAATAAAATATCTAGGAATAAACCTACCTAAGGAGACAAAAGACCTTTATGCAGAAAATTATAAGACACTGATGAAAGAAATTAAAGATGATACAAACAGATGGAGAGATATACCATGTTCTTGGATTGGAAGAATCAACATGGTGAAAATGACTCTACTACCCAAAGCAATCTACAGATTCAATGCAATCCCTATCAAATTATGACTGGCATTTTTCACAGAACAGGAACAAAAAATTTCACAATTTGTATGGAAACACAAAAGACCCCGAATAGCCAAAGCAATCTTGAGAAAGGAAAACGGAGCTGGAGGAATCAGGCTCCCTGACTTCAGACTATACTACAAAGCTACAGTAATCAAGACGGTATAGTACTGGCACAAAAACAGTAATATAGATCAATGGAACAGGATAGAAAGCCCAGAGATAAACCCGCACACATATAGTCAGCTTATCTTTGATAAAGGAGGCAAGAATATACAGTGGAGAAAAGACAGCCTCTTTAATAAGTGGTGCTGGGAAAACTGGACAGCTACATGTAAAAGAATGGAATTGGAATGAAATGAAACTCCCGAACACCATACACAAAAATAAATTGAATTAAAGACCTAAATGTAAGGGTAGACACTATAAAACTGTTAGAGGGAAACATAGACAGAACACTATATGATGTAAATCACAGCAAGATCCTTTTTGATCCACCTCCTAGAGAAATGAAACTAAAAACAAAAATAAACAGGTGGGACCTAATGACACTTAAAAGCTTTTGCACAGCAAAGGAAACCATAAACAAGACGAAAAGACAACACACAGAATGGGAGAAAATATTTGCAAACAAAGCAACTGACAAGGTATTAATCTCCAAAATATACAAGCAGCTCATGCAGCTCAATATCTAAAAAAAAAAATAACAACCCAATCCAAAAATGGGCAGAAAACCTAAATAGACATTTCTCCAAAGAAGATATACAGATTGACAACACACACATGAAAGGATGCTCAACATCACTAATCATTAGAGAAATGCAAATGAAAACTACAATGAGGTATCACCTCACACCAGTCAGAATGGCCATCATCAAAAAAACTACAAACAATAAACGCTGGAGAGGGTGTGGCGAAAAGGGAACCCTCTTGCACTGTTGGTGGGAATGTAAATTGATACAGCCTCTATGGAGAATGGTATGGAGGTTCCTTAAAACACTACAAATAAAACTACCATATGACCCAGGAATCCCACTACTGGGCATATACCCGGGGAAAATCATAATTCAAAAAGGGACATGTACCACAATGTTCATTGCAGCACTATTTACCGTAACCAGGACATGGAAGCAACCTAAGTGTCCATCAACACATGAACGGATAAAGAAGATGTGGCACATATATACAATGGAATATTTCTCAGCCATAAAAAGAAACGAAACTGAATTATTTGTTGTGAGCTGGATGGACCTAGAGTCTGTCATACAGTGTGAAGTAAGTCAGAAATGGAAAAACAAATGCAATATGCTAACACATAGATATGGAATCTTAAAAAAAAATGATTCTGAAGAATCTAGGGGCAGCACAGGATTAAAGACACAGACATAGCGAATGGACTTGAGGACACAGGAAGGGTGAAGGGGAAGGTGGGATGAAGTGAGAGAGTGGCATTGACATATATATACTACCAAATATAAAATAGATAGGTAGTGGAAAGCAGCCACATAACACAGCATGACCAGCTCAGTGATTTGTGACCACCCAGAGAGTTGGGATAGGGATGGTGAGAGGGAGACACAAGAAGGAGTGGATATGGGGATATATGTATACATTTAGCTGATTCACTTTGTTATACAGCAGAAACTAACAGAACAATGTAAAGTGATTATACTGCAATAAAGATGTTAAAATAACTAAATAATAAAAGGAGAAATAAAAATCAAAAAAAAAAAAAGAAAAATGGAATACAAAATCTCTACAGTGTGTTTATTTTAACGATTGTAATTTTCTCCATATACAAACACTACTTATGACATAATACCTTGTGATGTAGGGCTAGTAGATAGTCAATAATTTTTTATTGTTTAAAAAATAAAATAAAATAAAATGTATAAATAAGTCTTTATGTAAATTTTTATTTAAGACGTAAATTGACATGAAGGCAAATGAAGCCCTGAGAAGAGACCATCATTCAGACCCAAACAAGGAGCTCCAACTAGGTTTTTTGAGTGAAACATCTTATTGAACAAATCAGATACATTTCTTAAATATGTGTCTGATCTCTCTCTGATGTGCACATCTTTCACTTCCTCATAGAAAGTTTAATATTCTGGTATTTTGAACACATCAACTACCATTTGCCAAATGTTTGCTACAGGCATAGCATTACTCCAGCAATTATAGTAAATACTTTATATCTGCTGTTCTAGTTCTACTCACAACAAACCCAACTAAGTAAATAACAAAGCAGATATTTCAAGAAATCCACCCACTGTCACACAGTTAATAAATGGCAGAACTGAGTTTTAAATAGTGACCTAGGACTTTTAGGTCCATCTTTTTTCTGTTTCATCATTTTCTTTACAAATATGGCAATTGTTGTAAGGTCAGTTTTTGATGAAATTTCTGTCGGGTTAAGAAAAATAAGTTAGTTGGCACAAATATTTTTAAAGAGCTACAGGTCTTCTTACTTTAAGAATTCACACAATTTTTCAATTCACTTAGGGCATTCTTATCACTGTATAAAAATCTCTCTTTACAACATTACACCTGCTTTTTTTTTCCAGTTGACTCTGCTTAGATTAAAGCACTAATGCATTGAGCCAGATAAACTAATTTTAGTTAAAAGGATTAGATTAGAATATCATTCATTGGGCCCAAAAGGAACATTAATATCATATCCAAGTTTATATTTCTTTAGTTTATCAAAATGGAAATACATATAATGGTGGATATTTGAATGCATGGAGAAATGAATTCATAGTAATAAGACAGAGACCCAAATGTCTCTTTTTATCAGATCTTCTTTGATAGTACTTATTTAAAAATTTAGATAATTTGAAAATTAATTTTAAGAGAGAATTAGTTTTTTGAAGACTAAAATTTAAGTGCCACAAATAAAACTTCTCACAATTATTTTTTTAGGTATGAGACAATATTTATTATAGACCCTTAAACAAAATAAGCTCTTATTTATTACATCTACTGTGCTACTTATAAGAAATATAATTGTAGTTAAGTTACTTAATGTTCTGAGCCTTGATTTGTTTTTTTCTTTCATGGATAAAATGAGTGTGTATTTTACGTTCCTCTTTGAACAATTTCAAAGCTGAATGAGAGAATGAATATAAATTGTTTAACACAATGCTAAGCACCTAATAGGAACTCAGTACTTGTTGGGTCTATTAACTTTTTCCTTTCCATCATCCACAGAAATAACTTGGGAAGCATGACAGTATTCATAACTCTTTCTTCTACTGATAGAACCATTGTATAGGCAGCATGGAAAGTTGTGTTGCCTGAGTTTCTTGTAATATTTTTACATGACTCATTTTTATGTTGTGACACTTTAACAAAACATGAATTCATTATATGAGTACCTCTAATTAGTATGTTATAGAATTATGGTTGAAGCACTGCCATTTTGTGTGCTTAAAGCATATGAGTTTTATTTAAAAATTAGAAATCTAATCAAAATATAATGTTTGATTCTCTGTTTCTCTTTCTTTTTCAAAGATACTGGCAATTGTTGATAAGTTAAACATTTAAAATTGTAAAAAAAGAAAAAAAAGAAATAAAACGAGTTGAAATCCTTCCAAATTTCCATACCAAAAGGGAAGAGTATTTTGGAAAACATCTTTTATCCATCCTATCCAGCTAAGTTTTCAAAAATGGGAATATACTTCACACAGTGCTCTGTACCCACCTTTATACACCTAAGAAATTAGTATATAGTATTTCCATGTCAGTAATGAAAGTGATAATTAATCATCATAATAACCTTAATGATAAGTCTTTCTGAGCATCTAATGTATGTCATATACTGCAGGGGTCTCCAACTCCCCAGGATCTAATGCCTGATAATCTGAGGTGGAGCTGAGGTAATAATAATAGAAATAAAATGCACAATAAATGTAATGCTACTGAATCATCCTGAAACCAACTCTTCCTCCCCCGGTCCTTGGAAAAATTGTCTTCCACGAAAACAGTCCCTGGTGCCAAAAAGTTTGGGGACCGCTGAATACTATATGCAACACTTTGCGTGCATTATAAAGGTATTAAGAATGATTTTGAGGACAGTTATTATCCAGTGAAGCATCTTGTCCTAGATTTCATTTGAAGTAGGTAGCAGAGCCTGTCCTCAAACCCTTGCCTCTTAGGACCGAAGAGCATGCTTCTAATTCCCTACTTTGGTGACTTCATCTGACGCTGAAATTCCCTGTTGTGATAGTCAGTGGGAGTCTATTTACTTGTTCTAGGTCTTACATCCAAGCTATAGGGTTCCAAAAGAAAAGGGGCAATATCTGTTTTTTCAATCTATGCTACTACAAACACACATGCCTTGCACATAGGCAGTTTTGGACAAGTCAGTTGAAAGAAAATACATAATAATTTTAGTAGCTTCATTGTATTCCTTTGTGTGCACATGCTATGAAGCATTTAGCTTTAGCCCCTTTTGATTTACACTTTTGGGTCCTTATAAACTCTACTACCATGAACATCCTTCTTGTTTACATTGTTGCACAGTTGTTCAAATTTTTCTTCTTTGGAAGAAATCCCACAATTACAATTGCTCAATCAAAACATGCACCCATTTAAAATTGAGGCATACTGTATGGTACTGCTACCTAGAAAGACAGTCCCAGTATTGCTTTCATAGTAGTGAATGAGAGTGACTATTTCTTTCATTTTTAACCATATAATATTGGGTTTTTCTGCACTTAAATTATTAGCCAAATTCAGTCCTACAAAAATGGTAGCATACTTGCTTTGTATAGTGAACTCCCAATGTCAAGGAACTTTGAAACCATGCAGTTCAGATGGGACTTGAATCCATGCTCTTTAAACTGAGATCACACACCTGGTCTCAGGACTTACTGAAGCTCAGGTTCTTGATGTCTTGTAGCAGAAAGAATTCAGCAAGAGACAAAGTAATAGGTAAGAAGTGGATTTATTTAGAGAGAAACACACTCCACAGACAGAGTTCTGATCATCTCAGAAGGCGAGAGAGGTGCCAGGATACGGGGTTGTCAGTTTTTATAGGTGTGGGTAATTTCATAGGCTAATGAGTGAGAGGATTATTCCAACTATTTTGGGGAAGGGGTGGGGATTTCTAGGAATTGGGCCACTGCCCACGTTTTGATCTTCTATGGTCTTCCTTGGGACTGTTGTCGTGCCTATGGGGGTGTCATTTAGCATGCTGATGTATTACAATGAGCGTATAATAAGGCTCAAGGTCTAGTGGAAGTTGACTTGTCTGCCATCTTGGATCTAGTTTTTGTCATGTCCTATGGCTATGTCATTCTTTTAAATGCCCCCCTTCCCGCCTGTTTCAGCTTCACACAGGTGACTGTATTTCTCACTCATCTGAAGTCTTTGGGAGCATTGAGATCCTCTGCTCCCATAGTCATTCAGGAATTAGTTCCTTCTGTCTTGTGACACAACCTTTCTCTAAAGCCTCAGTGTTTTCTCTGTTCATCCAGGAGACCGTTTGAGCAAATGGAGGATTAGTCACAAGGGAGGATTTTATGGGTCATGCCTGGGAGTGACTTAATCATTTCCACCTGGATTTCATTGGCCAAAACTGAGTCATCAGGCCACCTTTAACTTCCAGGGGGACCACGAAGTTAGTTCAGCTGTGAGCCCGGGAAAACTGGAACATAAGTTTAGTAACCAATGAGCCAGTCTCTACCACAGTTTTCCCTTCTTGTCACCAAATATGTTTCAATCTTCATCTTCCACGTGAAGATTGAAGGCATAGTCATACTATCTCAAAGGAGACAGTCATAACATCCCAGCTGTAAAATGTCCAAAATGTCTTGGTGCTTGTGTTCTCCAAAAGATCAAGGTCCAAAAGACAATCCCACCCACACACCCACCCTATACACACACCCAAAGTCAAGGGTAAAACTTGGATAGGATCACCACAATAAAAAATTCTCTCCTGAGAAAAAAACAGAAAGGGAGGCAAGCAGAAGTTCCCAGTCCATATTAAGTTTGAAATACTACTGGGGATGAGACTCAGAATCTACCAAATGAGAGGTCTTTGGTCCATTGTTCTATATAAGGCACCAGGTTTCACTTTACAAGTGATAATTTCCTTCTCTGTGTTCTTTCCTGACTACATCTAAAGCAGACCCTGGTAAGCCCTTCTCCTCACTTGAGGACTCCTTCTCACAACCTGCTACCTGTATGTGCCAGCCTCAGGGTCCAAACGTTGGTTTCAGTCTCAAAGTGCCAGAACATTTTAGTCTGATCTCCTTGTTTCTTTAATGATAAGATTTCCTCAAAAACTGGCAGACTTCTGATCAATTTGTTTCTAACCATTCCATATGTCAGTAAGTGCAGAGTTATTACCTAGATGAAATTTAAGCTCTCCTTTATTTCCTTACATCTCACCACTATGCCTCTTCATTTCTCAGATCAATTTTGGCTACCTTGAGGTGATCTGGAACCAAAGAGTTGAGTGTGGAGGTGAAATTCTTAATCTGATTATTTGTGCAAAGCATGTCATTTTGTTCAGCTGACACATCTCAACAAGGTTTTTTTTTGTTTTTCTTTTTTAAGTCAAAGATATTTTCAAACCTACCTTTCAGTTGTTGGGGTCCATATTGCAGTCAACTTTTACAAACTTTTAAATCTCTGGACTATCTCTATTCCCTTTTATCTCTTTCTATTTAAATACAAAGAAATACTCACTGAGTTAATCTCATTCTCATACTTTTGTGAAGACAACCATTAATGACCATCATTGACTTGTCACTTAGCATGCTGTAGGCCTTACAAATTACTGCAGACAATAATTTTACCAAAATTTGCTACTTCATAACATAACAGGACCCAACTACAAGGTACTAATACTAATTTTGATATTAGTTAGAGGAATACTAGCAGCTCGAACAGACAAACCCCACAATATTAGTAGTTTAACACAGTAGAAGTTTATATCCAGCTCAAATAAGGCTGGATTGGGACTAAGGGTAATTCTGTTCCACAGTGTCATTCAGAAACCAGGGTCCTTCCATCTTGGCTGTATTACTCTACTCTAAGGGTATAGAATGCTGTGGGAATCTTTCATGGGCCAGGCCTAGAAGTAGTTTTTATCACTTTCAGCCATGCTTCATTGGCAAGAATTTAGGGAACATAGCCATACCTGCAAGAAAGGGAAGGAGATATAACACAGCTGAACGTTGAGGAGGAACGAGAAAATGTTGGTAGACATAAGCCAGTTGTTTAACTGCTGGGAAAAATAAACACTTTAAGGAATAACTTTAATTTTAGCTGCCTTGTTGAAGTTGGGACATAGTCTGAATAGGAAGAAGGATAAAGGTACTATATGGTTCTTTTTTAAAGTTTATTTTACTAAGGTATAAAATGAAAAGTGAATAGGAAAAATGTATCTTCATGAATACTTTTTTCAATGAAAGTGATTAAACTATCATGTGACTGTAAAATTTTAAAAATACAAGGAGTTGAAATATATTTACATATAGTATACCTATTTAAATTAAAAATCAAACATGTTCTTCCTCCTTGATTTAACAACTTGATGGATCCAATTCTATTTTGGTTATTTGCATTTAAAAAGAAATAAAATTATGATTATATATACATACATCCTTCATGGAAGAAAAAGCACAAAGTATTTTCAGGTACAAAACTGCAATTCCCCAGTTACACTAGAAAAAGTCAAAACTGATGAATTGGGAGATTGGGATTGACATATATACACTAGTATGTATAAAATGGATAACTAATAAGAACTTGCTGTATAAAAAAATTAATAAAATTAAATTAAAAAAAATTGACAGACAAAATAATGTACCTCTTTCCATAGTTGAACCTCCTGTTAATTTTGACCCCCATCCAAACCTATTAGCCAAGTATTATTATGTCACAATGTCAAACCCTAAATTCCTTCAATAGTTATGCATTGAGCATCTCCCATATGTGAGAAATGATGTGATTTAATGGGAATTCAATAATAAATGACACACATCTACCTTAAGAGGATTATAGTTGGGTGTAATGGTTATCAGATGTTATTTCTATAATGGGCAGAATCAGGATCACCTGTGAACTCATTAGACGTGCAGTCTCAGGCTCCACCAGCAATCTGTTTCTAACAAGCCTTCTGGGTGATTCTGATGGAAGCTAAAGGTTGAGTGTCACTGGTCTAATGAGATCCTCTAGGGGCAGTTACCATGTATCAGAGAATACACTTGCCCTCCCACCCTATCTTGTCCTGAACATCTTTCTAAATTACAGCAGTAAACAGTCAAACATGTAAGAACAGAGCTTCAGTTTTATTTACCTGCATTATGTCCTATGCACATTATTAAGGTAAATATTCCTATCAATAAGTGACAGCAGAGAAAGTCTTGTGTGTATTTGGTAAGCAGATTCATAAAATAAAATATATGTATATTGAATATATATAAAGTAAAATTCAATTCAACAAGCAGGCTTTTACTTCTCTTTATATCAAATCTGCCTTTTTCCCCTGGAAAGTCTATAAATATATAGATAATGGGGAACAAATCAAAAGGAAAGATCAAGACACTAAAAGAAAGAAAACTAGTCTGTAAACTATGATAGTAAATATAGATGATCTGACTGAGAAAGATTTTGTTCTTATCTTTATTTGAGCTAAGATTAAAAAGAAAGTATGATTAGTTACATTGGGATTGCTACTATAGAGACATGTAAAATGCTTTGTTGTATTTTCATAAAGATGTTGTGGAAGATATTATTAAAGACATTAAGAGATCCTAAACTCAGTAGCCTAAAGGCAGCAGGCAGATAACTTAAATAAGCAATTAGGACTTGATGAGATGAAAAATGAAGTAGAGAAGGCTCTGGTAACCTGGAGGTGACAAGCCACTTTAAAGTGAGCATGTGCCTCTCAGCTCACAGAGATCTTGCCAAACTGAGTAGACACCAAATTTCAACAGATCTCCAGGTTTTTTGAAAGAAGTTAGATATTTGCATTTTTAAGTAAAATCTCTAAGTGCTTTAATATTTTAAAATAAGTTATATTTCATACCATTGTGTTGGAGAAATGACATGATTCTGAGTGAGAATATGCCCTAGACCATCCACTAGTTTACAAATTGTGTACTGCATCATACTTTTTATGCAAATTCAAAAGAATTATTTCTGAGTTTTGTATCAGGAAAAATACTTTGTTTATATTTTGACACTATGAAATACAAAAAGTGAAAATGCATCCTTTTGAACTTGGGTGCCCAAAGTCTTCAAGTCTTTGTCTTCAATTTTTTGTCAACTACCAGGAAATATGTAGGCCATTTAGGATTGCATTTTATGAAAGCTTTTCTTTTTTTTTTTTTTTTTACATCTTTATTGGAGTATAATTGCTTCACAATGGTGCGTTAGTTTCTGCTTTACAACAGAGCGAATCAGCCATACATATACACATGTTCCCATATCTCCTCCCTCTTGCGTCTCCCTCCCTCCCACCCTCCCTATCCCACACCCTTAGGTGGTCACAAAGCACTGAGCTCATCTCCCTGTGCTATGCTGCCGCTTCCCACTAGCTATCTATTTTACGTTTGGTAGTGTATAAATGTCCATGCCACTTTCTCACTTTGTCACAGCTTACCCTTCCCCCTCCCCATATCCTCAAGTCCATTCTCTAGTAGGTCTGTGTCTTTATTCCTGTTTTACCCCTAGGTTCTTCATGACATTTTTTCTCCCCCAGATTCCATATATATGTGTTAGCATATGGTATTTGTTTTTCTCTTTCTGACTTACTTCACTCTGTATGACAGACTTTAGGTCCATCCACCTCATTACAAATAGCTCAATTTCATTTCTTTTTATGGCTGAGTAATATTCCATTGTATATATGTGCCACATCTTCTTTATCCATTCATCCGATGATGGACACTTAGGTTGTTTCCATCTCCTGGCTATTGTAAATAGAGCTGCAATGAACATTTTGGTACATGACTCTTTTTGAATTATGGTTTTCTCAGGGTATATGCCCAGTAGTGGGATTGCTGGGTCATATGGTTTTATTTTCAACACCTTGTTTTTCCTATACCTCCATTTGTTGATCATTCCATTTTAATTTTGTTATATCTTATTATATGGTATATGAACTCAAATATTTCTCTGGCCTCTTAAATTGGTAAGTACATGGGCAATTTCATTTAAATACAAACCCCTGTTACAGAGGCTTCCATCCATATTTTGAACAGGAAGTTCAAATTCTGAAAAGATTGCACTCATAAAATATTTCTGAGATTTCTTAGTGTGCCCATCAGAAGGTCTGCATCCTCAGCCCATACTCCACCTGGCAGGTGCCAGAGAGCTGCACCTGTAAGACTCTATCACCTAGAGCACAAGCATCTTATTGCTGGACGTGAAGTAAAGTTGCAACATGATACAGTCATGCCAAGGTACCCTGTGTCCCTGAGAGTTCTGGAAATTCTGAGGGTTTCCAAAGAAGTATGTCTCCCAGTGACTATGCCTGCAAACTGTAGTGCTTTACTTGTTTGCCGTTGCCACCACTGATGAACTATCACTTATTCAGTCCCAGTGTAGACTGTCAGTGATTTACATAGATCAGGACAATGATGGTACTTTAAGGTCAGAGAAAGGTTTTCCTTTCCTCTGAGCCATGCTTAGGTTTTTGTTGGTTGATTTGTTTGTCTTTAATAAGATCACTGCCTGAATTCCAAAGTTTTCATCTGTACACATGGGTTTTCCCCCAAATTCCCATGGAGTGACATCGTGCCTGGATTGATCATCAAAATCAGCTGTGATCCATAACCAGAAAGACCACTTCTCTCCAGAAACATGTTAGTCCTCACCTTAAGTCCCCAAGACAGATGCCCCCTTCATGTTTTATATGTTTTTTTTTTTTCTGAAAACTTTGTCCTTTAATGAAATTTTACTTCATTCACATCTCTCCAGTTCTTTCTTTTATGTTCTTATATCTTTGATTACCTCAACAACTGATTAGGTACCTCAATTAAACTTGGAAAATCCTTTAACTTTTACCACATAAATGAACATTTGTCATCATTTATTGACTAGAAGCAAGTCACAGTCTGTGCCTGTATTCAAGGGAGGAAGACGATACCGGTTCATGATCCAGAGGGGTCACCTTAGGGTCTGTCTGCCACAGGGAGCTTCTGAGCTCTACCGGAATGTTTTAATACAGGTGAAGAGTGACTTCCCCTGCCAATAGAATCTCAGTAGAGGCTCTTAATAAGCTATAACATACTGTTTTATTTATATTTGAATAAGACATTTAAACACTCTGTGGTATAGGGTGGGAATCAAATAAGTAATGAATTATTCACATACACTCTACAAAAATATGAGACAATTTCCATTAAGGACTTAGCTCACCGGTTTCTAAGTGGAGGCAAAATTTCTGTAACATGCCCTGTCTCCTTTTACTTTTACAAAAACCCAATATAGTAGCTTTTCATGTTGTAAATGTAAAGAGATTACAAAACATATCCATGCTTAGGAATATATTATGTCCTAGAAACGTGTTTGGAATCCAAATTTCTCTTCTCTGGAGTCGACATTCAATTGTTATGCTCTGTTTCCTTTCTTTGTGTTATACTGTCTTCGGTGAGAAACTGAAGAGGTCAGGAATAGAGGTTTATAGACGTAAAAAATATGATAAGTTTATGAACAGACAGGAAATAAACTTTAGAGTATTACATGAATTGAACTACAGAAGTGTTAAGCTAAAATAGGCATGGGACCAGATCTTGATTTGCTATTTTAATATTTACTGGGAGCTGCTTGTATACCAAGCAGCACTTTAGGTTCTGAGATTACACACATGATGCATTTCTCACTAATGCTGAATTAAAAAAAATAAGTTTAGGAACCTGAATTTTGACTTTTGGAGCCATGTGATCCTGGGACAGAATGACAGATCTTCCACTCACAAATTACAGAACTTTGGTAAGTTATTTAACGTTGCCAAGTCTGTGGATGATATATTAGTACTCATCTCATGAGATTGTTATAAAGACAAGAAAACACAATTCATGCCTAGTGTTTGGTGCCCTGCATATAATACAGTGATTGGTAAATGTCAGCTAAAGAAAATGATGATGGGGAAGAGGATAATAATAATAATAATAATAATAATAATAATACTGAGCCCAAAATATGAAATGTAGTGCTGTGTGAAAGAAGCATACAAAGGAAAGCTGATTAAAATGTATAATGTTGATGACAAACTTATGGTAATTCCATCAGAGTAAATCTGGCCCATGGATGTATATTTCTGGGCTAGCATCATTTCCACACTTGGCAGAGCAGAATGGACTGAACCCTTGGACCAGGCCACATCCAGCTTTCCGCAGTCTGTATTCATATTGTGTACTTGTTTTACTGCATCTGCCTGGCCATTTAAGCGTTATGAGTCATTAAACTTGAAGTAAAAGTGATGGTTTTCATGAGTGCCTGGACTTCT
Organism: Aethalodelphis obliquidens; assembly: GCF_003676395.1. Classification (NCBI taxonomy): domain Eukaryota; kingdom Metazoa; phylum Chordata; class Mammalia; order Artiodactyla; family Delphinidae; genus Aethalodelphis; species Aethalodelphis obliquidens. Next base: position 16,494,035 of record NW_020837973.1, on the reverse strand, counting down.
AGCACAATGAAAACATAAACTTGCCCAGGGGAAGATATAGCTCTAATCGAAGAAATGTTATTCTGTACAAACATTTGAGGAAGTCTTAGAATCTTATAACGCTGGAATACTCCGAAGCTGAGCTAACAGAATATCATATAAGAAAATCAAAATGAACCCTGGCTGAAAATCTTATATTATCAAAAGGAGATGGTAAATACACTCATGAAAAATATATTATGGATAAAATAAAAAAATCAACCTCTGATTTTGGAATATCTAGAAAAACCTCTTTTCTCCTCAAATTAGATCAGAATAGCACAGAATAGACCACGTTTAAAGCAACAAGGTGTATCCGTCCATTTACCACTAATAACATTTATTTGGACAGTGAAATCCACTGGCTTTTTTTTTGTAGTACACGGGCCACTCACTGCCACGGCTTCTCCCGTTGCGGAGCACACGCTCCGGACGTGCAAGCTCAGCGGCCATGGCTCACGGGCCCAGCCACTCCGCAGCAGGTGGGGTCTTCCCAGACCGGGGCACGAACCCCGCGTCCCCTGAATCGGCAGGCGGACTCTCAACCACTGCGCCACCAGGGAAGCCCTCCACTGGCTTTTTTGACAAGAGCTACAGGATCTCTAAGGGACTAAAATGACGTTGACATTCCTCACAGAATTATGAAACCAACTCAGAATTAGGGCATGGTGTGTTGTGGTTATCAGAAACCTCATTCCTCTTACCTCTACTTAAGATTTCACAGGCTTGTACAGACAGGACATATTTTTATGTTACTAGTATTGATATTTCATTTGATTTATCAGAGGCTTGTACGAACCTGTAAACTTTTATTTAGAATACTAGAGTTTAATATTAAAATACTTTGTGTGCTGCTTAAAATCTGAAGAAGGACTTTCCCACATGAAAAATTTAATGGAAATAACATTAACAATTATTATAACTCTGAAATTGCAATATATGTTTAGCAAATCTCATAGGAACCACGTCAACCGGTATGAAAAGTGGCCAGTGATTTATTTGCTCATTAAAAATTGGGGAGATTGTATAACAGAGTTATCTAGAAATGTGAATTTAAATGGAACTTCCCATCAGCAATTCCAAACACCTTAGTCTGGATAATGTAATTATAGTTTTGACTAATAACAGATTTAGTGAACTACTAATGTCATATATATATATATATATATGTGTGTGTGTGTGTGTGTGTGTGTGCATGTTTGTGTGTGTGTAAACTACTTTTGTAGTTTATAAAATGGATTATTTTGTTTAATCCTCACAGCCTCCTCTAAGGACAGAAAGACATAAAGTGAGATTGAAAGTTTTACTTTGGCAATTCTGGATAGAGTTATTTTTCATTAAAATTAGAGAAAATAAATATGTTACAAAGAAACATTGTTAGTTTTTTGGTAGAGAAAATAAAAAGCAACTCTTTGTACATTATACTTATAATCAAAAATGCCTATAGTATTCATTTGGGTGGATCTTCCTAACAGGTGAAATTACAAAACGCTCATAATCAGCCCTTGATCCTCCAGAGTATGTGGAATGAAATTAACACTATTGAGTCTGGGATATGGCCTGTCACAACTGTATGAGTAGAGTATTAATGAAAGAGAAAGGGACCCAACACATAACTTCTTATTCCGAAACTCAGATTATTTTTTGAAAACTGGCATGTTGCTTAATGTGTTTACTCCTTAAAAATAGGGTGACACTATTAAGTTTTAATGCCTGTGCTTAGTTAACAAATGAATTTCCTGTTGATTTTCGAAAAGTGCTTAAGAATGCATACCAATGTGTAAATTACATAGTTCAATAAACTAAACAAAAATTATTTTTAAAAAATGTTTGTTTTACCTTCTCCATATACTGCCTTCACAACCACTTTGCCATTTCTAACTTTGTTGTCCCTTAATGATATTTCGGTCATATTTTAGAATTTTTCTGGCCACTTACAGTTACAAAAACTTTTTTTTTTTAAGTCTGGTAGAAAATATTAAACTTAAAATCCAATTTCATCCATTTCTATCCTTACCTCACTCTTGCCCCTCTTATTTCTTCTCTTTCCCCTCCTGTATTCTCCATGCCTGCAGTGCCAGCAGTAGCTGGAACCCTCATTCTTTGATTGAAAGGGATGAGGTGCAGTCATTTATCCTCTTTTCTAGACTCTGGCCTCCAAGATTGGGTATTGAGGAGGAATGGCGATGGAGGTAGGGTTCATTTTATGGAAATGGGCAGATATTTGTGTTGGAAGATACTCCTCACTTTGTTCTGGTTCAGTCCATTTTCATCAGAGGACTCTAAAGATACGGTGGTCTCTAGTCATGTGACAGGCATGGTTTTCATGAGGTGATGGGTTTCTGCCTGACACCACGTTACAATTTGTTTGTAAATCAATGTACATTGATTTAATTAAGTGGCAACCCCAGAATAAAATACAGTAAAGTCAGTTTCGTGTGTGTGTGTGTCTGTGTGTGTGTGTGTCTGTGTGATCTAGTATGCATGTCTGAGGGCCTGGATTATGACACATTTTTATAATATATCTCTGAATGGTGATTCTCTGCTTTTTAAAATATTAATCATCCTGGCTTCTCTAGTTCTCTCCACTTGGGTCAGTGTCCAAGTAATCATAAATAAAACCTATGAGCTGGGTCTGTCTACCCAAAGACAGGAGATGGCATTAAATTTAGGGAAAGAGATGGAGGAAGATTTGTGGAAAATCATCTATCGTTAATTTTTGTTCCTTCAATACATACTTGAAATGTAGTAATTTATCCATAAAATAATTAATATAGCACAGCTCTAAATATGTATTTAGATAAACTGATTATTTTATAATCAGTAAATATATGTTAGCTATGTCATATATATATATATATATATATATATATATGTATATATCACATTTAGTGTCTTGTATATAAGACCCTTTCTAAGTAAATCACATTGATAGTGTAATATGCTATTAATAAAATCAGAAAATAAGTCCTTATGGAATAGCCTTTATTCCAAGCTTTTGATTTATACAAAGTCTTTTAGGTACATAGCAAATGCCACATTTTTCATGAAGCATCCAAAAGTTGGAGAAAGATGGATGAATAAATAGATATTTATATAGATATTCAATTTTTTTTTCTCACTTCATTGTAAGTTTCTTTACTTTCTAATTACTATCTTATATCTGTATATTTAATTCCATTCAACAAAATTTTGTCTTAGATGTATTCCTGGCAGGGTCAGAAGGGGAGATTATTTAGGTCCTCCTAACTAGTCCCACATATTATTATAAAAAATATAAAACTGTCGAGCGACATGAAGTAAAATAAGAATCTGACTTTTTCTATGATATCTGTTTCAATACACCTTTAGAATTATTAACTCATATCATGGAAATGTTTTCTTTGAAGGGATGGTTGGAAGGGATGAGTGTACATAAAACGTACACTCTTGGGGGACTAAGAATATACTTTTTATGTGCTAAGTACTTGCTTGGATTGCCTACAGAGTAGAAAGACTCTATTACCCAAACCTAGACACATTTAAGTATGAAAAGTGTAGACCCTAAGAGTCATGTCAGGACGACAGGGATAAAATGAGACCTTCCAAGGCAAACTGGGATGTGGCTACCTTATTGAGAAATCTGGTACCAAAAATAATAGGTTCTTTCCTGCACCTTTCGTCTGGCATCTTAAATGCTGCTCTGATTACTTGATACCAGATAGGTTCTCCACACTTTTGCGTTTTATTGATCTTGACTTTGCACCTGCCATGCTCTCCTCCTTTTCTTCATTATTGGACAAAACTTAGTTGAGTGCCCTGCTGCTTCTGTGCCCTTTCCTCTCCTGGCGCCCTCAATGACAAGACTGCCTTTCCTCTGCATCCAGGCTGAATTGAGCAGTCACTAAGTGCCTGTCGGGTTTCCCTCGATGATGGGGTTCGTAAGACACGTTTCCTTCTTGACAGGATAATAATTTGATTATACTGATGATGTGTTCTTCATGCAGAATCCCCATTCCAGGCTGATTGCTCTCAGAGTTTTATTATAGAAACGCCTCAAGGCATAGTTAGTTTTGTGGAGAGAAAATGCTTTCTGCGTTTTAAAAGACTTGGTTTTGTTTTCGAGAGCAAAACTGGAGAACTCTAATCCACAAATTTATGCCTTAAACAGTGAAAAGCGTTTTGGTTTTGTTTTCCCCACATAACCAGATTTGTCAAAGATGCCTCTGGCTGTGGAGGGGAGAAAAACAAACAAAGAAGCATTAAGCTGGAAACTGGCGGGGTCTCTGAAAAGGTATCATGATCCCTGTTATCCCTGAACGTCTAGGAAAAAGGTGGCTGAAAGAGGAGGACACATTTGTTGATTCAAAGACAGAAGGGACCTAACCTGTTTCCTAGTTGGATCCTGGGGAAATAAGTTCTGTCCCTTAATAAATACCAACATGCCTTAGTGACAACAGAATATAAATGGCAGCATTGCATAAACAGCAAAAAAGATGGGAGCCAAGCCTGCTCTCTCCCCATCTCCTGCAGCCCTTAAGTGATGTCAAAATGAGCCAAATTCCCCATGTCCTTGAAAGAAGCAAAGTGGCAGCCCAGAGATATTGATGAGCATGGAGAGACATTGAGGACATGGGGAGTTCCTCTAGGAGAGAGAGCCAGAGACCCACTGAGACCGCGGGATTCTCCTTTGGAACAAGCTGGGATGATTGCCTCTACTTGACACTAGGTCCTTCTCCACCAACCCCATCTGTCACCTTGAGAAGGGTAAAATCCAGAAATCCAGAAAAGACGATTTTCATTTGCATAGACAGAATTTCCTAGGATTTGACTAAATTCAGTCTTGAAATAGAGATTGAGTTTTTGTTTTTGTTGAAGTAACAAAAGCTATATTTTATGCATCTGGCTGTATATTATACATCAAACGGTTTCAAATTGAGAGAGAAAGGATCAGGAACTCAAAGACACTAAGTAGCTGTAATTGGCCACGTCCTGTATTTAGTATTTTACTTATATTATCTCATGTATCCTGCAAAATAACTAATATACTTATAAGAGTTCTTGCAAAAAGTGTGTCTTTATTCAAGGGCTTATAAGCAGATGGTTTATTCTGAGATGCCATCCTAAGGAACACATGTGACCAGTTGGACATATGACCCAGAGCAGAAAGGAAGGCCAGTCACAGCTTGTCCTCTGGAGTTGGTCATTGTGGGCAGCTAGGGCTTGATGCAGCTGGGTTTCGAGGGATTGTGGAGAAAGTACTTCAGACTTGTCTGCCCAGGGGCCCAAAGATGAGAATATCTGCCCATCAGTTAGCATTTCCTCTTTGATTGTACACTCCCTTGCACTTCAAAGTTTGTGCATGCCAGAATAGCTGAGTTCGTTCCCATAGTGTCTGCATGCAAGAGTAACAAGAATTCCTGGGACAGAAAATGAGAGGTATGCTGAGCATTTAAGCAAGACCCTGCTTAGGTTAAGTTTGAGCACAACTGCTGCCACACGAAAGTCAGAATAGTTAGGTCTAGAGGACGTGAAATATGACATAAAGATTGTCTCCTGGATCCAGAACTGATTTCATGAGTGTGCAACCAGGGCAGGCACACAGGGCCCTGTGCTCAGAAAGGCCCTGCACTGGGGGATTAATGCTCTGTGAACTTCTTATGAATGTTACCTTTGAGTCTCTGTTTTCTAAGTGAAGTCAGATGGGGCAGTGGAATACCCATTGGGACTTGGAGTATCACTTCACTCCGCATCCCATGTCCCAAAGTGTCCCTATGCTTTTGGCCACTTGGTTGGTGGCTGCCCACTCCCTTCCCTCTGGTACCCTGAGCTCCACCAGGCTTCGTGCCCCTCTTTCCCATCCTGAGACTCCTGCTGCCTCTTCCGGGGACAATGACCCAGTTGAGTGGGCAGGATGGAGGAGGGAGGACCCTGTTCTGTCATTGCCCTCTGTCCCAGTGGGAGCCTGGGCCCTGCCCCAGGGAGGTTCAGGGTCGGGCTCACTCCATGCGTCTTGGCGATGGGGAGAAAAGGCAGTGGCCTTCCTTTCCCCAGGGCAGAGCCATGGATGGGACGTTTGGCAGGCGACTCAGATCTCCTGAACACCTCCAAGCCAGGCAAGCGTACCTCAGTTTGGAAGAGAAGGCAGTCCTTTGAGATTTACCATCTGCAGTGGGTTGCGGGTGTGAGAACAGAGATTGGCTTGCCCATTGTATTAACTAGTTCCTAGTTTCTAGAACTGTTTTCTAGTTTCTACATCTGACATCTTGACAACTGGGAACTTGCTGACTGAAAAAGGGACGCTTCTCCCAAGGCTAGTGTATTCTTAGAGAAAGCAAAGGGCTCTCTGCTTTGCATATGCAAAGTATACCAGTGCCAAGTTCACACCTCCTCCCCCACGATTCTGATCTAGCTCTTCTGCTGCAGGATGTATTGATTCTCCCGCCCAAATCACCACAGGGGGAATCCTTCTACAACTGGGAGCCTACTGAATTCTTTCAAGTCAAACTTATTTAGCTTAGTTACCCTGCCTCACCCATTATTTCCCTAGAAAACCACCATAAAGCCTTTCTGGCAGTTCCCCTGGCTCACTCTCTCTCACCCCTCCAGCCTCTGTCTTCTCTCGTGTTGTCCTGTGTGTCATGGTGCGGCACATTTTTCCCACTCTTAAGTACTGTGGGTAATAAACAGTGTTTTCAATGGCAGTCATCTCCTGATCTGTTGCCTTCACCGTACCAGAATAAAAACAAAAGTTGCAGGTACGTTTTAAAATACTCACTGGCTCCATTTTCATTTTACACTGGGCCCTGAAATTATGTACCAAATCCTGCATTAGGAAAACTGATACAAATAGGTTTAAGTTTCTTAAAGTCGCATCTGTTAAGTGGCAGGGCTCAGATTCTAGTCCAGTTCTGTCAACTTTGGGATTTTGTTCCACTTACACCACTCTGCCTGCAGTGCTAAAGTACCATTCACACAAGAGGCTGTTAAATAATGTGAGTTGAGAGAGTAAAGTTGGGTTGTGGTGTTGAGATAAGGAACACACAGGCACAAAGCAGATTCTAATGTATTAAATGGAGAAGACCTCTTTTTTTTTTTTTTTTTTTGCGGTACACGGGCCTCTCACTGTTGTGGCCTCTCCTGTTGAGGAGCACAGGCTCTGGACGCGCAGGTTCAGCGGCCATGGCTCACGGGCCCAGGCGCTCCACGGCATGTGGGATCCTCCCGGACTGGAGCATGAACCCACGTCCCCTGAATCAGCAGGCAGACCCTCAACCACTGTGCCACCAGGGAAGCCCTGTTTGTTCTTTTGTAATGTTGATACTGATTATTCAACAGCATCTATGTCCACATGGATCATGTTCAGTGGCAATCACCTTTATAAATAAGCTAATTTCTTCCTAAATTACAATGAGCTCTTTTTGGATAACTTACGCTCAAATAACACTAATATTCAAATATTTGTCTAAGTCTTTGAAAACTTTTCCTACTTGGAAAATGAGGCACATAACCTTGAAGCATAAAATATACTACATACTTTAAAACATGCTATGTAATGAGAGGGACAAGTCAGACCAATAGAAAACTGATATGCTTTTTGAAAAGCAAATGATACAAAGTAGAATAAAATTATCTGCAAATATGTGAAAATTGCCTAAAAGTGCTATAAAAATTAGAAAGAAAAAGAGGCCAATGAGAAATAAACATGGAGGCAATTTGATGTGATGGGACTTGGGATAATCTTTGAAGGACTTGGATATGTACAAGGAACAGAAGATGAGGAAACCACATGGGCAAATATGTGATAGTCGAGGTGATCAAAACTTGCCTTAGCAATATTGAATGCAGTGGAACAAGCAAAGCAAAGGATCTGGTTGAGAAATATTAGAAAATAAAGCTATTCTTTGGTGGGTTGTAGTGTAGAGATTCTTGAACCCAGGCAGGAAATTTCAAATTGCTAATGGTTAGAGACATTTAAAATTTTTGAATCGTACTCACAAACAGATTATTATAAACTTGCAGTAAGAAGTGAAATATGAGAGACACCTAACTGAGCACATTTATCCATAAGCATGTCAAACAAACAAGGGCTTTTTTCTCACTCAGTGATATTGCAACAATCTTTTGCTTTTAGCCAGTATAGAGTCTTAAGTTGGAGTTTGGTTTGAGGTGAAATTTCTAAACATGTGACATTTTGTTAAATAAATTTCTAATTTGAATGTAGTGTATTGCATATGAGATTAAATTGTTTTTAATTTGTTATTTTAATGTTTGCATAGTTTGTCCTTAGTAATTTCATTTTAGAGTCAAGAAAAATGAGAGATCTGTTTATAGGCTTTTTTTTGGTTTTCTTTTTTGCCCCCTCCAGTTTGGTAACAATAATGGTTAATGTAATTTAAATGGTTAATGTAATTTAAAACAGGATCAATTAATTTTGATAAGTCCATCAAACTTTAACTCTAGTTTCTCATCTGGGACTAATTATTTTGCTACTTTTAGAAGAAAAAAAATTGAGTTAGTAGCTGTATTAGTTTTCTAGGGCTGCCATAACAGAATACCTCAAACTGGGTAGCTTAAACAGCAGGAATTTGTTTTCTCACATTTCTGGAGGCTGGCAGTCCAAGTCAAGGTTCTGGTAGGAGCAGATGGCCACCCTCTCACTGCCTCTTCACAGGGAAAAACAAATTTCCTCCTTTTAAAAGGACACCAGTCATATTGAATTGGGACCCACTCTCACAACCTCCTTTTAACCTAATCGTCTCTTGAAAGAACTTGTCACCAAATAAAGTTACATTCTGAGGTACTGGGGGTTGGGACTTTAACATATGAATTTCATGGGGATGAAATTCAGCCTGTAACAGTGGTCCTTTAATAGCCTTTGTACCCATCACCCCAATTTTGAATCCAATATAATTCACAGGTATGTAGTGTTGGAAAGATGTGCAGTCTACCATCGTTAGAAATGACAGTGTGTATTTACATGCGTGCCCAGTCTTTTATTTTCTTACAGGAAGATTGCTCATGATTTTTTCAAACATGGGAGACAGGATACACTGTCATTTCAGACGCATAAGCTTGTTGAAACACAGACACCTGGTCCCGTCTTGAGGCATTTACTAGATGTGGGGAAGGGGGCTTGGGAATTTTCATGTGTAATCAGCTCCTAGTTGAAGCCAATGTTGATTGTGTATGGAGCACAATTTAAGTAAATACCAAAATTCTAAGACAACCCCACTGACTCAAGTAAATGTCATTAATTAATTTAGCATGTTTATTGAAACCAAGTGAAAGCTTCAGACAATTAGAAAGTCTTTTGCTGTGATTCTTTTGGCTTTACCTAAGCAAATGCAATTCCTCTCAATAAAGAAAAGAATAACTTTGCCTTCTCCACCATTATCCCTAAATCCTTCTCTTTGTCTAAAAATCACCTTGAAAATATCTTAAATGAGTTATCAGTTGAAAGACTTTTTTTTTTCTCGTTTAAAATCTGGCTTCCCAAATATAGCAACTTCTTAATCTACATCCTAGTTGATGAGTTCTTATTTGTTTTAGTGGCATTAAATCAACATGCAATTTTATCTGTTGTAGCTAAAATGGATAATAATTATTAAAACATTACTACTGGAAAACATACTGTGTTTTGAAGATCAAGCACAGCTGGGAGCTGCATACTACCTCCAGCACCAGATGCTCTATCTGCTGTCATTGGCTTAGAATTATTTACACACATGAGCAGAGGATTGGGACAGTACCAAGTATTCTCATTACTGCAAAATTTGTTAAGTTTTTCTAGATAATACATTTATATGGCTTAAATTAATATAAAAAGGAAAAATAAAATATATACAAGAAAATGTCCTTTCTATCCAGTACATTCCACCTGATTTCCACTCTTTTCCAAATAGGAGGTACTATAAATTTATCATATATTTTTTTGAAGATTTGCATGAGGAAGTAAATATACATGCATATTTTGTTCCATTTTTCAAAGAAACATTTAGTGGCACACTAGATACACTATTCTGAAACTTTTCCTCCTTTAACAATGTATCTTGGACATCTCTCCATATCGATACAGAAGGAGCTACCTAGTGCTGGGGGACCTCTCATAATCCCTTCAACTAGTCATCTGTGGATAGATATTAACAAGTAAATGTTAACAGGTAAACTTTGGCTGTAACAAAACATTTCCTTTTAACATGGTGTTAAACATTGCATAAGTTTTACATAGATGATTTCCTGGGACTATGATTAAATCTTATACAAGGTGTTCCTCATGGCATGAAAAGAATCTGCTGACTACCTTTTATTCTTCTTTTCAATTTTAAATGACATGTTTTAACAATCTGTAGGGCAAATTACTAGCGTAAATTTATTAGTCAAGAATAAGCTTTATAATTTTTGTAGAAACTGATGATTATCTTCAAAGGGATGCAACTATTTTACATAACCATAAGTAATGTGTCAGTAAAGTAATGTGTCATGCCTCCTCCCACAGGCTTACCAAAGGAGTTAGCAAAACTTGGGATGGATTGATTGATTGATTGATTTACAATCTATTGAGTGAGAAATTGGATGTCAGTGTAGTTTTAAAGTTTTAATTCCCATGTTTTTTATTATGAGTGAGGTTGATGATTTTCTTAACACATTTGAAAGTTTTCTTATGTTTTCTTCCTGAGAATTGTCCATTTTGTCCCATGCCAAGTTTGGGGGGATGGAATTATTGAGCATTTTGCCTCCTTTGCTTATTATGTTCAGGCCATGTAGATATATTCAGTTTTTATAAATTGTTCTTTGTTTTGTTTTGAGTGTTTTGGTTTGTTTTAGATTTTATTTTATTTATTATTTTTAATTGAAGTATAGTTGATTTACAGTGCTGTGCCAATCTATGCTGTACAGCAAAGTGACTCAGTTATCATATATATATATATATATATATATATATATATATACATTTTTTTAAAATATTCTTTTACATCATGGTTTGGATATAGTTCCCAGCTATACAGTAGGACCTTGTCATTTATCCAGTTTAAATGTAATAGTTTGCATCTACCATCCCCAAACTCCCAGTGCATCCCTCTCCCTCCCCCTTGTCAACCACAAGTCTGATCTCTACATCTGTGAGTCTGTTTCTGTTTTGTAGATAGGTTCATTTCTGCCATATTTTAATTTCTAAATATTGATATAAGTGATATCCTATGGTATTTGTCTTTCTCTTTCTGACTTACTTCGCTTAGTTTGATAATCTCTAGGTCCATCCGTGTTGCTGCAAATGGCATTATTTCATTATATTTTATGGCTGAGTAGTATTCCACTGTATATATGTACCACATCTTCTTTATCCATTCATCTGACATTTAGGTTCTTTCTATGTTTTGGCTATTGTGGGTATTGCTGCCATGAACATAGGGTGCATGTATCTTTTTGAATAATGGTTTTGTCCTGGTATATGCCCAGTAGTGGGATTGCTGGATTTTATGTTAATTTTATTTTTAGTTTTCTGAGGAACCTCAGAAAACCAACTTACATTCTCACCAACAATGTAGGAGTGTTCCCTTTTCTCCACACCCCCTCTCCAGCATTTGTTATATAAATTGTTTTTTAACAATTTTTTTTATGAGTTCATTGGAAAAAGAAAAAGAGGTTTCCCACATTACAGCCTAATACATTAATAGGGGTAGCACTACAGTTATCAAGATTAGTTGGCTCATGCAATTCAATTTCATCTCTCACTAGAGACAGATGACTTTCAGAATATCTGCTATTTGTATGATTCTGCGTACAGTCTTTCTTCCTCTGCTTTGCTGAACCATACTAGGTCCAAGAGCGTTTTTCTATCAACCTGACACCTTCCTTCCCCACTCAAGATCCCATTGCAGATAAGGTGTTACCCCAGGGTGTGCACCCTCACCCTCTGAAAGTTTATTTTGGCTGAGATTCACTACTAATGGCTCCACTTGCTTCTGCGATCTCTCTTCACAACGGTTTTGTTCCTTGCCTCCATTCCCTTCTGTGTAGCTCATGGAAAGTACTTAGTTTCATTCCTACGGTTTTCAGAAGCCCTTACATATAATTTAGATTCTAGGGATTAAATGTTGTTAAGGAGTGGGTGTTAGTGTTTCCCAAAATTCATATGTTGAAGCCCTAACTGCCAGTGAGGCTGTATTAGGAGCTGGGTCCTCTAAGGAAGTAATTAAGGTTAAGTGAGGTCATAAGGGTAGTGATCTGATAGGATTACTGTGCTTATAAAAATAACCAACAGAAACCTCTTCTCTCTCCCTCTCTCCTCACATGTGTGAACCAAAAGGTTGAATTCTAAGATAGATAATGAGAATTAAAAAATATATGAGTTTCAACACAGCTGTTAGAGCAGATGTGAAACAAAAGCACTTTAGGAACACATGTCCCTCCTATTTGGATGTAGGTGCTGACATGTAAACCCACACGGTCCAGCCCTGCAGCAGATGTTTCACAACTGGCTTTTCTCCCCAAAGGAATTCAATAGAATGATTATTGTTTTACTGGCAATAATAATATTGTTACTAATGACAGTTGAGAGATTTATACATGCCAGGCTCTTGGAGATATGATCTCATATACTAATTGTATTATTCATGCTGGATGCTGTTATACTCATTTCAAGCATGTGAACTTAGAATCTAGTGGAAGTTTATCTTGCTTAGTTGACCCAGTTTACTAATGATAAGTGGCAGAGCCAAGACTGAAACTCCGATCACCCTGACTCCAAAGCCCTTGGTTTTCAAGTCCACCAACTGGTTAATCCAGATAGTCTCTCTAAGGACAAGGTGAATCATGAAGATTTGCTCTCTATTTTGATAATTTACAAAGTTAGTGTGATGTAGGTGAAAAAGTGTGGACAATCCTTTGTTTCCTATTTAACCATATGTTCAATGAGCCTAGTTATCTACATTTGCAAAACCATGCTAATAAAGACACATTGCAGACACAGACTGCTTTTTTAAAAATCATGTAACATAGTTTATTCTATCAAATAATAAACTAAAATCCTGTTTGTTTGTTTTTTCTTGAAGATTTTACATCTTTTGGAAGAAAAGAATGTCTACTGATTTGAAAGAGTGTATGCTTTTCAAGGGTTCAGTATTTGTATGTTCATCAATAAGATAGGGAGTATTTAAATTAATGTACATTCTTACAATTGTGATTTGTGGTAGTTAAAATTAACTTTGGGGACTTCCCTGGTGGTCCAATTGTTAAGACTGTGCACTTCCACTGCAGGGGGCTTGGGTTGTTTTTTTTGTTTGTTTGTTTGTTTTTTTGCGGTACGCGGGCCTCTCACCGCTGTGGCCTCTCCCGTTGCGGAGCACAGGCTCCGGACGCGCAGGCCCAGCGACCACGGCCCACGGGCCCAGCCGCCCCGCGGCACGGGGGATCCTCCCGGACCGGGGCACGAACCCGTGTACCCTGCATCGGCAGGCGGACTCCCAAACACCACGCCACCAGGGAAGCCCGGGGCTTGGGTTTTATCTCTTGTTAGCTGGGGAACTAAGATTCCCACATGCTGTGTGACATGGCCGGAAAAAAAAAAAATTTTAAACAAATAAATAAAAATAACATAAGGGCTATAGAAAACATCAAATGCATTTACTATTTGGGCAAAAAGCAATTTCAAAAATTAGTATAATATGATTCTGTGTAAAAAGATATCAATTTAATTTTCTTCTTTCATTTATCCTCTGTTGCTACAGCTATTATTACGATTTATCTTCAGGACTATATATGGATATTAATTTTTATATATGGAAAGTAGAACTTAGAATCAAGTGAAGAAGGAGAGTTTTTTGTGGGGTTCTTTCTGTTTTGCTTTTTTTTTTTTTGCTTTTCTCTTTATACCCAATTGTATTGTTTTTATTTCTTTATTTTCATACCTTGAGGAGGTAACACTTTTATAATAAGAGGAAATAATAAAATCATCATCATAATAAATGCCTCCAGGATAAAAATCTAGACATAGAGAATATACTTTTAATTATTTGGAACATGGATATAAATGCCTTCTAAATATTCCCAATAAAGATATATCAGTTAAAAAGGCTTTATTTTTATGGGACCACAAGATAGCAATTATGTTGATATTAACAATGTGGTAAATTCGACATGTAAACATATCAGCAAGTTATCTAATAATACTCTGGAGGACATTTTACAGTTTTGTTGTTTTGTTTTCACCATAGTTCAACAAAGTTATACTTTAGCTGCCAACAAGAATTCACTGGAGTATCCACAGGGACTTTATTACAGGAGACCCTTCCTTATATTCAGTCTCTTGAATGATTTTATTATGCAAACATATTACCTGCTTAATTCTCTAATTGCTAAAAGCTATAAAATAGCATATACAGGAAAATGCAATAACTAGAGATATGAACACCAAATTGTAAATAAGAACTCTGAGATTTCAGAACGTAAAAGTAAAACCCTTTACTTTTTTTTTTTTTTTTTTTTTGCGGTACGCAGGGCTCTCACTGTTGTGGTCTCTCCCGTTGCGGAGCGCAGGCTCCGGATCCGCAAGCTCAGCAGCCATGGCTCACGGGCCCAGCCGCTCCGCGGCACGTGGGATCTTCCCGGACCGGGACACGAACCCGTGTCCCATGTATCGGCAGGTGGACTCTCAACCACTGCTCCACCAAGGAAACCCAAACCCTTTACTTTCTAAGCTCCTTCAAAAAGCAAATATTTAATGTATCTCATCCTATTAATACATCAAAATTTAGTAATGCCTTGAAAATTTTAGGGTTAGTTTTCCTTTTATAGGTCTGAGAAACTAATAACAATATAGATGATGAAAGTCTTCTACAATTTCCCTGTGTACTTTTTATTTACCATAAGTCATCTCAAAAGAAAATTTTCCTACCATTAAAGAAAAACCCACCTATGTCGAATTTCTTCCTCGAGTTTATCCTCATTTGCAAAGGTAGGAGAATCAGACTCATTTAAACCATAAGCTCCTTATCTTATTGAAGCTATTAGAAGACATTTGAATATGTATGACTTTCATTTTTCTAAGTTGGTAAAAATATAGGTAATGGTAATATGTGAGGAAACTCACATTTATCCTAAACATTATATGTAGTTGAGTATCACAGTGCACACATTTACTTTTTAATTTTAGGATAGTATTTAGATATAAAAAAGAAAAGGTCCTCCTTATCTTTATATTTAAATTTTGTGGATAGAAAAAGTGACATGTAATAAAAATAAATATGAGTCAAATGCTTAAATGGGATATCTATATAACAAAAAATTATAACATTACTGACTGACACATTTCAAGGGCTTATCATGCGTTAGAAAGAGTTCTCAATGCTTTATCTTCACTTGACTCATATAATACTAACTACAACTTATGGTATAGGTACTACTATCATACTCATTCAACAGCCAGGGAACTGAAGATTTGAAATATCAAATAATTCTCATCTCAAGGACCAACGGCAAAAAGACAAGCATAGTGATTCAACCCTATGTCTATTTAAATCCAGTGTTAGAGAAAGACATTGAACTCAAATAGAACTGGTTTCAAATCTCATCTCTCAAGAAAGCTATTTAGATGCTGTGAGTCTTAGTATCTTCAAGTAGAAAATGATCATGAAACAATTTAGTTAAATAAGGTAATGGCTTTAACATATAGCTCATTATATAGCATGTAGTATCCATGTTTAACATGCTAATTTCTGTACTTCGTTCTATAAATATATTAACATAAATTCGATGTTAAGGTAGGCTGATGGTCTCTGGGTCTTGTTTAAAAGATACTGTTTTAATTGGTTGTGTAATTCTTCCCCTCTAAAATACTTTATTCTCTAGGCTTCTGTGGTATGCCACCTGCCCCCTACCACCACTACCATCACACTGCATATTTCTCCTATTTTTTATACAGGCTATTGATCTTCTGCTTTTAACTCTCAACGTTGAATGCCCAGTACTGAGCCCTATGCCCTGCACCTTTACCTACTTTAATTTCTTCCAACATGACTTTATTACCCCATGGCTTTACCTTACCTTAGTATCCTGCTGACTCTTATGCTAATACCTTTAGTCCTGATCTCTCCACTGAGCTACATATTAGTTTAGTTGGCTGCCCCCTTGACATCTTTTAGATGCCTCATAGGTAGCAGATACTAAGTTTAAAGACAAAAGTCTTCATTCCTACTTGGTTACTCTCTACCCCTTTTAATTCTTTTTGAATTTTATCTTCTAATCCAACAATTATATAGTCTAACACATAGTCTTAGCTTATCTATCTTTATGCCCCCTTTGCTAGTAACTTATTCTTAGCTACTATCAACTTTTTTTTTTAAGGGAGTATTTTAGTTTAATTAATTAATTTTTTTCTTCTTTTTTTGAAATGAAGTATAGTTTATTTACAATATTGTGTTAATTACTGCTGTACAACAAAGTGATTCAGTTATACATATATATATATTCTTTTTTATATATTCTTTTCTATTATGGTTTATCACAGGATATTGAATATAGTTCTCTGTGCTATACAGTAGGACCTTGTTGTTTATCCATTCTATATATAAAAGCTTACATCTGCTAACACCAACCTCCCTCTCCATCTCTCCCCAACCCCCTCCCCCTTGGCAACCACCAGTCTGTTCTCTATGTCCATGATTCTGTTTCTGTTTCATGGATAGGTTAATTTGTGTCATATTTTAGATTCCACATATAAGTGATATCATGTGGTATTTGTCTTTCACTTTCTGACTTACTTCACTTAGTATGATAATCTCTAGTTGCATCCATGTTGCTGCAATGGCATTATTTCCTTCAATTTTGTGACTGAGTAGTATTCTATTATATATATGTACCACATCTTATTTACCATTCATCTGTTGATGGACATTTAGGTTGTTTCTGTGTCTTGGCTGTTGTGAATAATGCTGCTGTGAACATAGGGGTGCGTGTATCTTTTTGAATTATAGCTTTGTCTGGATATATGTCCAGGAGTGGGATTGCTGGATCATATGGTAATTCTATTTTTAGTTCTCTGAGGAAGCTACTATCACTTTAACCTGCGCTTCTGAAGTAGGCTTCAAACTCTTTCTTTATTTAATCCTGTTGGTTTCCCCATATTCCATTCTCTATGAATGGTAGAGTGTTCTTTTAAATCAGTTTATGTTATACACTCCTCAAAATATTCCAGTATCTTCTTTTTATTTATTTATTTATTTATTTATTTATTATTTTTGGCTGTGTTGGGCCTTTGTTTCTGTGCGAGGGATTTCTCTAGTTGTGGCAAGTGGGGGCCACTCTTCATCGCGGTGCACGGGCCTCTCACTATCGCGGGCTCTCTTGTTGTGGAGCACAGGCTCCAGACGCGCAGGCTCATTAGTTGTGGCTCACGGGCCTAGTTGCTCCGCGGCATGTGGGATCTTCCCAGACCAGGGCTCGAACCCGTGCCCCCTGCATCGGCAGGCAGATTCTCAACCACTGCACCACCAGGGAAGCCCCTCCAGTATCTTCTCATTTCAATTAGCGGAAAATCAAATGTCCTGAGCAATGTCAGAAAGATGGCAGGATATTAAGCTCCAGATCCTCCTCCTTCCCATGTAGACACTGATTCAACAACAATACACAGAAAAACTCCCATTATGAGAAATTCAGAAACTGGTTGCAAGGCTTCTGCACTCCAAGCAAGTGTGAAACAAGACATATCAAAGTCAGTAGGAAAATTTGTGGCACTCTTTCACCATAATCCCTCCTCCTGGAAGAGCGCCATGCAATTGGGAGGAAACTCTAAGCTGTTGGCTTCTCCCTGGGGAAAGACAGAAAAGACTGGACCATATGTCTATTGCTCTAAATATTTTAGGGCACTTCCAAGAGAATGGCCTCTGTCTTCTATCTTGGAATGTTGACCCGACCCACAATAGTGTCCACTCTCACCGCGTCAACAGTACTGGAAGTCCTAGTCAGAGCAATTAGGCAAGAAAAAGAAAAAGGTGCCCAAATAGTAAAGGAAAATATAAAATTATCTCTAATCACAGGTGACATGATTTTATGTATAGAAAAACCTAAAGATTCCACCAAAAAAAACCCCCACGAAAAACAAAACACAAACTCCTCACAAAAATAATCCTGTTAGAACTAACACACAAATTCAACAGTTGATGAATACAAAATCAACCTACAAAAATCAGTTGTGTTGCATTGCCATAGGCTTACAAGCAGCAATCTGGAAAGGAAATTAAGGAAAGAGTCTCATTTACAATAATATCAAAAGGAATAAAATACTTAGGAATAAATTTTACCAAGAATATGAAAGACTTCTACACTGAAAACTATAAAACACTACTGAAAGAAAATTAGACACAAATCAGAAAGATATGCCATGTTCATGTGTTGGAGGACTTAATATTGTTAAAACGTCCATAGCATCCAAAGCAATCTATAGATTCAGTGCAACTGCTACCAAATGACATTTTTTTTACATAAATGGAAAAAAATAATTCTAAAATTCATACGAAACCAGAAAGAATTCTGATAACCAAAACAATCTTGAGAGAGAACAAAGCTGGAGGTATCACACTTCCTGATTTCAAAATGTTACAAAGCAGTACTAATCAAAACAGCATAGTCCTTGCATAAAAACAGACATTAAACAGAATTGAGAATGCAGAAATAAACACAACTGATCTTCAAGTGTGCCAAAAATATGCAATGGAGAGAAGGTAGTCTCTTTAACAAATTGTGCTGGGAAAACTGAATATCCACATGGAAAGAATGAACTTGGATCTCAGTCTTGCACCATATAAAATATCAACTCAAAATGTCTTAAAGACCTAAATGTAAGACCTTAAACTACAAAACTCCTAGAAGAAAACATAGAGGATAAACTCCTTGACATCAGTCTTGACAAGGACTTTTGTGGATATGACACCACAAATAAAGGCAACAAAAGTAAAAATAAACAAGTGGGACTGCATCAAGCTAAAAAACTTCTGAACAGCTTCCAACAAAATGAAAAGGTAATGTATGGTATGAGAAAAAATATTTGTAAATCGTATATCTGATAAAGGGTTAATATCCAAAATATATTTTTAAAAGCATACAATTCTAACAAAAAACAAAACAAAGCAAAAATTCAATTAAAAAACTGGGCAGAGGATCTGAATAGGCATTTTTCCAAAGAAGACATACAGATGGTCAACAGGCACATTAAAAGGTACTCAACATCCTTACTCATCAGAGAAATGCAAATCAGAACAACAGTGAAATATCACCTCACACCTGTTTGAATGCCTCTTATCAAAATGACAAGAAATAACCAGTGTTGGCAAAGATGTGGAAAAAGAGGCCCGTTATGAACCAGTGGGCATGTAAAATGGTCCAGCTGCTATTGAGAACAATATGGAGGTTTTTCAAAAAAATTAAAAATAGAACCACCATATGATCCAGCAATCTCATTTCTGGGTATATATCCAAAGGAAATGGAAACAGGATCTGAAAGAGATATCTGCATTTCCGTGTTGATTGCAGCATTATTCACAATAGCCAAGAGGTGGAAACAACCTCTTGTTGTTATATAAGGTATTTAAAGTAATCAGACTCATTAAAAAAAAAAAAAGAATGGTAGTCGCCAGGGGCTTGGGGAGGGGGAAATGGAGAGCTGTTGTTCAATAAGATTTCAGTCATGAAGGATGGAAAATTCTAGAAATCTGTACCACATCGTACTTATAGGAACAATACTATATGGTTAAGGTTTGATAAAAGGGAGAGCTCATGTATGTGTGTTTTACATTAATATAATAAACCACGTGTTCTAAATGACAGGGCTACACTCCTTCAGAAAGCTTAAAAAAATAAATAAAAAATAAAAATGTCATTATCTCAGAAGCCCTTCGTGCTCTTCCTTCTGTCAGTCTCTGATGCTGTAGCTCACCTCTTCCCAGTCTCAGCTCCACTACATTTGAGCACAGCTGGGTTGCACTTTTTTGTTCATTATAAGCTCATCTTGAACTAAGGACCTTGAAGTTCACTGTTTTCTCGGCCTGGAGTGACTTTCCCTTACATCTACATTTATTTTTTTGTAATTCAGGCCTATTCTCAAATATCAGGCCCACAGGAGAAACCTTCTTTCTGAGCACTCATTTCGAACTTCCCTAAATTCACTCGCCTTTAAAACAACAGGTTGGTTTTCCTTCCATAGTATATATTTATATCTAAAAACTATTTGTATATTTGTTTACTTTTTAAGCATAATATAATAATTAACATAAAAACAAGAACATTCTTTTTTTAATCATCTCCAGCATTAGAGCAGTGACTGACCCATAATAGATGTTCAATAAATCTTTGCTGAATATTAAATGAGTTTAATATTTGAAATCAAAATCCTTAGGTGAAACCCTTGAAAACCACATGAAATGGTATCCTCTTCTAAAACTTCCTTAAGTCTTTCAAATATGGAAGATGCTGTTTCTCATCTCAACTCCTTTTGCATGTTATTCACACATTTTTAAATATATTAGCACTTTCCAGTTACCTTACAGGATTACTGTGAAAATCAAATAATAAAGAATATGAGAATGAACTTACACATTGTAATGTAGCATACAATTCTTTTACAGCAATGTGGAATTTAAGCTATTCATATATGTTCTATTTCTCTTGTCAGTCTCTGATTACTTAAGGGGCTCCCTTCATTTCCATTTTTTTAAATCTTGCTGTCCTGCAAAGCCACAGTACAGTAAATTGCATGTTTTGGAAATTGATTAAAAAATTTTATTGGATACAAAACAGAGAGGCAGCAAACGTCCCTGCAGTATTGGATCTGCAATAGTTTGGTTCATATTGGCATTACTGAGTATACTATAAATTATCAAACCATATCAAAAAACAGTTTAAATTGAAAACCTCGATTGCCGTTTAGACCTCTTAGGCCATTATTTTTTAACTATGTAGTAAATTAAGTTTATGTTTCTTATTAGATGATTCAGAAATTCATTCAAACGTATTTCTTTATGCCCACTCTTTTCCAAGTATTTGCGAAATGACAGTGGATAGCCATCTTGTTTTTAAAAATTCACAGTCTAGTTTGAGTAAACAAAAAATGGGATAAATTTTTATAGAAAAAAATTGTTTTCAGTGTGTTATGTGTGGGTGCAGGGAAGAGGAGGTGGTGGGGATTTCACTTTGGGGAGGCATAGAGTGAATGGTGCTTGTGTTTGAAGGATGAGTATAATATTGTTAAGGGCTAAAATTGTTAAAGCATCCAAAAGTATGTGGGCAAGCATTGTGCATTCAAACTACTGTAATTATTAAGCATATGGAGTATAGAGTTTTAGAGGATATGGCTTATGATAAAGTGTCTTCTTGATCTGTCTTTTTGATCTTTGTGTAGGTTGTAAAAATTGACAATTGGGTTATAATTAGAAAAATTGTACAGACAACATGGCTTATGGCATGCACTAGGATAAAGGAACACTGAGAATCATTCATGGTTGGAGATTGTGAATCTCTGGTAACACTAGTGCACAGATCTGTTTGATTGTCTTCACCATGCAGATGGCATATAATGGGATAGTCTTAGGGTATAATGGACTTATAATGTGATATAAAAGTTGGCTGTATTGGTAAGAGTATGATTGTAATGGTAGAAGGTAAATTTGAACCTGAATAGAAATATAAAGTTCTATTAATTATCAGACCATTTGAACATAATGTTTTATGTATATATAAAAACATCACACATGCCTTTTTCTGTGCAGGACACTTTATCATATTTTCTCATTAATTAAAATTCAGAAGTGCAATATCTCAGAGTTAAACAATATTATGGCTCCTATAGATTTACATTTCCTAAGGAAAACTATCTGGAATACAGTTTTAAATTCAAAGTTGGTTTGACTCCATATTTTACAATCTTTGACATATTTGTGGCATGCTAGAAAAATTTAGCACTTTATTTTCTTACAAATTGGAATCAAGATGTTATATATTATATTTTAATTAAAGCAACAAACTTTCATATAAGTTAAAGAAACTGAAATATTCCAAAAAAGGGAGGATCGTAGTCCTACTTTTTATAGGAAAAGATAAGCCAGTTTACTGTGGAAAAGTTGAAGAAAATATACTAGAGAAAAGCTAAATTCTTTCCATTCCATTGTAGATTTATTATACCCACAACTAAGTATCTTTTTGGGTATGCGTCAGTTTGAAGCATTTATATAGTTACTTTATAAAATGTGTGTTTTCAAAAAGTTTTTCAGAACATATGGGAAACTGTTTTAAAATTACACATACACCATACATAATATGAATAGAGAACCAGAGCTCTAAGAAAAGGCACACAAGTATTAAATATTCATTATCAAGACATTATGCAAGTACTTTTGTCTCTTAATGTTTAACTTTAATTTCCTTCCAAAAAATATAAAGTCCAAAATATAATTAAAATACTTTGCTGTTATCTGAATCATGGGAAATAATTCCAATAATCCATGCAAGTTGCATGTACTGTATCATGTAAGGAGTATGCTACTCTTGCTTTTAAGAGACATACTTTATTTTCCCAGCAGTGGCGGTAGATTTTGACTGAGTCATCCAGGTACTCTTGACTGCGTCCATACCTCTGATTAATTCTTACAGAGCTTTCATGAGTTATTAGACCTCTTTTACATATGAGAAAATTTAGCTAAGGTCACATGACTAATAGATAGGACACTCAAAACTGATAGAAGCACAAACCTGGTTTTGTTTGTTCATTCAACTGACTCTTGACTGCCTGCACCAGGTTATGCTAATCATTGAGGGTATGAAGATGACAATTAAATTCTGGCAGGAGGTTGTAGTTTAGTATGGAAGACAGACAAGGAAATGTGTAGGTCATGTGATGAATATCACTATAGGGGAAGAAATGCAATCTTTCCTTTTACCTTTTAGGTGCTTGACTGGGGCTCCTGGAATAAGACCAGTTAATAAGAGAAAAGCATACAGATTTATTTAATATAAGTTTTCTGTGACATGTGATCCCTCTTAAGGAAATTAAGACCTGAAGAGGCAATTTGAGGCAGACACTTCCATACTGAGTTGGGCAAAGAGCAGCAAATCCTGAAAAAGTGACAAGACAAAGGGGCTTGGGCCACTTAATTAGGTAGAAAAAAGATATGAATAAATTTAGCAAGGTTTCTTTATACAGATTTCTCTTGGTCTCCATTTTCAATCTCTGGTGAGAATGTTTCTTTCCTTCCAGAACAAGGAGAACATCTCCTATATTTGAGTTTTATGTCCTGCTTTTAGTAAGATTGAGGTGCCCTTTTACATCTGATATTTTCAAGTGTCTTTAACTTAAAATCTATACACCAGGTGGCGTATTTTGGGGTGGCAAGTTCTGAACTCCGTCATGACAGTAGAGAGGACAGGGGATCTTGGGAACAGGGTGATAGTCCCTGAAAACTCACTTGGGAAACTGATGATGTGCTGGTTATTAAAACAGAATAATGGGCTTTTCATTTAGAAGAAACAATGCATACAGAGGCATAAAGGCTAGCAGGAGTGCAGCCTAGTCAGGAGACAGTGAGTGTGATAAAATATGAGTGGGTCGTGGGTTTTCGCGGACAGACAGCAAGGATGAGAAGGGAAGCGAAAAGGCATGAAATATTGAAACGTCATGAATTTCGTGTGAGTTTTTTATTCTCTTTCGCAGGTGAGGCAAAGACACGAAGGAATTTCAAGCAGGGGGTTGAGGAGGTGATAAGTAGCTAGAGGGTAGATTTCAAAGGGAGAGTCATTGAAGGAGACCATTGTCACCCCTTCTATTTGCATTGTGTAGTGGTACATGCTGGGTTTGACACAGTTATAGCATAAGATATGGCTTCTGACTTTAGAGGAAAAAGAGGGAGAAAAGCAAGACCTGCACATTTTCATATTTGTGATAAAAGCTGCAGAGAAGACTGTCACGAAAAATAAGTTCTCTGGAGTTTAGAACAGCTGTCATCCAGCATTGTTCCATGTTTTTATTCTGATTTTCCTTTCCTTCCTTTCCTTCCTCTGTATTTTATTTCCCAAAGCCTCCTTCATCTCCAAAGTCATGGAGAATATACTGTTTCAGCTCAATGATTGTTAAATCAGGGTTATGGTCAGCTCTGAGTAACAGAAGCATGAAATACCTGTGGCTTTACAAAGACTGAAATACTTTCTCTCTTAACTGAGCTCAGAAAGGCAGCCCAGGGCTCACATGGCAGCTCTGCTCTACAGTGTTCTCTGGGATAAAGTTGCTTGTTCCTCTGTCTCCAGGCTATGACTCTCATTCTCACGGTCCAAAAGGGAGCTCCAGCCATCACATTCAGGATTCTAGTGGCGAGATGGAGGGAGGGGAAAAAATAGGTCAGACACATGCCAACAGTCTTCTAGGGAAATTTCCTGGAGGGTTAACAGACAGTACTTCTGCTTATATTCCATTGGCTAGAATTTAGGAATTGGACCATGCTCAGCTACAAGTAAGGCTAGGAAATGTTGTCTTTATTCCGGGGGAGTGAGGTACAGAGACTTATGTTTGGCATCAGATAATGAGGCCACTAGGAGTCTCTGTACCAGTAGGATGCCTTTAGTATTTTTTCATACTTTAAATCAAATCAAATAATCCTTTTAAAATTAATTTTATGAATCATGTCATGTGAAATACAGACACACACACACATACACAAGAACATAAATCACAAAAATAGTGTGATAGGTAGAAATATGTTTGGAAGACATGAAGAAATTCGAAATATTCATCACTCTGACAAATACAGATAAGCAAGGAAATATTACATTTGATACCATCAGTTTCTTTTTCTATTTTCATTTTCTAATTTTTGGAATAATTTCCACTAGGCATTATGAAGATTAGAATCAGCAACATGAAAATTGGGACTAATTCTATGATATTAGCTGTTGCAGCCAGATCGAACAATATTGTGAATATCATCTTATGTATACATATACTTTCAGGACATTGCTCTTCCTACTTCTATGTATAATTTCAGGAATATATGAAACATTAAAATAAAACTCTACATAAGCATGTTAGCAATAATCTAAAAATAAAGTGTATCTTGAGACAAGAATAATGACAGTGTGAATGGTCTCTGTTTTATATATATATATAAATACACTTATACACACACATATGCCTATGCCAACATAGTAGGAATGTTCATATACGTATTTGATCTATCTATATATGAATAAAATTACTCATAATGGCATACAGTATATGTCATCTGTAAAGTTTACTCATGCATATTTGGCTCAATATTTGAACGGCTTCCTTAATTTCCTCTGTGTTAAAACAAACAGCGAGAAAGCAGGATTTGATTGATGAAATGAAACTTTGTTATGCAGTACCTGCACGTCTTTGATTGTGACAGGCTTTTAAGTAAAAAACAACGTATAATGTTAACCACATCAAAGCATGCTTTTTTTTTTTTTTTTTTTTGCGGTACGCGGGCCTCTCACTGTTGTGGCCTCTCCCGTTGCGGAGCACAGGCTCCGGACACGCAGGCTCAGCGGTCATGGCTCATGGGCCCAGCCGCTCCGCGGCATGTGGGATCTTCCCGTACCGGGGCACGAAACCGTGTCCCCTGCATCGGCAGGCGGACTCTCAACCACTGCACCACCAGGGAAGCCCTCAAAGCATGCTTTTAAAAAGTTGTGTGTTTTTTTTTTTTTGTAACATATTCTTAAAATTAAATGTTCTAAGTTGAAACTTGGTATTTCAACACCACTCTTGCTGCACAAATCCTGAATTAATGTCTATTTCCCATGTATTTATCCCTTCATTCAACAAATAATTAATTAGTTATTGGCTACAATATGAAAGGTACTTCACAAACCAATACAGGAAATGGAAAATACATAAGACACAGTGTGAGAACTCTAAAAAATCTGACACAAAGAAAAATTAAATAGCACCTATATAAAAAGTTAAAATGGTGGTCTGCAAAAGTAAGAAAAAATTAGGTAAATGTTATAGTAATTCACAGAAGCAAGCAGTTACATTGAACTATGTTATCCAAACTTTCAAGTGAAGAATTTGAGATTTTATCTTACGATGAAGCTAATAAGTTAGGTTGCCACAGTTTTATAGATGCTGGCAGAACACACAAAACTCTGGATCAAAGGCTTTATTATCCACAACACAGCAGGCAGTGTGAGTTTCCCTTGCCCCTCACATGCCTTGGGGGGAAAGGAAGCAGCCAGGTACATGCCACACATATAGTGTATCTGGATCACAGCTAAAGAACCCTGATTTTTGAATCCCCTGTCTTATAAAGGGTCTGCTAGCACACCTCTCCAACCTTTTTCCTAGAAAAATACATTATCTTTATAATCCAGTCAGAAAACAAATCTACCCACTTCCTCCAAAGGAGAGGGAAGTATCTCTTTTTTCCAAGGCTGTTTGATATACAGACATCCTTGAAAAGATAGTATGAAACAAAGCTGTCAGTGCCTCTTGCTCAGAAAATGTGCAGAAACAC
Organism: Aethalodelphis obliquidens; assembly: GCF_003676395.1. Taxonomy (NCBI): domain Eukaryota; kingdom Metazoa; phylum Chordata; class Mammalia; order Artiodactyla; family Delphinidae; genus Aethalodelphis; species Aethalodelphis obliquidens. The sequence goes on along the minus strand of NW_020837973.1, from coordinate 16,467,525 downwards.
AAAAGACCCGAAGAAAATTGTCTCCCAAAATAGAGGAGTCTTTGTAAAGAAACACCCTTTAGTCCAGGCCTCAGAGGATAGGTTTTACTAAATGGAGTTTGGAGAATAAGGCTTTTAAGGTAAGCAAAGTTGAATGAGCCATGTCAGGAAGCAATGCCTACAAGTACACATGTAGTGTTGTTTTTTTTGTTTGTGTGTTTTAACATCTTTATTGGAGTATAATTGCACATGTAGTGGTTTTATCACCATCTCTGTGAAACTTAACATTTCCAACAGAAAAACATTATGTAAAAGTTACTGCTTCTTGTTTTATATATGTTATTATTTAGATATTTCATTATATTTTAAAGAGAGCCACATTTTCAAATAATATAAAGCATTTTACCTTTAAATACATATGTTTTAAATATATAATAAATATATATGTTTTAAGTGAATGCAATTGATTATGTGCAAATCTTGGGGCTATGAGAATATCCTAAAATGGTCAGATTGAAATCAAAAATATTGATTTGAGAGCCAACCTGGAAATAAAACTTGCAACAAATTTAGGTGAAGCCCTCTGCAGTTTCATGTGATTTATGAGTATTTGCATTTTGACTGTAAGCAAGAGCTGTTTCATCCAGTTGGCACCTATGGAGAAGAGTAAAATGAATTATTAATCAGATAAAATATCAATTAAGGAAGAATAAAACACTAATGGAAAAAATAGTAAAATTGAGAATAGAGAACAGGAAGGTAAAACCAAAATTTAGAAGCCAGTATAATTGGAAATTGAATAAGAACTAGACTTAGAACAAGAGAATGGTACTGATATTATTTATCATTGGATCTGAAAATGATGGAAACCATAGTTCCAGGGTCAGATATATACCTGAGAATGCATCTTGCCAGCAATAGCTATTATGCCTGTAAACACCAACCTAAAGGATAACTTAAAGTTTTAGAACACAACATCCTGAAGGTAGGTAGTAAATACACACATACATACATACAAACACACATGCATACACACACAGATAGATAGTAGTAAATTTACTTTTATTAAACTGAAAAAAAGCTTTTGTTCAGTATTTGTAACTTTTTCTTTATATATGTACCCCAGAATTCAAATATAATATAAATTTTCTTATATTTAAATCTGCCTGGCAGTATGATGGGTTTTAATAATTTACCATGGAAAAGTTAAGTTACATCATTTTCAAGATGTATCACCCTCTCATGAAGAACAGCCTTCTCATCCAGTAGATTTACAGGTTTGACATTTGGGAAGACCCCCTTCTATGCACTGGGCATCATACTACCATTAACACGTATTTCTCCACACAAGATGTCCTTATATATCTACAATGAAAACATTCCAAAAATATGAACTTTCCATCATACTTTATCTTCTTTTGACATTTTCTACTTTAGCTAAGCTTGCTCTATGCAAAGTCAGGTCAATTCCAACCAGTAATATTTAATGCTAAAGTTTAGAAGTCGGTAGCAGTTATAATCCTAGGCTTTTTGAACTTGTGAAATAGTATCTTACATAACCCCACACATATGGAGAATGGAAAGACACATTCATAAGATGAAGTTGACAGAGTATTTTTTACAAAGAAATTTTCAAAACAAGAAAAAGAGCAAAGAAATCTTTTTAAAAAAAGCAAACAGAAGGCATTCTCTAGGCTTCTTTGGATTCCCAGTTTTATAAATTAAGAATGAATTGGAAAGAAAATCCAGTCAAAGGCCCAAGTTACAAGCAATACATTGGAGTGAATACGACAATATTTTTCTTTGAGAATGGTGCTTACTCAGAGCCCTTTGAAGGAATGACTATACTTACAAGCTGTAAATGGCTGATCATTGAATCTTGGGTGATGTTCACATAAGTCAGCATAAGAAAAGTCTTAAGTGATACACAGTTTCTAAATCATAAATTCAAATTAACTGAACATGCTTAAAGATAATCCAATAAAAATTTTTATTCATAAATGAGAGATGTGAAGCTCAGAGAATAAAATGCTCATAAACTGATATTTTCTACAGAATGAGCATTTGAGGTCATGTCCCTTAACTCAGTACAGTGTCATTAATTCTACTACAGAAGAGGGAGTAGTTACAAAAGCAATAGGACTAGTATCTGGAAGCAGCATTGAATCACTACAATTAGGTACTGCAACGGGGAGAGAGGTCTGCATTACACATTAGTGCAGGTAATGCATTATTCAGAAAGAACTTTGTGTTTAGAGTATTATGGGAGTAATGCTTTTTATAAGAGAAAGTTTTCATTTTCAAACAGCAAAAGCCAACTTTGGCCAAGGAAAGCAACAAATCAATTTATTAGAAGAATATTATGTAGCCGTCACAATTGGTGAGAGGCCTTAAAAATCAGGTTTGGCAAGAAGTAGGAACAAACAGAAGTTAGGCAGTAAGAAACAATGTCAGGTACTCGCCACTGAAACTGCAAGTCCAAAGTGACCCTTAATTCATGCAGGTGTCGCTGAACTCTGTCCATCGTGGCTGCTGAGCTCACCAGGGCTACATCTGGGTCTTAAGACCTTTACCGCTGCTGTGAAAAATGTCTCATCTTTGCCTACATCCATCCATCATCTGCTCCAGGGTATGGGACCCTGTAATTAATATGCATATATTATTGGTGCAAGTTCTAACTAAAAGGTTAGAAGAAGGAAGTATCTGGTCCCTAGGTGTTATGCTTATGTCTCTGTTTATCAGAGTTCATATATTGGAGTGTTCCAGGAAAGCAGGAAGGATGTTTGAAGACTGCATGCTGCTTAGTTTAAAAAAAAAAGGAAAATGGCTGTATCATATTTTTATTATGTTATTCTCAACCAGTGGTTTATTTTATTATTATTTGCATTTTAATTCTAACCTACACAGGGATGGATTTCTTGAAATAGAGCAGACGATTTTCACATTTGGATTTCTGTCCTTTCATTATGTAGTATATCAAATTGCTTTCAAAAGTACAGTAGTGATGTTTACATTTGCTCTTTTGTTCCACAGAGCCTTACCACTTCTCATAATTGTCATAATAGAGATTCATAAACATATAATGCATAGGTAGATTAAAATGCATTTATGTATTTTGGGGATGCCATTCAAAATCATTTTTGTAAAGAAAACACTCATTCTACATAACTGTAATGCATTACAAAAGCCACTTTCTTTACCTTCTACTCATGAATTATGCTTTGTTAAATAACTTGGCATAAAGGGCAAAGATGTTAATTTCATTTAAAAATCACACCAAATGGTGTGAAAGTATTAAGAAAACAACACCTTTTATATATTAATCAACTTGATTTCTAGGAAGAAAGGCTAGTTAAAGTCTCTTTTTTGAGATCTGTGACTTGAAAATTAAGAAACTTTTGATAAATTTAAAATAAAACCTTAAAAAGAACCAGATAGTTTATTAGGTGAACTGGAACAAATATTAAAATCAATTATTCATCACAAATGAGAAAATTGAGACTCAAAATTAGATGTTTCACATAAGTGCATATTGTAAATAAATTGTCAAAAAAAAGAGAAAGCCTCTGTTTTCTGACTTTCTCTCCATTGCTCTTACAATGTTGGAACTAAGATGGTATTTCTCTTTTTTTATATGTTAGAAAAGTTTTTGAGTCATTTTAATTTAAATCAATCAAAAATGTATCTTTGTCCTTAAAAAATATTATACATTTTAATTTATATTTGCCAGCTGACTAAAATAAAATCCCAGTTCAAATCCAGTATAATTCTTACACAATTGGTAAGGTAAGTATTATTATTAACCCTAATTTATGGGGAGAGATACTGATAGAGAAAACCACCTTGCTCTGGGTCTTGTGATATTTTTTTTTTCATCCCCTACTTAGTTTTCTCAATTGAATAGAAGAATTATACTATGACTGATTATATTCAGTTTTTAAAATCATTTACATTTTCATGTCAACCACCTTGCAGTTCATTTAGATCTACATTTCCATGTGTGCTGATTTGCAAGGGTGAATTTTATGGAGTGAGAAAGTGATTCATCTAATGTTTTTATACTAGATGGGATAGCTATAATCTTGAGTCATTATATTTTTTTATAAACACATGTTGAAACATGCATATATAAAAATACAGCAAAACATGATACACAGTTTTATGTGTTTTCAATAAGCTAATAATCTTAGTCAAGCTTTTCTCTCCCAAACCCTGTCTTTTGTCTTCCAGAAATGTTTCTCAAGTTTTACTTTATTGTCCAGTTGTACTAAAATCTAAGTCCAAGTTCTCAGCATTCCTTATTTGAAAATCAAAATATTTTCCCCTCTGTTCTTTTTGCCACCATCCTTTTCTTCCTTATACCTCTCTTGGCATAGCTGCTAGAATTTTGTGTAGTGTCATTCCCAAGCTTGAATCACTGTCTTGCCTGGAGGTAAAGACCACGTCCTAGAGCATCATCTGCAGGCCTACTAAAACCCATGCAACCTATGATTCAGTTGTTAATATTACTCATGTTCAATTGTGCCAATCTTATCGCCAAGCGTGGAGTAACTTTCAGTGATGTACTGTTTTTCAGGCATCTTCTTTCTTCTATTTTACTTACTAAACAATTTCAGTACATACTTCATTGCTGTGATGGTTTGTGAAAACTTTTCAACCCTAGGGAGTATTTTGTTGAAATTGTGTGAGTCATATGTAGTAGAAAATTGATGTACAGAATGTGCAGTAAGTTGTATCACATCTAACAAAAGCAAAATAAACACAAAAACAAATAAAAAATTTGCACTTAGAGTGAAGTCCCTAATAGATCAGGTAGTGAAGAGATCATACTAACTCAGGTCTGGGCACATACTCATGGTCAATTTTTGAGCATTTTAACACTCCCTAGGGCTTCATTTTTGTTGTTTCTATGGATATATTCTTTGAAATGATATATATATATATAATATATATTTATATATATATATTCAATTATATATATACATATATAATTGAGAATTAAAAATACAAATATGTATGTCCCTGTAAAAATGCAGCGTGCAGGCTTATGCCTGGCTATGTGTATGTATGCTTGTGTTTATTTCCAAAAGAACATGCATGTGTTCTTTTCCTATCATCATCACTCCGCAAAACAGTATAATTTGCATTCAGAGCAAATACTTAAAACTGCCATGTTTTGTAATGTATATACTTTTCTCTCTTTTGATTAGGTAGAAAATGGTTGCCCCTGTTCACCAATTGTGAAGACTTAGGATCACACAACTACAGCTTTGATTCTCCAAGTGTTTCAGGATGTAAATGTAGTCTGACCTTTCCCTGCTGGACAGTTAAATCATGGACACACTAAACAATTTAATTTGGACTGTCCTTCCAAAAGATGCTTTGGCTTCTCTCTCGAATGCTCACTAAGCATTTGTAGCTGACAAGGAAAAGGAAGAAAACTGTGAACTGGAAAGTTATCTTACAATGAAAATTACGAGCACATCTTGCATCTGTCCAGTCCTCGTGTGTCTCTGTTTTGTGCAGAGGTGTTATGGAACTGCTCAACACAGCTCCATCAAGGGGACCAGAAACCAAACCAAACACATCGAAGGTGAAACCGAAGTCCACCACCGTCCCAAAAGAGGATGGGTTTGGAATCAGTTCTTTGTTTTAGAAGAACATATGGGACCAGATCCACAGTATGTTGGAAAAGTAAGTTTTTCTTTATTGGTTTGTTTTATCCTCTCCTGGGAAATTGGGAAGTGGGATGAGGGTGGAGTTGCAGTTGGATTTGAAGAGACATGGAACTTTAAGTGAATTATGTTATAGAATGCTATTTCTTATTCTAAACATTTTAAAATAATAATTATAAAAAATGAACTTCACCAATCATGTCACATCTCCCTAAACATCGGTCCATACACACTAGACTGAATGTTCTTTACCAGCATATTACTCTTTCTGTTCTCTCATGTAAAATGGAGACACTTAATTAAACACACAATTCAGTAATTTTGTCTTTATTACCATGAAGATATATTAGAATTCACCGTGTCATTTATTGGTATGTTGATACTTACAATTTTTTAAATCTATTGCTATTGCACACGAGGCTAAAAAGAAGACACTATACACGACATCTAATATATTTCTGCTAATTGTTACAGAGACGGTATTTGAATTTAAGTCAGCCTTTAAAAACACATGGATATTTTTCCAATCCCCCAAATTAATTTCCATACAAATATCGATATATTTCAATATAGATTAAATATAAACTGGGTGTACAGGTTTTGTTAAAATTCCAAAAGAATGAAGTTGACAAAATGATCAGTAACTTCAGACCAACTTCCCTTTCTTTCAGAAATGCAGACAAGATAATTTAATGGCTTGTCAAACCCTTTAGGAAATTGTACGCTCAGTAATAAGGGACAGTTTAAACACGTGTCAAGGCTCCAGGGTAAAGAATAGAGTGGAAGTAGAGAGACCTTCTGATAGATTACTGACTGTTGGAAGCAGCCACACTTAGGTTTATTCAGTACCTATGGGAGAAGCAGAAGTCACAGCAGTAGAATCTTTATGACTGCAGGCTCAGTGACTTCTGCCTCCCTGCTTGACTATTTATTTTCACTTTAGCACTGTTAGTACTAAAAAAAAAAAAAAAAAAAAAAAAAGTACTCCATCCAAGCCACAGCACTTCCCTAATGTGTAGGCAGTACAGGAGCACAAGCCATCTGTTCTGCCCCTCTTCCAACAGGGACTGGGTTGAAGCTATATCTTCCATACAAGGCAGGAGCTATGGAGTCAGAATGTGAAACACAAAAAAGATCTGGAACAATTCTATCATTTTCTTATGTGCATATTAAAACAAGAAGGAAAACCCCTCATATTCATCCTGTGCTTTTTTCCTACAGACTGTCCCATGAAGTAAATGTAGACAAATGTACTAAAGTAAAAACATAATATATTGAATTACTATAAAGTTATTTTTGTTATGAACTTCAAAATCCTTTTTCTATAATCCTCTCAATCCTTGAGAAGGAGGGAGAAAAAAAGGAACAGAAAAATGTTTCCTTTGTAGAGTACCAAAAGGAAAAAATATATATTATTAAAAAAATTTTATGCATATTTATTGTCACTTTAACTAAAAAATGGAAACAAATTTGCTAGAAAATGTTAGGGAAAGATCAGATAGCTTCTCATTTTTTGGTGGGTCACCTAGTTTGAGTGAAAAATGAAACCTCAATCAGTAGATTAGTTGCAAACAGTCTTTCTGGGCTTGGGTGCCAATGAGCATATGGTTGAGAGCTTGTTAGCCATCAGGAGGTGGTGAGGGCTGTGAATCTGTTCCTTTGTGGAGGTTCTGCGGAAATCGGTATCCATTCTGTTGTAGTATTAACAGACAAATTTAAAGGCTCACACCCAAAGGTGTGGCTCTCCTATTCCCTATCTGACCTGGGGCCCCTCACTCATTCATAATCTTTCTACTCAATATTCATCTGCCTTTATGAGCAATTCTAACTTGATTGTGTGGATTCATTGCCCTCTCCATAACCACCTACATACGTACAAACACATGTACATACATATACACATCCATACATATATATGTACATACACAACTGTGACAGTTCAAAAAACCCTGCAAAGTTCAACAATCCATATGTACTTATAATAACCTCCTGTTCCATTATTTTTTTTAGAGAAGAGAATTTATATTTCACACTTATAAATACATTCATAATGAACGAGTGCCATATATTTTCAAAGTGTTCGTGAATAGAAGATAGAATCATTACAGTTACTATAAGCATGAGAGGGGACTACCTCCAAAGAGCTGAAAAGTATCTCCTTTGCTCCCTTCTGTCACTGAAATTCCAGCAGGAATTTTGTCAACAGAAACAAAATAATAATCATATAATACAAAATAATAATCATACAATACAAAATAATCATACAATAATCAAATGCAATATTTGTTATTAAAATAATATACTTTCTACATGCATTATATAAGTTTGTTTCCAGTCATCCTTGAGCTCTGGATAGTAATTTTGTGTATCTATAGTTATATTTCACATTATAAAACAACATCTGAAACTTTTGATAAGAGCTCAAGCCAAACTGTTTTGATACTTACCAATTTCTTTTATGGTGTTTATAATAATTTTCTTTGAATTTTCTTAGTGATTGGGTTTATTATGAGGAAATTTATTTTGTTGACATTGGTCAATATGCATTATTCACTGCTAAGAGATTTTTTTTTTTTTCATGAGGCTAAGGCCATGAACATATGGTAATTTTAATGGTACATAGTATAACTATATATACATATATAATACATACACCATCTCACCATTAAAGTATATATATAATTATACATATATACAGATAAATATAATTGACAATCCATAATTTTTTTTCAGACTGTAAAGGTCATGAGAAATCAAATACCAAAACTAGTGTATGAATGTATCTCACGGATTTAACCTCATGGACTTATTAAAAATCTTTTTAAATACTTGAAAGATTAGAGTAAGGAAGCTATAAGTAGTAAGTAAGTCCTTTCTTTTGGGAAAGAAAGGACTTTTGTTTGCAAGTAAGTCCTTTCTTCTTGGAAAAAATTATGGTAATGTCATTATAGCTTTACAACAAAAATGTTCTCTCTTTTCCAAAAATTATGTAAAAACTAATATAGACCATTTAATCTGTTTTTATTTTCAAAATTGAACAGAGCTGAATGAATTCCATTATAAGAACATAATTTTGTATAAAATATCACACACATCCTAAAGTGCAGGCCATGTATCACACCTAGCATTAGAGTAGACTCATTGCCTTCATGAGATAGTAATGATTAGTGAGTAAAGAGCTGAGTTTGAATTAAGGCTTCTCTGCTCATCATCTGTATTACAACTAGCAAGTCTTAATTCCCTGAGTTTCCTTACATGTAATGCTGAGAAATACTGTTTGACACTTCTGTTACTAATTCAAGTGTGTTATAAAGTTTGGTTTATAGTTTAGATTATGGGTTAGTTAAACCACAGCCTGTGTGCAAATTCATCTAGTTGCATGTGCTGGTATTGCTTGCATACTAAAAAAAATTAACTATTGAAAAAATTTAAGCAATAATATTTTGTGATACATGGAAATGAAATGAAATCCAAATTCAGTTTCTGTAAATAATGTTTTGTTGGAATACAGCCAGACTTACATTTACGTATTGTATATGGCTGTTTTCAATCTACAATGGTAGAATTAGGTAGTGGCAAGAGAAATTAAGGTCCACAAAGTCTAAAATATTTACTAATGAACATTTACAGAAAATATTTGGAACCCCTCTTTAAGATATCTACCTCACCTAGTAGACTATGAATGCTTTGAAAGCAGGTTCTGGGACTACTTCATCTTCATTTGCACAGAATCTACCTCAGTGCCTATTGTAATGATCAAATGTGGTAATTCACTGGAAAGGGCTCCATAAACTATAGCCTTTTGTAGTTATGTTAATGGTTGTGATAATTATATGAAATTATTGAGACAAAAATCTCTGTTTATAAACTCTCTGTTGTTAATCTCTGTTTATTAACTTGGTGTTTTTGTTTTTATTGTTGTTTTGTCGCATTACATGCAGTAGTGTAATGAATGTCCTTTTACACACATCATTTAGCGTACATATAAGTGTATCTGTGGGAGAGATTTCCAGAGTGGGATTCTCATTTAAAAATAAATAAATCTTTAATTCTGGTAGATGTTACCAGATCCTCCTCCATAGGTGGTGGTGTATTTTGCACCTCTTTGATTTATGAGAATAAATATTCCTCTACAGCAGTGCCAACAGATGGGATTGTAAAACTTGGAATTTTACAAATATTATAGGTGAAAAATTGCATCTCTGTGTACTTTCAATTTACATTTCTCTTATTATGAGTAAAATTGATCACCTTTTCATAGTTGAAGGGATATGAATATTCCTTTTTTACTAACTGATGCTTCAGGCCCTTTTGTTAGTCTTTTTAACTTATACTTGTTGATATTTACATAATAGATGAAATAATCCTTTGCCAGTGATATTACCAATAATTTTTTCACAGTTGCTGTTTGCCTTTTGACTTTGTTTATAATTTTTGCTTTATAGAAATGTATTATTTTAATTTGATCATTCTTAACATTCCTTTGACTGAAACTATATTTTTATTTGTTTTGAATACCTCTGAAATTTGAGGATTTTGGTGTTCAGAATTAGTGACAGTAGATTAAAAATGCATTCTTCAGGTCTTAGTATCTACATTTTATTACATATACTAGAAAATATTACTTAATGAACAAAAAAGATGGTGTAAAAGTGGAATTGCTTACTTTAGAGATCAGAAATTAAAATTTAAAATACACATGATTTCTTATTTTTGGACACTAGTTATTGGCTGTATTGCATATATGTTTCATATTTACCAGTAGAATATATCCTAGTGTGCAGGTTGTAACTGAAAAGTATATTGACTCTTACTGGAACATGCTAGGAATATTCAAATATGTGTAACTATTAGAATTTAACTAAGGACATACGTTGGAAATAATGTCTTTTAACACACAAGTGCTGGAAATGAGCTTCATATATTTCAAGTGATAATTGCTTGTGATTAGCTAGGTGTTCTTCTCCATAAATACATATTATTTTCATTTTAAAAACATTGTAGATGACTTCTTTAACCAAGAATTCTTGTATGAGAAATAAAGGAAACTCTATGTTTACTTCAGTATATCTTTAAGTGGATATTATCCACATTACATTATTTAGTAATTAAAGAGAATAGAATAAAAAAATCATAAACCAGAGGTAAGTCACCAAAAACTGTGTTCCTACTTAGTAGCATGTTTTAGGCTAAGGTATCTAATCTATTAACAGTGTTACATTAGGGTTTGGGCTATATTGACATTAAAAATATATTTGACAATAAAAGTTAATAAGAACTTAGATTGTTTTCAGGATAAACAAATGAATTATAGTCTCCGTCTTCACTTCCCTTCATTTATGGTGTATGTTCTTATAACTGTTAGAATTTTTTCTAGATATAAACTGTAACATGGAGAAGATATTGCTTACATCTATGAAGAATTTAGTTACTAAAATTCTACCTCGCACTTCCCTCTTTACCCATGTCCTACATGTGTGAGTAGCTAAATGTAGACTCTAGGCAATTATTCCCAATTTGCTTTATTAAAACAACAACAACAACAAGCATATAGAGGGTAAGAAAGGAATTCTAGCAGTATAAAGGAACTAAGAAAACATCTTGCCAAATTCCTCAAGTAATAGAAGGCAATGATGCTCGAAACAGTTAAGTGATCTCTTCATGGGAAGGGGGATTAGTTATGACAGTGCCAAAGAACAAATTGTAAGATATCTGATTCTTTAATGAAAGTCAGTTTCTAGTATATAGTGCATGAAATTCCCCTCTCATCATCACTATTATTGCCATTAGTTTATATTTTTTTCTTTCTTTAAAAGAGCACCTTCAAATCTCTTTTAATATGAAGTACTGTAGCTTCAAATTAAATAAGTGATTTTGAGGTTGAAGAGAGAATAAATCATGTATGAAGGAATGGGAAGGCTCAGGCTTTTCAGAAAAAGAAAAGATAGCTTTAATGTCATCATGAACTCTGAATTAAAAATTAAACACACAGCAAGAAAAGGTCCCAATTGTCATCTGATATTGTAAAGACAATAATTTTACGAATATTTTTACCATAACTTGTTTGAAATGGAAAATGTCCTGTATCAAAACATGACATTTGAATTTTACACAAGTGACAATGTGATGACATGATGTCATGTGAAATTAATTCATGGCATACAGTTCCATTATGGATATAGACATTTCTCAATAGTCTTCACGGAAATTTAACTCTTTAGATCCAGTCCTAAAAGAAATTGGGTGTATAAAAGAGAAATTTGATTTTGCATATACTTCATTTAATTTCTAGTGATATAGAACCTGTTTTTCTTTTTTTTTTTTAGGAAATCAGATTTCACTGTTTAATTTTACTTTTAGAGAAGAGTGACATTCTATCTGAACTGTTTAAAAATGTTGAAATTAATAGCATTAACACTCATTATATATAGTGTTTCTCAATGCTACACCAGAAAAATTTTAAACATCATCAATACAAAACAATACCTATTGTGGGCACAATGTAGGCATTTATTCACCTCGTGAACTTTTTATCACTATGCAAATGCACCCACCTGTGTCTGTGTGTGTATGTGGGCTTGAGTGTTATCAATGGTGCTAAGCCAGAGGTGACTTTAACCCCTGGGGGTGTTTGGCAATGTCTGGACGCACTTTTTGCCCCTGATAAATTGTCTGTTCATTTCATTTGCATAATCATTACGGTTACGGCTCCTTAAAGGGTTCAGGAAAATGTCATAATGTATTTTCAAATCAGAATAAAATATGAAAATGAATATAGCTGTCTATGTTAGTCTTTATATAAATGAAACTGCAATAGAATTTATCATTTTAATTGAAAAAAAAAAAAAGGCCCACAAAAGCAAAAGGGCCAAGGGTCCCTGAAAGTTGTAATGTGGACCTGATTTTTGGCTGTGACAAGCAGGGATGTGGTGCTACTGGCATTTAGTTAGTAGAGGCCAGGGATGCTGCTACACATTCTGTAACACACAGGACAGCCCCCACCAACAAAGAATTATCCAGTGCAAAGTGGCAGTAGTGCCAGCTTTGATCCAACACTGACACCCATAGAACACGTTTTTCTTGATCAAAATGCTTTTGAGTATATTGTCCATACTATTACGTTCACTATAATGACATTTTACATGTGTCATTTTTTTTTTCATTTTTTTTTTTTTTTTCCTGTGGTATGTGGGCCTCTCACTGCTGTGGCCTCTCACACTGCGGAGCACAGGCTCCAGACGCGCAGGCTCAGCGGCCGTGGCCCACGGGCCCAGCCGCTCCACGGCATGTGGGATCTTCCCGGACCGGGGCATAAACCCGCGTCCCCTGCATCAGCAGGCGGACCCCCACCCACTGCACCACCAGGGAAGCCCTTACATGTGTCATTTATAATACACATACGAATGACTTTTAAACTTAAGTTTTTTAATGCAATCTGATGATTTATTTTTCTAAGCAATGATTTTATTCCATTGTTTATTTTGATTTCTAATATGCTTGGACTTATTACTACCAATTTATTTTGTATTTTATAGGCACTATGTTTTCTGTTTGTTGTTTTGTTTTTTTCTACTTTTATTCTACTATAATAACTTGTCTTGGGATTTTTCTCTGCCTGTTTGAATGTTTTATGTTGTATGTTTTTGATATTTGTGCTTGCTCTTAATTTTTTTGTGCATTCTTGACTTCACGTCAAAACTTAGTGTCTCTATCAGTCTCCTATACAATGACATAGAATGACCACATTTTGATTACATTATTGTGTTTTCTACTTTTTACATGCCTACTAGCCAAACTGTTTTTAAGCCACCCAATCACTCATTCTTCTTGTTATTGTTGTTAGTATTCATGTATAAAGTATATACTTATTTATATGTTTAACATATTTAAAAACTTTTTTACTCGCCATTGCTTCTATATCAAACTTCTTGGGTTCAGTTTACTTCTTACTGAAATATGACCCGATTTCTTTTTAACAGGTACTTTAGAAAGCTTAAATTTGATACCATTACAGTTACCCTAAACAATACGCATATCTTAGGATGTTTAAACACTAATCACTTTCTCCTTTTTCATATTATATTTGTCTAACATCTTCTTTTCTCATTTTTTAAAAGTAATTTCCAGATTTTTATTATTATTATTAAAGTCATTTAAACATTGTCTTGCTTAGATTTACCCAAGTTTACCAGTATCTTTGTTTGTTACTGTGTCTACCACTGTTCTTTCTCTTGGTTTGATTTACTTATTGCCTATATATGGTCTTTACTTATTTATTTATTTTTCTATTTAGCCTGAAAGCAGTAAAAGCTTCCTTTCTTTCTTTATTTGAAGCATTGTTTCTTGTGTATAGAATTCTAGGTTGAGTTTTTTCATTATTGTTTTATTGAAGATATATTTTATATTGGACCCTATGTTTGATAATGAGAAATCTGCTGAAATTCCATTTTAAATTTCATCCATTTCTCTTAGGTTGATTTCAGGATTATCTCTATGTCTTTTGTTGTCTGTAGAGTTACTAATGTGCTTAGGTGCTGAAGACTTTTTTTTTATGGGGAGAGGGGACTTTCTATTTTTATTGGTCTATGTATTCATTAGCCAGAGCTTCCATAGCAAAATACTATAAGCTGAGTGGTTAAACAACAGAAATTTATTGTCTCAGTTCTGGAGGCTGGGCATCAAATCAAGATGTCAGCAAGGTTGGTTGCTTCTGTAGTTTCTGAGGGAAGGATCTTTTCCAATCCTCTCTCCTTGGCTTGTACATTGCTGTCTTCATGTTCACATGGTGTTCTCACTATATGGGTATCTGTGTCCAAATTTCCTTTTTTCATTAAGACATCAGTCCTCTATAAAGATCCTATCTCCAAATAAGGTACTGGGGTTAGAATTTCAACATGTGAATTTTTTTGGTACAAAATTCAATCCATAACAGACTGAAATCAGTATTTTTTGTATAATTATTAGGGTTTTTATACTTTAGAGAAATATAACATCCCATCTATTATTTTTTTGAATTTTCTTCTTCCTTATTTATTGTTTCATTCTGAAACTTCTATTTAATATAATTTCTCTCAGATTCATTTCTAGAATTCTAATCCTCTCTTCAACTAAGTTGAATAGTTAGTATATTCTTTGACTTAAACACGAATATTACCTTTAATATAAATTTAATATATTTTAAAATTTTTAGTTCCTTTTCTCCTTTTTATATGTGACCTCTCCTTTCATTTTGACCCTATTTCTTCTCTTATGACTTTAATTATTGCAAACCACCTATTTCAAAATCGTGTTCAAATTTTATTATTCTTTTCATGCTTGATTAATTTGCATATTTCTTTTGTCTATCCACAGTCATGGAGATTTGATCCTGGTATGCCTTTTAAAATTTTATATTCACTTGTCTTCAATAGTGTGTGATAAGTGGGAATGAGGATTTTGATGGGATTTCTCTAAAATATATCTTGAGGAATATCCATAGGGAGTCACTTATTTTTTTGTTTCCTGACAACATATTGGCTTCATAAATCTGAATAAATTTTATTTTTATTTAACATTTTTTTTCTTTTTGTTAGTTGATTTACAACATTGTATTATTTTCAGGTTTACAGCAAAGTGATTCAGTTAAATATACATTAATTTTTAACTATTGATTCTTATCCATACCTTTAATGAAAACAGCAACAAAAGAACACTAGCAATACAAAAATAAATCGTGTATACCTTTCTTCTGGGCTGCAAGTTTGGGTTTTAATTTATCACAGGAAACCTTTTTCTACCAAGAGCTCTTAACAGACCACAAGCTTCCTTGCTATTTTTTTAAGCTAGTGGGTAGATAGTCTAATTTTCATTTCATGGAGTTTGTTTTCAAGTAGTCTTGCTTTGTTCAGGTATCTCCTTTCTAATTTTATACCTTGAGGGACTGAAAGTCATAGTTTCTAATCTTTAGGAGATGTAAAACCAAATCTTCATGCTCATAGCCTGTATCCAGTTTAATTTCCCCCAAAGGCATCTGACTATCTGCCAGTTGCAAATGACTTTCCTGGTAAAAATCTTCTCTTCCTTCCTTTCCCCAGTGAATTACCTTTCACTCTTTCTATCTCAGTTGTATTGTACTTTAAATTTATAATTGTTTATAGTAAGAGACGTCTTTATTAGCTTTGTCTGCCATTTTTATTGTCATATGTTACCTCAGGTTTTTCTTTACATAAAACAATCTTTGGATTAGGTAATCTTTTTAATATTTCTTCTATATATAAATAATAATATTCTTTTACCATGATTCACTATTTTCATGCAGAAGTAGAAATGAAAATCCAAATACTCCCAAAATGCGAAAGAGTAGAAATGTGCATTCCAAAAAATCATATTGCACTTCATAACTAATTGTGGACTGATTTATTTCAACATGTCTTGGCCCTAAGGAAATGAATAGTTTCAACATAGGTATTAGATTATTCTCAGGAAATGTTTCATTATTTTATTGATTTTTGTCCAATGAATATTTGAACATTTAATTGCACCAGACCTCACATAACAAAAGCATTTAGTTTGAAGTTGAGCCTAGACAGTCTTCAAATACATCTA
Organism: Aethalodelphis obliquidens; assembly: GCF_003676395.1. Taxonomy (NCBI): domain Eukaryota; kingdom Metazoa; phylum Chordata; class Mammalia; order Artiodactyla; family Delphinidae; genus Aethalodelphis; species Aethalodelphis obliquidens. The sequence goes on along the minus strand of NW_020837973.1, from coordinate 16,451,287 downwards.
CTTTTTACTTTTTTTGAATTTCATAAAGAAAATACCAGGCATTTGTTACAAGAATCACAGAGAGTGAAATATAATGAACTTCTTTCCTGTAGGATTATTTTTCATATATATATATTTTTTTTTAATGTTTTAACCATCTCTGCTTTTATTTTTTATTATTTATTTATTTGTCTGCATCAGATCTTAATTGTGGCATGTGGGATCTTTCGTTGCAGCATGCAGGCTCTTTGTTGTGGCACACAAGCTTCTCTCTAGTTGTAGTGCACAGACTCTAAAGTGTGCAGGCTAAGTAGTTACGACACGCAGGCTTAGTTGCCCTGCTGCGTGTGAGATCTTAGTTCCCCGACCAGGGATCGAACCCATGTCCTCTGCATTGGAAGGTGGATTCTTAACCACTGGACCACCAGGGAAATCCCTATATATGGTTTATTTGTCACTATATTTATAGACATTAGAATGGTATATGGTGTGAAATCCTATTCTATGCTAAAAAATAAAATAATATAAAATATAAAAAAATTAAAGTATACTAACTTAATATAGTCTTCTCTTTGGTTTGCTTTGTTTGGAACTATAGCATGATTTCAGTTTATTTATTTATTTTTTCAAATTTTTATTGGAGTATAGTTGATTTACAGTATTGTGTTAGTTTCGGGTGTACAGCAAAGTGAATCAGTTATTTTAGATTCTTTTCCCACATAGGCCATTATGGAGTATTGAGTAGAGTTCCCTGTGCTATACAGTAGGTTCTTATTAGTTATCTATTTTATACATAGCAGTGTGTATATGTCAATCCAAATCTCCCATTTAATCCCTCCCCCCAACTTACCCCTTGGTAACCATAAGTTTGTTTTCTACATCTGTAACTCTGTATTGTAGATAAGTTCATTTGTACCCTTTTTGTAGACTCCTCATATAAGCAATATCATATGATATTTGTCAGCTGAGTTTATTTTGACAAAGGTTGAAGACTAGGTCATATTCATTCATTTAAAATTTATTGAATACCTCCTCAGTTCTCGTCACTCTACAAGGCATTGTGCATATAGTGGTGAATGAAGCAGGTATCCTGGGAGACATTGACATTAAGCCAACATTAATACAAATAAATATTCAACTATAAACTGTGATGAGGATTATGAAAGTGTGTTGTACTTGTGTGTAGTGTTAAACCTAGATTGGGGGTGAGGGAAGAACTCTCTGAGGAAGAAGAGACCAGGATCGAGAAATGAATAGGAGCTAATCACACCAAATTGATGCTATGCTTGTGTATGACGTTTGAGAATGGGGGAGTGTCCATTATAAAGGAGTAACACATATAAAGACCCTGAAATGGGAAGGAGTTTGTGTATTTGAGGGGCAAAGAAAGACCGGTTAACTCAAATTTAGGGAATGAACAGTAGAGAAGAGAGAGATGAGGCTAGACACAATAGGACATAGATGTTACAGGGTCTCTGGAATAAAGAACTGTGGGCTTCATATTTAGAGAAATGTGAAGACACTGTTGACTTTAAGAAGAAAAGGATGTGGCATCAATATATTTGTTGCTAAGCAATCGCTCTTCTATATGAGCAACAGAATTGCAGGGAAAAAGAATTTCAGGAAAATCAAAAGTAGGTTTCTGTAAAGGAGCTAATATAGCATAAAAAAGGGGGTAATAAAGCATAGTTTGCTTATTTACTTTTCCATAATGATTTAAGGGATACTATATTTATGGACCATATAATGTATTATCGACATAGGGCAACACTTGACACATACTTGCAACACATATATAAATAGCAAGAAGTAGCGGAAGGAACATTGGACAGGTAGCCTTGATTTTTCTACTATATAATTTTTTGACCTGGGTAAATCCAAACTTTCAGAACAAAGTTTTATTATGCACATTAAAGAAGTGAATGAATGAGATGATTGCAAGAATCCTATTTCACTTTGAAAGTTATTGCATCAACGTAAATTCAACCGTTAAAAAACTAACAGCATGCCTTACACTGTGCTAAATGTGGAGATTATACTAATGAAAAATACAATCTCAATAATTAATGAAATGAAGGCAAGAAGAGGTGATTTCAAGAACTAATGATAGCATCACAGTGCTAGTGGTGCAGTAGAGGTGCTAAACATAGGGGATGATGGTGCAAGGGGTGGAGTAATATGCTTGACTTAGCTCCATTTAGGGAAGGCTCCTCAGAAGAGGAAGAATTTGAACTAATATTTTGCCATCAATAGAAAATGGGACAGGTAAAGTATATTGGTTAAGAGAGACCTGCACTGGAATTTTAGGAATGACATATCAAAAGTATGTAAGTAGGGCTTCCCTGGTGGCGCAGTGGTTGAGAGTCCGCCTGCCGATGCGGGGGACACGGGTTCATGCCCCGGTCCGGGAAGATCCCACATGCCGCGGAGAGGCTGGACCCGTGAGCCATGGCCGCTGAGCCTGCGCGTCCGGAGCCTGTGCTCCGCAACGGGAGAGGCCATAACAGGGAGAGGCCCGCGTACCGAAAAAAAAAAAAGTATATAAGTAGAAATTAAGGATATACAAGTACAGCAGTTGGAGCACAGATCACATGTAGAGAAGTGGAAGTGGGGATGAAGCTAGACAGCATGACAGGCCACCGAGGGCCAGTGCTGGTTGGAGATTCAAAGGAGAATATAGTTTATCTCCAAGTGTTTGGGAATGAATTAAAGGATTTTCAAGTGTGAAGTGACATGAGACATACAGAACAAGTTTGAAGGCAGAGAGGTTGCTTTACCATTGCACAAATCTAGACTTGCATTTGGTAATTGCAGAATAATTGGAGAGAGTAAATAGATTAAAACTTTTTATTTTAAGATGTAGAATTGACAAGATTTTGCATCTGTGGAGAGTGAGAAAGGGGGATGCAGGGCTGTTTGAAGGGTTGGGCAGGCTCCTCCTTAAATTGGGGGGCGGTGGCTAAAGAATAAAGGGGGAGGATCACGTCTGGGATCACGTCTGGGAGTGACGGTGATGGAGCTATAGGTTTGGATAGTCTATGTCCCAGGTGCTTCATGGGCATGCAGGTGGGCAGGTGTGGAGAGATTCAGAACGCCGGAGGAAGGATGCAGGCTAAAGGGTAGAAATAGGAGATACTGGGGTTTAAGTGGTGATTGAAGACCTGAATCAAAATTTAGGGAAACATACATGGACTTCTGGCTCAGAATGGAATTCTGTGGAACAAAATGTTATAAGGGAAAAGAGAAAACTCGGTCTAAAGTTTGCAAATAAAATTCAAGAGGACAGAAACAATGGAACAGAAATGGAATCAGGGTCGATAAATAAGGAGAAAAATCTCAAGGAGGAGCAAGTGATCAATGAAATCTGAAGCATGAGTGAGAATAAAATAACACTGTATTGTATACTTGAAAGATTGCTAAGGGGGTAGAATTTATGCTGTGTTCTTATCACAAATAATAATAATAACAATAAAAAAAGAGGGCAGGAGGAACCTTTTAAAGGTGATGGATATGTTTATGGCATAGGCTGTGGTAATGGTTTCATGGATGTATACTTTTCAAACTCATCAAGGAGTATGCATGTATAAATATGTATAGTCTTTGTGTTTAATCATACGTCAATAAAGTGGCTTTAAAAAACTTGTAACAATAAAATATTTAAAAAATGAGAATAGTATTTCCACAGCTAATTTTTTACTCAGGAAGTTATTTTCTCTGACGAACCTTATTATTTAGAGGAGGCTGGCCCATATTCAAGAGGATCCAGTAGTGATAGAGAAGGAGACTGCAAATTAACATAAATCCACGGAGTCTTTACTTATATGTAATAAAACTATTCATCTTCTTCAGAACTTCTCATTGTTGCCCTCTAGCCATTACTAATCCACAGCGTCTAAAAATTTAGGTATTCCTCTGTATGCTACTCATCCTGAACTGTTCTCAACTGCCTTAGTGATTGGCATGTCTGTATTTGTTAGTAATATCCTGCTGGCTGTTGAAGGAAACTATCTGAAACTAGTTTAATATGGGAATTGATTTACTAACTTGCATACCTGAAGAGTAGAACAGACTCCAGGCAAAGGCAGAATCAGAGATACAAACGATGTGATTAGGATTCTAGCCAATTCCTACAGCTGCACACTCAGAAAGTATGTGAAGCCCAAGTCCCAAAATTGGCAGGCAACAGTTCAATCAGTTTCTATGCTCTGTTATAGAAAGGATTTCCTTGCTTGCAACTAGATAGAGAGTGAGTTTAAGTGCCCAAATATTTTTCAAATCCACATTTTAGGTTCTGTCTTTTAAAGCCTCCCATTTCTAGGTACTACTTCTCTATGAATCAGAGTCTTATTGTTGAAAAAAATCTACATTAGTTAATACATAAATAAATAAATAAATAAATAAATAAATATATATATATATATATATATATACACACACATATATATAATAAGATAAATTCATTTTATGGAGAAGACATAATTTCTTTGAGCCTTATTGGACTACCGTTCAAGCACATACTGAATTAACAGCAGTCAACCTGTACTGAATAACTTAAGTCTGGATTTCTGATTTAACCATGGGGAAAGCTGAATTATCATAATGTGTTTAGACCAGAGCTGTCCAACAGAACTTTCTGCAGTTATAGTCCCGTTTTATATCGGCACTATCCATTATGATAGCTACTAGCCACATGTGACTGTTCAACATTTCAGATGTGGCTATTGTAGTGAAGGTTCTGAATGTTTGTTTTACTAATTTAAATTTAAATAGCTACTTGCAATTTTTTTTTTTTTTTTTGCGGTATGTGGGCCTCTCACTGTTGTGGCCTCTCCCGTTGCGGAGCACAGGCTCCGGACACGCAGGCTCAGCGGCCATGGCTCACGGGCCCAGCCGCTCTGCAGCATGTGGAATCTTCCCGGACCGGGGCACGAACCCGTGTCCCCTGCACCGGCAGGCGGACTCTCAACCACTGCGCCACCAGGGAAGCCCTGTCCCTTGGTCTTTGTGTCACTTGGTCACTTTTCAAAGCTCCAGACAAGAGAGCATATGTTGCCTCAGCCTAAGTCACGTGTCAGTGGTCTGGCTGCCCAAGTGGGGCAGATGCAGTCTGGCTCCTGAAGTTTACATAATTGAGGCAGAACTGTCTCCTACCAAAGTCTCACGATGGGGTATCAATTCTTGCAAAATAAGATGGGGCTCCATAAAAGATACACTTATACACACATGCACACACACATTTGGCACACTGTGTGGGAAAGTTTAATATATTTGACTTTTGCTTTATTTATTTTATTTTACCTATTGTGTCACCAAGATATATTAAATGTCATTCATTCTATTTGAAAATAAAGAGACTCAGAATAATTATAGATCACTCTTTCTTTTTTGAAAAAAAAAGAAATGTCCACCAACTTTGTATATGTATGTTTGTATATGTGTATATTTATATATCTGTGTGTGTGGGTATCAAGCTAAAAGTAATGACTCATAAACTTGTTCTAGAACATCTTGTATGCTCAGTAATTGCTTGTTAAGTTCATTAGCTGCTTTGCATGCATGGGTTCTTTCTATTGTTATATCAAAATTATAAGAAGTATTAAATATATCTATAGTGTTCAAAGCAATAGAAACTACTTTTAGTTAAAATAGTAGGACACTAAGCAGAAAGGAAATACTATAAGAGAGACATATATATTTTACTTGAAGTTACATTTCCCTCTTAAATATGACCTATGTTATGGTCCCATGCCGTGTTTTTTTTTTTTTTTTCTTCTTCGTCTGGCATTGCCATTGTTACTCTTGTTTTTTGAACCCTGTTATTATTGTTCCATTGAATTAAATTGACCATGAGGAGTTTTTAGTTTTATTACTATTTTTATAAACATTGAGATGAGGAAGGGTAAAATAATATCTAATTACATATTGATTATCGGCACAAATAACACTAAGTAAATATTTATGTTTGGGGGGGCTGGAGCATCAGTGCAGTACAGCTGTGAGGGACTAAAGACTCTCTCTGGAGAGCTGTTAATTTGCATAGAAGTTATTTCTATTCTGTACTTTACAGCTGCACTTTCCTTAGTGTCTGTAAGAAATGTGAAACAAGAATGAAGGTACAGAAAATCCTACATTTGGGGAACAAACAAAGCTTTGATCTGGTATATATTACTAGAAGACAAATATTCATAAGATAGATACCCATAGTTTTCAACCTTCTTTGAATATTAGAATTACGTGGGAAGTTTTTAAAAATCCTCAAGCCCAGGGTGAATATCCAATCAATTAAGTCAGAAAATCTGAAAATAGAATGCTGATATCAGTATTTTTCAAGCTACCAAAATGATCCTAAATTATCTTTCAGAACTACTGGTCTTTAGGTTCGTTTTACTAATGATACATGAGGATACCTTGAATAAAGTGACAAGAATCTTTAATTGTGTTGTAAATTGCTACTTTGTTTTAAAAATTGACATCTATAAATGAATGCTTAATGTAACATATATGTGCTTAATCTCATGGTCTTGAATAATTCCTCTTTTAAAAAGAGGAATTAAATGAGACCAAGTATTTTTTTCTCTACATATATGTCTTCTTAACACCTTTATTATTTTAATATGTTTATTTTTATTTGTACTGATGTACAATACATGTACATAGGGAAAAAGTCAAATAGTACAAAAAGTTATCACAAAATTGATATTCCTCTTTTTCCCTTCCATTCCCTCTCACAGCTTTTCTTACAGATAAAAAGCAATCTGTAATATTTTAGTTCTTTTATTTTAACATGACTAGACTTTATCTTGATTTCCTGCTATAGTACCAATATATGAGTATCTACTACTTTAATATTCCTACCTCTTTTCCCGTTTCTCCCATGTCATCTATCATTAATTATATAGTTCTTCCCTTGGTTGTCTTTTTATTTAAAATATGTAAAATACCGACATGTTTATTCCTACTCTTGTTAACTATAGATAGGCTATAATTACTTCCCACCTTTTAGAATGAAGATACAGAAAACCCTACCATTGTACAGAAGACCTTGAGATAGATGATGAGAGTTTGAGCTAATTTCATCACTATCTCCTTTTGCTCGTTGTCTCAGACATCTTAAGTTTTTCTTAAAAATTTCTTACATTGAATTTTTCCAAGAATGTGCACTTTTGTTCAGAGAGGTTAATGGCTGGCTGTTGAGTGTTCTGCTTGGAGATGTCAAGTACTTTTCTATAATTTTTCCATTTACCTTTATGTTTTAGAACTCCATCTCACCCCTACCCTCCATTATACTTAGCATTTTTTACTCCTAAGCTTTTCAGGAAATATGCAGGACAAGGCAAAATCCTGCATGGCAGGGCTCTTCCACACATGTTTAAGGATATAATTTCCTTTGTCTTTCAATATTAGTCATCATCGTTTCATTTATAATTTGTCTTTGAGGAACTTACTAAAATGTCTTTTGTGTTGGGAGCAAAACTTACCATCTTTAATTTGCAAAGTATTTATATATTTTAAATACTTCTTATAGTTTAATGAGACTTCAAGAGGAAGAAATAAAATGTTTTTTTCTCAATCCCTCATCTTGAGCAGAAAGACCTCAGGAAACCTCACATAAAGGAAAATATGTATTGTCTGTGCTGTAATGTTCCTTGAAAATGATAGGTGGTTTGCAAACTTTGCATGTGCTAAATATTGGGGCTATACAAATGTGTGAAAGATACATATATCAGCCTTGCTATCAAAGCCAACTAAACAGTCACCAATTTTAACATATTGACTTCATTGATTTCCATTGTGTTAGATCTTAAACAAGAGGGGAAAAATATTCCCCTGGGACAGTAATGTAGCAGTGAAGGTATTATCATGCATTTTCACATCAGCAAATAATTGTGTTTACATACGCTATGTAATAACTCTATATTCTACTCCCCTTTTCCGTAACTTTTAATGATAGTTTATCATTTAATGTATGCTTTATAACGTATTTATCTGAACATCCAAATTATAGAATTTAATTAACATCTGTATTTAAATAATTAGCAGAAATAGAGCTTTAAAAGACCCTAAGATTTATCTGTTAGTTTTGGAATGAGTGGAAATTGATTCTTAACATCTGATAGTTTACACTTAAAATTCTGATAAAAGCATGGAGACAAATTTGATGATCTTTAAAGATTTCTTCTAGACTTGCATAAGACTTATGATGAAGAATTATTCATGGTAGTAAGCAGAGACTCTGTTCATGCCACCTGCTCCCACCTCAATTACACAACAAAGATGCTTATCCATTAAGAGTATTGCCAAAGTTCTGGAAACTCATCAGGATTATTTGGGTTTTTTTCCAACTAAGTATACCTATTTTAAAATTAAATAGATAATTGTAGGTCCACATGCACTTGTAAGAAATAATACAGAGAGATATCTCTTGAAAATTCTGTCTGCCCACTTCCTCTTAATGGTAATATTTTGCAAAACTAGAACATATTGTCACAGCCAGGATACTGACATTGATGCAATTCATCAATTTCGTTCAGATTTCCTAAGCTCTCCTTATACTGATGTGTGTGTGCGCGTGTGTGTGTGTGTGCGCGTAAGTTTTATAAAAACGTTGTCTGTGTAGCTTCTTGTATCCCCACCAGCACAGTTCCGCTACTGAACACTTGCAACACCACATGATCCCTCATGTTGCCTTTTGTAACCACACCAATTTTACTCCTGCTACCACCTCATTTCCCTCACTCCCCAACTTTGTTTAACCCCTGACAAGCAGTAAAAATTAACTTCCTTCTTCTCTACAATTTTGCCATTTAAAACATGTTATAGAAATAGAAATATATGACATACAATATGTAACCTTTTGGGAATGGCTGTTGTTCGTTTGATGTAAGTCTGGAGATTCACTCAATTTGGTGCATGTATCAATAGTTTGTTCCTTTTTATTGCTGAATAGGACTCCATGATAGACCTGTGTTACCGATTGGTTAACCATTCATCAGTCGGGGACATCTGGGCTGATTCCAGTTTGAGCTATACATTGAATCTGCTATGAACATTTGTTTTTAGCTGTTTGTGTGAACATGAGTTTTCATTTCTTTGGGATAAAAGTTTTTAATTTCAACAAGGTCCAATTTATGAATATTTTTCTTTTATGCATCTTGCTTTGGTGCCAAATCTAAGAACTCTTCTCCTAGTGCTATGTGCCAAAATTTTCTCCTCTTTTCCCCCCACAAGTTGTAGTTTTAGGTTTTACATATATGTCTACAGTGTAATATGAGATAACTTTGTATACACTGTGAGGTTTAGGGCAAGGTTGTTTTTTGTTGTTTGCCTGTAGATATCCTATTGATCCAGCACGATTTATTAAAAAGACTATCCTTCCCTCTTTGAATTGGTTTTGCACCTTTGTTAAAATTCAGTTGAGCATATTTGTGTCAGTCAATTTCTGGTTCATCTTTTCTGTTCCATTGATCTACATGTCTCTTTCTCAACCAATAGCTTAACTTCTTGGTTACTGTAGCTATATGGCCAGCACTGATATCAAAGATAGCAAGGTTTCTTCTTTGTCAAGATTGTTTTAACTGGTTCAGAGCCTGTGTCTTCCTGTAGAAATTTTGGAATAAGTTTGTTTATATCTATACAAGATCTTGCTGGAATTTTGATAGACATTATATTAAACCTATAGATGAATTTGGGAACAATTGACATTTTACTATGTTAAGTATTCCAATTTGTGAACGTGATATCTTCATTTAGTCTTTGATATCTGTCATCAGCATTTTGCAGTTTTCAGCCTATGGTACATAAAATACTTTGTGCATATTTTATCAATGTACAATTTATTAAATTTATGATTTTCTTTGGAATGATTATAAATGGTATTATGTTTTAATTTTAGTTTCTGCATGTTCATTGTTCCTATTGATTTGTGTTTGTTCATCTTCTGGCCTGCAAACTTGCTAAACTCATTTATTCTAGGAGATTTTTTTTCTTCCATTTGTTTGTTTGATACATTTTTTATATAAATAATGATGTCCTCTACAAACAGGGAGACTTTTGATTCTACTCTTTGATGTGTGCATTTTTATTTCCTTTTCTTGCCTTAGTGCTTCACTGGCTAGCACTTAAGTACTATGCTGAATTAGAGTGGTAAGAGATGGCGTTTTTGGCATGTTCTTATCTTAGTGGAAAAGTATTCATGATGTGAATATGATGTTAATTGTAGGTTTATTATATAGATGCTGTTTATCAAGTTGAGTTAATTCCTCTCTATTTCTAACTTACTGAGAGTTTTTATCATGAACAGATGGAGTTTGCCAGATGCTTTTCTGCATTGATTGGTATGACCATGTTTTTTCCTTCCTTATCTTATTGACATGGTGGGTTACATTTATTGATTTTCAAAAGTTGAACCAGCCTTGCATACCTGGACTAAATCTCACTTCATCTTTTATACATTGATGAGTAAATGTATTAAGATTTTTTTGAGGACCATCGCATTCAATTTCATGAGAGATAATAATAGGTAGGTTGTTTTTGTATTGACTTTTGTTTTGGTATCAGGGCAATATTGGCTTGTTAAATTAATTAGAAAATATTCCCTCTTCTTATGTTTTCTGAAAGATATTTTGTAACATTTATATTAATATTGATATTAAATATTTGGTAGAATTACCCAGTGAAAATTAGACTTCCAACATAACGCTACTGTCTGGAGATTTTTTATTTTATTTATTTTTTATTTTATTTTATTTTTTGCAGTATGCTGGCCTCTCACTGCTGTGGCCTCTCCCGTCGCGGAGCACAGGCTCCGGACGCGCAGGCCCAGCGGCCATGACTCACGGGCCCAGCCGCTCCGCGGCATGTGGGATCCTCCTGGACCGGGACACGAACCCGTGTCGCCTGCATCGGCAGGCAGACTCTCAACCACTGCGCCACCAGGGAAGCCCCTGTCTGGAGCTTTTAATCGTGAATACAATTTCTTTGATGGTCATAGACAATTCAGATAAACTTTTTCACTGTGGTAGTCTGTGGTTTTCAAGGAACTGATCCATTTCTTTTAAGTTTTCAAATATATGAGCATAAAGTTTTTCATAGTATCCCCTTATTATATTTTTAAAGACTGCAGTATCTGTAATGTTATCCCATCTTTGATACTGAATTAGTGATTTTTGTCTTCCTGCATTTTTTTTTTTTTTTTTTTTTTTTTTTGCGGTACGCGGGCCTCTCACTGCTGTGGCCTCTCCCGTTGCAGAGCACAGGCTCCGGACGCGCAGGCCCAGTGGCCGTCATGGGCCCAGCCGCTCCGCGGCATGTGGGATCTTCCCGGACCGGGGCACGAACCCATGTCCCCTGCATCGGCAGGCGTACTCTCAACCACTGCGCCACCAGGGAAGCCCCTCTTCCTGCTTTTTTGTAAAAAAAATATTTTTCAGTCTTCCTAGAGGTTTATCAGTTTAATTGATTTTTTGAATAGTCAGAATTTTGTTTCATCAATTTTTCTATTTTTTTCTTGTCTTCAATTTTATTGACTTCTGCTCTTTGTTGTTTCCTTCCATTTACTTGAATTTATGTTTCATTTTTTTTCCCTAGGTCTTGAAGTAGGAACTTAAGTTATCAATATGAGACCTTATCTCATTTCTAATGTAAGCATATAGCTATAAATTTCCTTCCAAGCACCACTTTAGTTGCATTCCACATATTTTGATATGGTGTATTTTGTTTTCATTTAGTTATAAATATTTCTTATTTCCTTTGAGACTTCCTCAAAGGAAATAATTTGTAAATGTCTTTTAAAATCTCCATGTATTTAGAGATTTTTCTGTTTTCTTTGTTGTTCATTTTTAGTTTGATTCCATTAAAATCAGATAACATATTTTGTATAATTTCAATATTTTTTTTAATTTTTTGAGTTTTGTTTTGTGGCCCATAATATGGTCTATCTTGGTGAATCTTCCATGGGTACTTGAAAAAAAATGTATATTATACTGTTATTTAAAAAGAGTGTTTTATATATGCCAATCAGATTCTTTTGGTTTTTCTTATAGTTCACATATGTATCCTTGCTCATTTTCTGTCTGTATTTCTATCAGTTGATGAGAAGTGGGTGTTGATGTTCCCAACTCTATCAGCTTTTGTTTCATGTATTTTTGAAGCTCTCTTGTGCATCCATATTGAGAATGTAATGTCTTCCTGATGGTCCTTTTATCATTATTTTTGTCTCTTGTACTTTGCTTTGCTACAAAGTCTATTTTGTCAGATACTAAGATAACCACTAGTTTTTATTTTTTAAATAATATTTCCATGCTATATCTTTTCCATTCTTTTATGTTCAACATCTACCTATGTCATTTAATTTGAATTAAGTGTTTTTTTTGTTTCTTTTTTTTTTTTTTTGCGGTACGTGGGCCTCTCACTGCTGTGGCCTTTCCTGCTGCGGAGCACAGGCTCCGGACGCGCAGGCTCAGAGGCCATGGCTCACAGGCCCAGCCACTCTGCGGCATGTGCGATCTTCCCGGACCGGGGCACGAATCCGTGTCCCCTGCATCGGCAGGCAGGCTCTCAACCACTGCGCCACAAGGGAAGCCCTAAATTGAGTGTTTTTGTAAACAGCATATAGTTGGATTTTGTTTCGTTGTTCAGTCTGCTTTCTCTATATTATCATTATTATATTTAAGACATTTTCATCTAAGGTAATTATTGATATGTTAATCAATAACAGTTCCATTTTCTTATACATTTTCTATTTGTTTTCTCTGCTTCTCATTTGTCTGTTTCTTTTTACATGCGACTATGTGGGTTCCATGAACATTATTTAGGAGTCTGTCAATTTATTTGTAGTGTTTTTTTGTTTTGTTTTGTTTTGGGTTTTTTTGCGGTACGCGGACCTCTCCCTGTTATGGCCTCTCCCGTTGCGGAGCACAGGCTCTGGACACGCAGGCTCAGCAGCCAAGGCTCAGGGGCCCAGCAGCTCCGCGGCAAGTGGGATCTTCCTGGACCGGGGCACGAACCCGTGTCCCCTGCATCGGCAGGCGGACTCTCAACCACTGCACCACCAGGAAAACCCTGTAGTGTTTTTGTGTGTATCTCTTTGTATAGTTTTTACTGTGGTTGATCTAATTGTTACTGTATATATATATATATATATATATATATATATATATAATATGTGGCTTAGTAGAAGCCTACTCAGGTAGCTTCTTTTCTCAGGGCTGGGAGTCACGGAAAACTAGATCTGGATGGCTTCCCGTGCTGCTGTCCTGTTCTTCCAGACCTAGGGTTACAGACAAGCTCCCCTTCTTTCCACCTTTCAGATTCCCTGATGATTGTCCCCAGTGCCATTTTACCATTTTGAGTGAATGCAGAAAGCTCATTTACATTTTGGTCCCTTTATTTTCCTTACTTTAAAATATTATATTCTTGGATATCAGATGATGTTATAATTTTTGTTTCAATATGTAAATATGATTTTAAAAATTCACAAGGAGAGGAGAACCTATTGTATTTATTTGTATTTCTCTTTTTTTTTCCTTATTACTCTGCCTTCCTGATGTTTCACAATTACTTAATCTGTTATTTCCTTTCTGTTTGAAAAATTTCTTTAGCCAATCTATAAGAATAGGTCTAATGTCAACAGATTCTTTTCTTTTTTCTTCATCTGAGAATGTTTTTACTTCCCTTCATTCTTGAAGGATATTTCTGCAACATAGAATTCATAGTTGACTGTGCTTTTCTTTCAAACTTTCAAAATAGTGTACCACTTCCTCCTAGTCTCCCTTATTTCACAGGAGAAATCCACTGTCATTTGAATTGTTTTTTCTCTAAACGTAATGCATCATTTCTCTCTGGCTGCTTCTAACACTTTATCTTTCATTTTCAGAAGATTAATTATAATAAATCATAGTGTGGATTTCTTTGCCTTTAACTTGTTTGGGTTTTTTTCAGCTTCTTGGATCTGCTGGGTGTGTTTTAACCAAATCTGGGAAGTTTTCAGTCATTATTTCTTCATAATCCTTCCAGCTTCAGTCCTTGCACCTCTCCTCTTAGAATTGTAATAATATATTTATTAAATCTTTGGGTCCCTGAGGCTTGGTTTATTGGGTCCTGAGGCTCAGTTTATTTTTTACATTCCAGACTATTTTCTCTCTATTTTTCAGACTGGATGGGTTTCATTCTGTCCTCAGGTGAATTAATTCTATCCACTGTCATCTCCACTATTATGCCTATACAGTGATTTTTTTTTTCTGTTTCTACAAATTCCATTTGGCCATTTTTAATAACTTCTCTTTCTTTGCTGAGATTATCTATTTTTCTTCTCTTTTAATATGTTTCAAGATAATTTGTTATTGAAGGATTTTTATAAAAGCCACTTTAAAATCCTTGTCAGATAATTCCAACAATTGCTTCATCTTGGTTTTGGCATCAGTTGATTGTCTTTCATTATTCAGGTTGTGATTTTCTTGGTTCTTGGTATAATGGGTGAGTTTTTATTATTTCCTAGACATTTTTTCCTATAATTATAGGAGACTCTGAGTTCTGTTTAAATGTTCTATTTTAACAAGCAGCCACCCAGTTTAAGTTTAGCATGTGGATCTTGGGTTACTTTTATGGACTGTGGTTCAAATGGCAGTAAATATTCAGTGCCTTTGTGGTAATATTTTGGTCTGCTTGATTTATCTAAAGTCACTGGAGTCCCCCATTATCCCAAATGGTGCTCTTGCAAGGGCCAAATGAGTTTTCCCAATGCCAGTCTGCTAAGTGTCTCTTGGTAGTGGAGTGGTGTGGTGGAATTCCCCTACCAGTGACCTTCAGCTTCTTTTGCATCCTTGGACAGGGATGGAGAATATTGCGACCATGAAGTCAAAGATGTTTCTGGGGCCACATCAGCTAGTATTGGGTCTCTCCAGCAACTCTACCCCCGTCTCAGTAGCTCTTGGTAGAAAAAGGGGAGTCTCACATTTTATGAGGAAGCAGAGTGCTTCCACTGGCTATTCTTGATGGGGCTCCCAAGCAATCCCCCTTATCGGTGTTGTCTGCTTACCTGATGTGGTCAGAGGGAATTCTGTTTGATCCAGGGAAGAAATGAGCCTACTCAGGTAGCTTCTTTTCTCAGGGATGGGAGTCACGGAAAACCAGGTCTGGATGGCTTCCTGTGCTGCTGTCCTCTTCTTCCAGACCTAGGGTTACAGACAAGCTCCCCTTCTTTCCACCTTTCAGATTCCCTGATGATTGTCCCCAGTGCCATTTTCAGGGTCTATAATTGTGCTTATGAGGAAGGAATGGGAAAATTGGGTCTACACCATCTTTTCTGAACTAGAAGTCTAACACATATTTTATACATTGAATTACCTTATTTACCAGTGTGAATACCCTATTATCAATTTATCTTGTTCTATCAGTGTGTTTCATGCATGCTTTTTTAACAGTAAATGCCATTAACATATGTTATTAAATCTGGTTTAATTATAGTGAGTCCTATTTCATAACGTAATGCTATTTACAGCACTATTTCAAACAAAACCGAGTCCATCGGGTTGTGGCTGAATCTTGGTAATTCCATTTGGATTTTGAGAAAGAATAGTTTGTTCCTTTATACATAAATATTCAAATGTTTTTCAAGAAGATACATCTTTGAATCTGGATCACTTTTCCAGTGGTAGCGTCCAGGAACTAATTTAAGACAGGGAATAATTTATTACCAAACTTATCATTTCCTATTTAGGTGATGGCTTTCCATGTATGCAGAGGTATGGCTAGTCCTTCTCCTAAAACTGTATTGCAATGAAGCTTTACCTTCTTCCAGAATACATCCAAACCAGAGCTGGTTTATCAAGGCTTCTTCTATAACCCTCTCCCTCAGACTGTATCCCGACGCTCAAGAATACAGCACCAAGACCCTGTTTTTATCTGTTTTCCTCACCCTCTCTTTTCTAAGGCTAAATTACAGACAGATTATGTCTGCTCTCTTGTCCTCCTAACCTAAACTTTCACTCATAAAATTCTTTTTTTTCCTGTTGCTGATACCAGAAAAATCCACAATGAATGTAACAGGGTAAAAGCAGCTAAGATTTTATTCTAGGATTGTTCTAAGTCAACCATGCTTCTATTTTTCCCCATTGGGCCTGGTTTGTACTTGGTTTACACACTGCTTTCCCAAAATAAAATACAGGGAACATTTGATGGTAAATTTTATGATCACCTTAGCTCTGGGGCAGTAAATAGTCATTTTTGATACAGTCCCAATTATATTAGCTAAATGACTTAAAACACCCCTAACACATTACACCCAGTTACATAAAACTCATTTAATAATTTACTTACGTTACATATTTTGAAATTAGTACAATGTCAGTAACCAGTAACTAGTTTAGAGTAGGTTCAAGGTAGGTAACAAGTTCAATCTATTTACCACAAATAACAGCCACAGGTCGCTATTTGAATGCTGACTACTTTATCCAAGTTATATGGTTTGTCTGTAGAAGAAACCAGCAAAATATGAGTGGGAATGTAGGTGAAAAAATATAGAATCATGGGATTTTCTTTCGTAGCAAATGGAGCAATAGCAGTAGTTGTTGCAGAAGTACAGTATTATTTATTGATTGCCCAAGCCAGACTCTAGGCTAATCAAATGGTTTCATTGTTCTGAATGCCATGCTATAAAGTTTGTCAAAACTACAGGGAAATAAAATGCAAGAATCAGGCTTATAATCTGATATATTCAAGAGTGCCTCTGTGCATAGATGTCTAGATGTCTTTCTCTTGAAGGAGAAGTAAAATTTCTACCATAACTGGTTCATCTTTATGAAAGTGTAAAAATGATTTGTTCACATAAAGTATAGTTTTTGCATGTTACATATAAGTCTATATGATAATGTCTGTTGTCATAATTTTTTGTAGATATATAACAAATAAAGTTGTACTTTATTGTTCACTTGTGCCCCAGCTTGCTTCTCTCAGTGAAGTGACAATACTTCTAAAAAGCCTGTGACAGAGACTTCCCTGGTGGTCCAGTCGTAAAGACTCTGTGCTTCCACTGCAAGGGGCATGGGTTTGATCCCTGGTGGGATAACTAAGATCCTGCATGCTGCGTGGCCAGAAATGAAAAATAAATAAATAAATAAACACAATAAATAAACAAATAAATGGTGCATTGCATTTCTAAAGAAATAAATAAATTAAAAGCCTGTGACAGAAAACTATCTTTAGGTCCCATTGACTAAATTTAGAAACCAAATAATGCCTGACATATTACTGGTTACCTGTCATATGTGGTTAAAAAGAAATATATACATTTAAATTCCTTAATGTTCCTGTAAAAGTAGTCTGATGTAGAACACCACGAAATGAAGTGATGGAACAAGGGCTGTGGAAAAGTGGGAAACGTCTTGCTGAATTTTTCAGAATATTGACTGCTTCAGCAGCGGTAAATGAATAAGTAAATCTATTTCTTTTCC
Organism: Aethalodelphis obliquidens; assembly: GCF_003676395.1. Classification (NCBI taxonomy): domain Eukaryota; kingdom Metazoa; phylum Chordata; class Mammalia; order Artiodactyla; family Delphinidae; genus Aethalodelphis; species Aethalodelphis obliquidens. The sequence continues at coordinate 16,433,861 of NW_020837973.1, read as the reverse complement.
TCCTGTTTCTGTCACATTTCTGGTGAGAATCTGATTCACATTCAGAGTTTGAAATGGAAAATAAAAATAGAGCACTGTTTGGCTTCTGCTGTGTCAGATAATTACTTTCAAAATCTGTAACTGGAAGCCGGTTGAGATAGGAACTGTGTTTTTGTTCCTGTGAAACAGAAATTCTGTCATGTGCAGCTACAGGATTTGACTGATACCTCTGGAAGTTACCTCTCTACTGAGTGAGACTGAGTGACTAGCTTATCCAGTTACAAGTGATGGGAAAGCTGTTATAGGAAAGATAATTCCAAAAAGTTAATGTGTTTTCACATAATATAGATATTATTTGTTCAGTACATTTCTTATTTTGAATATAAAGAACAATGCATACAACTTTTATTAAGGGAAATATTTTTCTTTCTACCCCTATTAAATATATGTTGAACATTACATATGTGTGTATGTATGCATGTATACACATGTATATTTTTGAAGGTGCAGGAATATCATTAGGCTCACACATCCTCTGTCTGTGCCCAGTGTTTTGTGCCTGGCATTTTGTACATGTTCGTTTTTTTTTTTTTTATATTCAAAATCTTTATCTTTGTAATTATTAACTACATAATAAATTAGATTATATTTTACATACTGCTTTGTAACCTAATTCTTTTTTCAGTCAATGCTTTCTATCTTTTTTTAACACCTTTATTGTATTATAATTGCTTTACAATGGTGTGTTAGTTTCTGCTTTATAACAAAGTGAATCAGTTATACATACACATATGTTCCCATATCTCCTTCCCTCTTGCGTCTCCCTCCCTCCCACACTCCCTATCCCACCCCTCTAGGTGGTCACAAAGCACCGAGCTGAGCTGATCTCCCTGTGCTATGTGCCTGCTTCCCACTTGCTATCTATTTTACGTTTGGTAGTTTATATGTGTTCATGCCACTCTCTCGCTTTGTCACAGCTTACCCTTCCCCCTCCCCATGTCCTCAAGTCCATTCTCAACATGACGGGAATAAAGACATGTTCATGTCTTTTGTCACACACAGTGCCACCCTCATTTTCAAATGAGGACACTGTTGACAATATAGACATTGATATATTTCTAACTGAAACCTCTCTTCTGTGCATCAGACTCCTATAGGTAACATACATTTAATACATATGTTTGGAGGCTTTGCTGGCGCCTCAAAAATTAACCGGTACAAAATTGAGCTCTAAGCCTCTTTCCTCCCATTGGCTTGTCACTGGTTTCCCTGCAGAGTCCTCTTTTCAATAATTACACCTCCATCCGCTCAAGTGTTGAAGCAAGACACCTGAGAATCATTCTTGACACCCCTTTCACGCTCACCTCTCCCTCAACCCAGTCTGTTAGTGAGTCCTGTCAGCTCCTCATATAAAATGTAGCTCATGTCTGTCTGGTTCTCCTCGTTCCACCTCTCTCCTCCCTAATTTATTTTGCCATCATCTCTCACCTTAAACACCGCTGTAGCTTCCTAATTGGTACCCACTTCTCTTTCTGGCACCATCTAAACTCCTCCCAATCCGGCTGCCAGATTGATCCTTTATAAACAGAAATCTGGTCTCATAATTCTAGGGTTTAAAATCCTTCTGTGGCCTCTAAGTGGATTTAGATTAAATTCCAAATCTGTAACACAGGCTGAATGACATGGTCTGGTCTCTGGGTGCATTCCCATCCTCGTCTATTGCTACTCCTTCTTCTAGTTCTATCAGCTACACTTGCTTATTATATCCTCTCATAGCAACTTCTATTGTTCCTTTATAGAACTTAGAAAATTAGAATTCTTTAATTTTAATTATCTATGTATTAACAGCTGGCTTCATCATTAGATTCCAAACTCCTTAAGTGTAGGTACAATATGTCTTTTGTTTACCACGTACCTCTGGGTGGTCAGCAGATAGCCAAGCATTGGCATATAGTAGATAATCCGTAATCATTGAATAAAGGAAAGCTGAAGGAAATACAGTTTTAGAAATTACACACAGAGTAAAAGGAAGAACTAGAATTGAAACATAGGCGTCCTGGTTTCCATTGTTTCACCTCTTGTAGCATAGTGACTAGAGAAGTTTAAGATTAGATCTTGAAAAATTAGGGATTTTAGGAAGAGAGTAAAGAAGATTCAAGGCATAACAGGGGTATTTTGATCAGATATTCAGCCCATGAAAAACCTGGAATATGGTTGAAACCCAAAATCGTGCAATATGCTTGGTGACGTTGACATTTATGGTACGGTGTATATGTTACATGTATAGAAGAATCATAATAATAATGGTAATTATATATAATTTTGTCAAGTGCTTTTATCTGCATCTGCTGAGATGATCATGTGATTTTTCTCCTTCATTCTGTTAATGAGGTGCATCACATTGATTGATTTGCATATATTGAAACATCCTTGCATCCCAAATTCTTTTTATGAAGCCAGTATCAACCTGATACCAATACCAGAGGGACATCACAAGCAGATAAAATTACAGTCCAATATTCCTGATGAACATGGATGCAAAATTCCTCAACAAAATATTAGCAACTTAATTCAATAGTACATTAAAAGGATCGTAAAACATGAGTAACATCTTTCTGATTACAGTAAAAAAAATATGAGAGCCACTATTAAGAATCTGAAAATTGATAAATAGGCAAAACATGACACAATATGAACTTCTTCCAAATGAACATATGGGAAAATTTCAGAAAAAGCTTATACTGGGCTGGCTTTCTCCCATTCCTTCAACTGTGGAATTTATTGCCTTAGAATTTGTGTTTTCCAGTAGTACTGGTTTCAGAGTTCTATGTATGGTTGTAAAGTAGCAACATTAGTAAAAATAATAAGCAGTAATAGTAATTACAAACATTTATATATAATATATATGTCTATATACAAATGTATTATACAATTGCATATATTCTATATATATTTCATGTTATATATATACCTCTGTATATATAATATATCCATTATACAATGTATATTAACACATGTATATTCAGTATATGCATATATTATATGATTTCTTTATATATATAAGATATATATAGGATTTCATATATATAATTTCTTTAAAGATTTTAAACATTTCTCACAGATTTTAAAAGAAATACAGTGTAACCCAAGTTTGTCTTCTCTGCCTCTCCTTCTATTAGCTATTTTTGGTACTCATGCTCTTTTGAAAAGCATTTAAAAAATATATACTCTGAACAGTTTTTATAGTGTTTTGCATATAAGAAGCAGCAAAGTTGTTTTCATTTCTTTTTTTAATTGCCCTTGGTTCTTTGCTTTCTAATTGACTACTGAGTTGACAACTTTCTAACTGATGTCTTAATTGACTACAGAGTAGCATAAATGAACTGGAATTATAAATGTATTATTAATAATCACTACAATTATAGTGTCTAATATTTTTAAGTAATTGTTAATGCTACACATTATTCTAAATGTATGTATCAACTCATATTTACCTAATTGCAACACTCTAAGGGAGATATACTATTGTTTTCACTTTGGAGACAAAATAATTGAAAGGCAATGAATTAAATACCTTGCCCAAGATCATATCATCAGCGGTTGGAATAGTCAGCATTTGCAGATGTGGTCTGGCTGCAGAGTTCTGAGAGATTAATATTTGTAAAGGCAATTATTTTATGACAATTAGGGGAGACAAACTATCATTTTAATGTTAGTGCAGTCCAGACTGTTCCCTCAGATGCCTGAGCTCACTCAGAACACAGGGAGGTGAGGTGGAGAAGATAACACACATGGTTCAGATATAGGTGGCCCTTACCCTTGAAGGCACATTGATTGACACTCTCACCGCTAGTCCCTATCATTAGGTAAAGCAGTCAAAAAGCAGCTAAAACCCCCGTTTGGGGGAACTGAAGAGAAAGACCATGGTGAATGTGGGGATACAAATATATTTTTTAAATTGATTTCAAAGAGTTTAAACTTCTCCATTAACAGCAAGTCATAATTTCACATCATGATTAAAATATATTGGAAGTTGGAGTCATTACTGTGAAGGAGGTACATGATCATCCATTTATTCCATTGAATGGTGTTGATATTTTTGATTATACAAAATTATATGTCTTATGTCACTTACATACTGGACACCAGTCTTGTCAATGACAAAGCACTGATACATAGTCTAGTAAGAAGCTCATTTTGCTAAAGCCAATGCAACGAGTGAGGTGAAGATGCTAAGTGTAAGTTCGAATGGATATAAATTCCAGTAAATTAACAACATCCATTTCACAGTCAAGCAAAAATGTGGAACTAACCCCAGAATATATTCTTAGGTTAAAATGTTTGAAGAATGACACATTCCACCAGTTACATGTATTTATTTATGTTCCTTTCTCGTTAAGCACTTGAAATGAAGATTTTATTTTTATCATGGAGACTCTAATGATGTAAATGAATTAGCTGACACAAATTTCAACAAAACTTTTGTAAGAATGAAATCCCCCTTTTCATCTCAGTTCATCTCATTTATGGCCTTCTTGAAAGGTCTATGTGTCTCCAAAGTAGACAAATTCCAGCCTCTGCTGCAGTTGCTTGGTTACCAGTTCTCAGCTTCCAGAGAGTAACATAGAATATTTGAGCATTTGAAAAATAACAAAAAGGTTCAATTTTTCTGTGGCTTTTTCATACCCTATTATAAGCAAGCTGGTGAGCACAATCTAACAGATTTTTCCTTTGGCATTAGTAGATTATAGGCAGTGAGTGGTAGAAATTCAACAAGAATATGGGGGAGCAAGAGAGAGATTCCACAAACTGGTAAATATCAATAGGTGCTTTATCCAATAAAATAAGTATTACTTCTCTGAGATAACTTCGGAAATATTTAATTGTTTTATATTGGTTTTAAAAATAATTTTAATGGAAGTTACTACTATTCACTGCACATTTTTAGAGGTGTCTTTAAATTCATTTAATTTGCCACTCTACCTTGAACTTTTGTCTGATTTTTGCTATTTCATTTGCTCTTTCTCTCTCTCCTCTCATGCTAGACTTTTTTGATTGCTTTTTGAGGGTCTCACATTGGACTTTCATCTTTTCTGCTTTGTCACGTGGTCTTAGATTCCTTCATTTGTCTTTTCTCACTTCTTTAGCTTTATTTTGCTCTTAGAGGCATTGTCATGCAGTGGCGGCACCATTCAGGGATTTGGGAAAAGCCATTTTAAATAGTAATCACAAGAACAGAAAGTTTACTATTAAAATACAAAATACAATGAAATATAAATGAGTGTTAATGTATGATATCATAGAATGGATATATTTTTACTTTTAAATGTTAATAGTATAACATATAGAAGTTATTGATACCAATATTTCTGTATGAAATGCACTGTTTTGCTTTTCAACTATGCTAAGATAATGGTTGATGATATCCTTTTAGAAGACATACAAGATATTTTCTTAAATGTACAACATCATTTATTTATAATCTTATTGTTTTAAAAATACTAGATTTATTGCATCAGTGAATTTGAAATAATAGCTTATAAAGTATGGTTTATTTCAATTTTCTGGCAATATGTGTATTGGAATTCTGCTCTTTTCAGTATTAATATTTGAAGAAAGGCTTTGGCATTTTTGCATCTTGGATCACCGGAGAGTATCATATCATTTTAAAATGATACAATAATTGCCATATTGAGACTACAAAGATTGTAGTGAAATTTTAAAACAAATAAAAATAGCAGAGACCCAACACATGGGGAGGAGTAGAGATTAATGTAACGTGTGTTGTATGATCCTTAAACTTTTCAGAGGTTGTAACTTTCTCACATCAGAGCTTCCCCTCTTCAACCTTAGGTTTCTTTTTTTTTTTTTTTTTCTAACTATTTCTATCATTGGGAATTACAATACTCTATGGCTATTATTTCTTAGATTATCCTGCCTTGTTAATTTTGTAAAAACTTATCAAACACTACGTGTTATTAACATGATACTTGTCACAATTTACATTTCTACAAATATGCCTTTTTCACTCTGTAGGTTTTTCTCAAGTAAGATATTTGTCTGTTTTAAAAACTAAATTTGTTCTTCCATTGTTTACCATTGCTTACCATGCAAATTATTCCTGAGAATATTTTAAAACTTCCAGAAACATTTGTCTCAGGATATAGTTTATATTTTATATACATGAACTTTAAAAAATGCTATCATTGACTTGCTATTTCAGATTTTATAAATATTGTTTCCTTCAGTATTTCACGTATTTTTTCTTTTTTGTTTTAGCCTTTAATGTTGCTTTTCCTAATTATTCTGAGAGATTATGCATTCAGGGATACAATTATAAAAAGATAACTGAGAAAAAATGAGCCTTGTTGTTCCATTTACACAGTTTATCTTAGTCCCAAAATGTTTTTTCCCCATTATTTATTCCTTAAATGAAAAACAAAAAACGCTGTTTTTGAAAAATAAATTTTGATTTTTAGTGCCTATTTTTTATTAGTGACAATTCTACATACTACTATGTAGCATACTTTTTTAAAAAAGTTACCCTAGATGTGAATTTAAGTCTCTGTGTGAGATAATAATATGCAAAAAAAAATTAAAATTCTTCTGTTGAATAAATGTGAAATTTTTGAGAGCCTATAGCAACAAGTTGCCCTAAGCAGTATTCTGATAGTTTCCAGTGATCTCAATTGGTATTTACCAATATCACAGTAAGTAGTAATAGACAGATATCCATAATTTTGACAACTAATAAGAATAATTATGCTCCTTTGCATTCCAAGATTCACTCATACATTAAACAAATTTTGCAAGCTTTGCCACGTACCATCCTAATTTGGTATATGCAAAAATGAACATCTGGTCTCTCCAAGAGGTCAGCCCAAGGTGAAAAGGTCTTAGATTTGTGAAATGGTGCATGCCAGAGTCAGCTAGCTGCCCACAAAGATTCTTGCTCTCCTTCTATAGAGGTACCCCCTCAGTGTCTACATTTCCCAGTCCTAATTCCATTTGTATCTATTTCCCTCAAATGGAATAAGAATGGAAGGGATAAATTTACACTCCATACACAGGGGATCTGTACTCCCTATTTTCCTTCTTTTGCCTGTGGGATGCTGAGGGTCCAGCAGAGGGCCCTGAGGCCGTTGGTCATGTCAGAGCTGCAAGCTGGAAGGAGCTAGAATAGAATCCACTCCCATGGCCGCCATCTGCCGCCAATGACTACTACACCGAGGCTGAACTTCAGGTGAGCTGAAGTATATCTCTCTCAGGGTAACCCACTGAGATTCTAAGGGTAGTTCTAGCTGTACCTTAACTAATCAAATATCCAATATGTAATGTATAGCATGCTGAGTGTCTATAGAGAGTGCAGTGAGGACATGGGGAAGTTAGAGTTCACGTGTATAATATCAGGAGCATTGATGGGGAGTTATTTTGGAACTGACAGGAGCCTATACCATGCTGCCCTCTTCTGCTCACTTGAATTTCAGTTTTTGGTTATTTTCCTTTTTAGGGTTAGAGTCTGTGTATTCATGGAGACTGACTGGAAATACAGGTCAATATCTTGTAGAACTGATTGACTCACCACACTGACATAGCAACCCCAAACCTCATTAACAAACCAGAAGATGTTACTTTCACTTTAATAGGTTTGCTTTAAAATATGGAGGTGAAGCAATTACTCTATTTCTCTAAAATCAAACACAAAGTAAACTAATGTATTATATAGCAATATGGGGGACTGAAAAAAGCACTCAGTGCAAACTAAGAAATCTGTCATGTTGACATTTTTACATCAATGTTGAAACAGCAGGGCCATCTTAATTTAGAAATAATTGAAGGCCTATTACCTTATTTTTAGCATGCTTTATTGACTTTTTTGTTTTCCTTAATTATTCTAGACTACTATATTCTTAAAAGTGTACCATGAAAAGCTGGGACCTAAAGATTTTTTTCCCATTACTTTTGTTGTGGTGATGGTGGCACTGTTACATTAAAAAATACTGTTTGTTCATCTCTGAATGCTGAGCATTTTTTCTCTTCTGAATTCATTCCAGTTCCAAATGTTTTAGAATGGTGCTCTACTCATAAATGTGCCAAGTGTACATCCCATGCTTCACTGTATTTTACACTGCTTTTTGAAATACAAAAAAAGACTTGAATGTTCATTATTGCTGAGTTCCTGAACTTTACTGAAAAAAGACCACAGTGTATATGTAAGATGATGTTAGTTATGGCATGTTATAATGATTATAGATACATGTTATTCATTTTTATTTAACAAGTAATAAATGTATTCATTGTAGGAACATTGAAAATGCAGACAAAAGTAAAGAATCATTTTAAAATCACCTTTTGTACTATATTTCAAAAATTTTTCCCATCAACACTTTTCTATGCCATTGTAGAACTTTTTCTGTACCTATAAAATACACTTATGTTGAAAAAATAGGGTCATTCCTGTCCTAATTATTTCTAGAGTTTTTTTACATTTGAAAACTTATATAATAAGTTTCCATCAATAAATGTATTGATACAATATCATTCTTAATTGATAGATAAGATTCCACTTTCAAATATATCATAATTTATCTAGTTGCCGATATTCGACATTGTATTTGTTTTCAATGATTCATTATTATATAGAAAATTGCAGTGAACCTCATTGCGTACCCCATATTATAAACCAACTTTGGTTTAATTTTGTTTTCATTTGATACTTCTTAAATAGCAAGCATTGTATGATGACCTGAGACAGGTGTGAGTGATTCTGAAAGTGCAGATTCAGGAGTCATGTCTCCTACACAATAACAATTTACTAGTATGACCTTGGGCAAGATATTTAACTGTTTGTCCATGTTAATTTATCTTCATAATATGTAGTGATATTAATCTTTTAGGGTTGGTTTAAAGATTAAATGGGTTAGTACAGATAAAGAGCTTATAAGTTTTAGGTTCACAGAAAGTGTCACTATTACTTTTTTTTAATTAATGAAGTAAAAGAAAGAGTGATAAGAACTAATAGTTGCAATGAAAGGACAGTGACTCCAGGCAGTTGAAACTGTTGACAAAAAACAAGGTAGAATATGAAGACACAAACCTCACAACAGACTGGGGATTCCAGTTAGGTCAGGAACCAATTTTAATATCTGAAGTGAATGAGACGGGTGGAAATCTATATGGTTATTTTCAAAATTACAAAAAAGACAAGGATGTGATATCCTAGAGTGGAGGCAAGCATTTTTTTGTTCAACATGTCTGTAAGTGATTTTGTAAAAGTAAAATTGCTGGCTCAAGAATACATGGTTTGATGACTTTTGGTACCTATAGCCAAATGTATAAACCTTGAAGAATGGTTCAAGCATGTACACCCTGACCAAATAAAAATTGTATATTTTTTTCTTTATGTCCTGACCATTTATGTGTGTGTGTGTGTGTGTGTGTGTGTGTGTGTGTGTGTACAGAGAGAGAGAAAGAGATGTAATTGACATATAGCATTATATTAGTTTCAAGTGTATAACATAATGATTTAATACATGTGTACATTGTGAAATGAATGTGTGAAGGGGTATGTTATTGTGGTTTTAATTTCTCTGCTGACATCTTTTCTGGTACATATTCTGTATATATCTTCTTTTATGAAGTGTCTGTTCACATATTTTGCATATTTTTTATTAGGAGGTTTACCTAGTCATTTTTGAATTACAAGAATCCTTTATATATGCTGAATATAAGATCTTTGTAAGATGTATATGTTAAAAATATTTTCTCTTAGATTGAGGTTTACTATTTCATTTGAATAATGATATCTTAAGAGAAGGTTAAGTTTTGATAAAAATCTAATTTATATACTTTTCTTTATGTAGCGAATGGTTTTTCTTTCTTCCTTTCTTTCTTTCCTTCTTCTTTCCTTCCTTCCTTCCTTCCTTCCTTTCTTTCTTTCTTTCTTTCTTTCTTTCTCTTTCTTTCTTTCTTTCTTTCTTTCTTTCTTTCTTTCTTTCTTTCTTTCTTTCTTTCTTTCTTTCTTTCTTT
>NW_020837973.1:16416596-16423843 GCF_003676395.1 Aethalodelphis obliquidens | reverse complement strand
TTTCTTTCTTTCTTTCTTTCTTTCTTTCTTTCTTTCTTTCTTTCTTTTCTCAGAATTATTTGACTTACAAGATCCTCAAAATTTGACTGTATATCTTCTTTTAGATGGTTGACATTTTAGCTTTTGAAAGTCTATGATGCAGCTTGAATTGAGTTTTGTATCAGGTTTTGTTCATTTTTTTTCTAGACAAATATCTAATTGTTACACTATCATTTGTTGAAGGAACACCTTCTCTATTAACTTTGTCTAAATTGTGAGTCATTTGTTGAAAGAACATCTTCTCTATTAACTTTGTCTAAATTGTGACCACATACGTGTCTCTTTCTGAACTCTCTAATTCTACCTCACTGACATATATTTGATTACTGTAGTTTAAAACTAAGGCTTGAAGTCATGTGGTCCTGATTTCCAAGAGCCTAAAATTTGTTCTTTTCTTTTTCTCAAATGTTTTGGCTAATCTAGGTCTTCACATTTTCATGTGAAAATCAAAGATTTTTATTTGGATTCATAAATATGTAAAGTTTTTATATTTATTACATAATTATATATATGACATATATATATATATATATATATATATATATATATATATATATAAATTTGGAGAGAAAAGATATTTTACCAATGTTGAGTCCTCAAATCTGTTAACATGGCATAATTCTTAATTCATTTGGATCTTCTGTAATTAAATTCTCTTGGTAATATTTTATAGTTTTCAGTGTAGAGGTTTTACACATTTTATTAAATTTATTTCTAATTATGGTGCTTTCTTGATGCTATTGTAAATAGTATTTTTAAGATATGGTTTTATAAGTTTTGCTGGAAGATGGAAATGCATGTTTTAAAATATTGATTATTATTTTGTTACTTTACTAAATGCACTTAATTTTGGCGATGTTTTTGTAGATTTTTAGAATTTTGTGAATAGACTCTCATGCTCTCTGTGAAGACTGCCAGTGAAGTTTTGAATAGAAAGAATTAGAGTGAATATTCTTGTCTTTTTTCTTAACTTGAGGAGAAAGCATTATTTTTTTTATCATTTAGTATACTCTTAACTGTGCTTTTTAGTGGTAATTCATTGTCAACATGAGATATTTATTTTTTTTTATTTTTTGACAATTTTATTATGAGTGTGTGTTGCATTTTTTCACCCAATGCTTTTTTGCATCTATTGAGAATTCATACGATTTTTATTCTTTATTCACTTAATGGGATGATCTATGTTGATTGAATTTCAAATTTTGAACTAATACTCCACTCCTGTGATAAACCTACTTAGTCGTATGTTATCCTTTCCATTTAGTGGTGAATTTTTGTTGAGAATATTCATGGAGATTATTTGCCTATAATTTTCTTTTATTTAATATCTTTTTCAGTTTTGGAAATCCAAGTAATAATTATACTTAGAAGTTGTCTATAATAATATTAATTCTTCTTTGAATGTATGAAAAAACTTAATGAAAACCACTGAGTCTGGCATTTACATTTTATTAAGAATTTTGAATTCAAATCAATTTCTTTTTAAAATATCTTTTTGTTTCTTCTTGAAGCAGGTGTGATATGTTATTTTCATATTTTATTTAACATGAGTATTGGTATAAAAATCTTCATACCTTTAGTATCTTTATTAAAACCACTTTATTGACTTGTAATGGACATATAAAAAGCTGCACATATTTAATGTATATTGGGTTGACCAAAAGTTTCGTTTGTTTTTTTTTCCATAATATGGCTCTAGTAGCACTTAGCTGTCTTTAACTTCATTCCAAACAATTTTGTTAGACTGTATGTGACAGCTGTCATGTCAGCATGCATTTTAAAAAAGACTTATCAAAAGACTTTTTGTGTAACCATTTTAATATTGAAGTTGGAAGAAAAAAGCAATATTTTTGGCATATTATGCTTTATTATTTCAAGAAAGGTAAAAGCACAACTGAAACACCAAAAAAAGATTTGTGCAGTGTATGGAGAAGCTGCTGTGACTGCTCAAACATGTCAGTAGTGGTTTGCGAAGTTTCATGCTGAAGATTTCTCACTGGACCATGTTCCATGGTCGGGAAGACCAGTTGAAGTTGATAACTATTAATTCGAGACATTAATTGAGAACAATCAACATTATACCACACAAGAGATAGCTAACATACTCAGAATATCCAAATCAAGCATCAAAAATCATTTTCACTAACTTGGTTATGTTCATCACTTTGATGTTTGGGTTCCACCTAGGTTACGTGAAAAAACCTTCTTGACCATATTTCCACATGCAATTCTCTACTTAAACGTAATGAAAACGTTCCATTTTTAAACCAAATTGTGACGGGTGATGAAAAGTGGGTACTGTACAATAAGGTGGAACGGAAGAGATCCTGGGGCAAATGTACCACCACCAACCATACCAAAGGCCAGTCTTCGTCTAAAGAAGGTGATGTTGTGTATATGGTGGGATTGGAAGGGAGTCCTTTATTATGAGCTCCTTTCAGAAACCAAACGATTAATTCCAACAAGTACTGCTCCCAATTAGACCAGCTGAAAGCAGCACTCAACGAAAAGTGTCCGGAATTAGTCAACAGAAAACACGTAATCTTCCATCAGGATAATGCAAGACCACGTGTTTCTTTGACGACCAGGCAAAAACTGTTACAATTTGGCTGGGAAGTTCTGATTCATCTGCCGTATTCACCAGACATTGTACCTTTGGATTTCCATTTATTTAGGTCTTTACAAAATTCTCTTAATGGAAAAAATTTCAATTCCCTGGAAGACTGTAAAAGGCACCTGGAACAGTTCTTTGCTCAAAAAGAAAAAGTTTTGGGAAGATGGAATTATGAAGTTGCCTGAAAAATGGCAGAAGATAGTGGAACAAAAGGGTGAATACGTTGTTCAATAAAGTTCTTGGTGAAAATGAAAAATGTGTCTTTTATTTTTACTTAAAAACTGAAGGTACTTTTTGGCCAACCCAATACAATTTGCAGAGTTTGGAAATAAGTATACCATAATCAATGCCATAAATATATACACCAGCTCTAGAAGTTTCCTAAAGACCTCTTTATTTATGTATTTTTGTGTGTATGTTAAGAATACTTAACATAAAATCTACCCTCTTAGCAAACTTTTCAGTATACAATACATTTATTTTTAATTTTAGGAATGAGGCTGTACAGTGAATCTCTTATTCACCTTGCATAACTGAATCTCTGTACCCTTTGACCAGTACCTCCCTGTGCCCCTTCCCACCCCCAGCCCTGGTAACCCTCCTCTCTGCTTCTGTGAATTTGACAATTTAAAATTTCTCATCTAAATGGGATTATGTAGTATTTGTTCTTTTGTGTCTGGCTTATTTAACTTAGCATCAATGACTTAGTGAAAAGTTAAAGGATGTGACTTGGATCAAAAAAAGGTGGCATATATGCAGAGAGAATGATATTTCTCACTTTCAACATTTCAGGTTTTTGTCCATCATAATAATTTTAATAATTATACTGGGAAAGTCCAGGTAAGATTTTATCCCTCTCTGCTCCCTTCATGAACTCTCAATTTCAGACCCCGCAGTTGCTTCTTTACGTTTTCAAAGGAACATTAGTACTGCTGCTTCAAAGTTCAGTATTTGGCCTTATTTCTAAGTCTCTAAGTAGTCCAGTAATACAACAAAATTTTATTCAATACTCACTATATCAAAACAATTTTGGAATTTAACGATTTTGGCAATAACTACCATTTAGTGAAGCCATGGCCTATAGGCTCAGATATATGTGTACACACACACACACACACACGTATTTTGTTACATGTATCAACTCATTAATCTTCATGAAAACACTATGATTCATTTATTCTGCATTTTACAGCTGAAGAAAATCAGGTTGAAATATTTGTGTTTCATTTAGTCACAAAATTCCTATGGGATGGTTACTATTTTGTGTTTCATTTTATGTTCTGATAGAAGCTGGCAATACAACACTGAGAAAGAGAAATATTCTCTCTGAGTTAATGGAGTAGTACGTCAGAAAATAAGTAAAGAGGCAAAACAACAATAACAACAAAAAATACATGCACACGCAAATTGTGACTATGGAAGTTTTAAAATAAGTCTGAAAATGCTTTGACATCCTTCTCTTTAAGAGATGATTGATTCTAAGCTGGCTTTGGTGACTCACTCAGTCTTGATGTTATGCTGGCCTCTGTGACTCAGTCTTAATTCTAAGGTGGTCTCAGTGATTCACTTATGACTAATGGAAAGTGATGAAGGTGATGCTGTGTAATTTCTGAGGCCAGGTCAACAGAGGCCACGCAGTTTCCTGCCAGTTTTCTTGGGTCACTCACTCTGGGAGGAGCCAGGGACCGTATAAGAAGGCTGAGTCCTGAGACCACTATGCTGAAGCCTACATTTTTTTGCAGGCTTCAGCTAGATAATCATGTGCCCAGCTAAAACCCAGGAAATATAACATTAATAAGAAGAAGTAAGAGGGCATACTAGAAGAAATTTAATAGTCTTTCCCCAAATGTGAATACTTATAGCCCAGGACCATTTCTTAACAGCAATCTACGGTTCTCTTAATTCCTTATTTGTATTTATTAGTCTCCTGGATATCTTCATTTTGCTTTGTTGAAGTTATTTGGGTTCAACATGTTCTGATATAAATTCATATTACTCCAAAAGCTTGAACTTTTTCATGGTTATTAAACATATGTATATTAAGCAGTTACTACATGCCAGGAACTATGCTAAATATGCAATAAACTTTATGTTCCCCAACTTGAAAAGTACCATATTGATGACTCAGTCATGAAAGTTGGACACATTCATTCATTTGTGAAATTTTAATTTATGACATACTCTGTGACAGGGCACTATTCTTGCTGTAGTGGTTGCGGCAGAAAACAGAAATACATTCCAGTCAGATGCAAGTTTCATAAAGGCATCCTATGTTTTGTTTACTGCAGTGACTACTGTAGCAAGAATAGTGCAACATATAATGGTAATTGAAATGGAAAAAAATAAAGCAAGGCAGAGAGTTAGGGAGTTCTAGAACTATGGATGCTATTTTTACAATGGTCAGAGAAGAGCTCATTAATAGATGACCTTTGCACAGAGACCTGAAGGTGGAGGCATCATGCTTATATATGGCATGAGAGCATTGCAAATGAACCAGCAGAATATGTAGAAGTCTTGAGGCAGGCAAGATTCCTCCTAGGGAGGTGTGAACCAATAGAAAATTAGGTTCATGAGGCTGTGCAGAATGAGATCACATAAGTCTTTGCGGGAAGTTATGGGAAGAAGTCACACCCACCTAAACTGTAATTTGGCTGAGAGCTCTCATTCTTCAACCTGTTAATTTCATAGTTTAAGTTTCACCTTTATATAGTACATGTATCACAGATCTTCAATGGCTAGTGGGAAAAAAAAGAAGGATATTCAAAGAAAGAAAGGGTACTGCAGTGGAACAGTAGTGGCAGAGTTTAAAATACAAACTGAAAAGGAAAAGCCACTTTTATCACATGAATGGTAACCATAGATGGAGAAAAATAAATGTGAACTCAGAATGTCTCTGAAGTCCTTGACATTTTCTTTTTCATACTTAACACTGAATTGTACAATAAATAGTCAATTTTGTCAATGGTCTGATAAATGGAATTACCATAGTTTGTTAGATTATAAATAGGGAATGTAAATTGAGAAATCACTTTAGTGATCAATTTGGGCAATATTTCATAAAGTTAAAGGTTCTCCTGTTCTATAAACCACTTAGAAGGAAAATTCACATGTGCAGAGATTAAATATGCAAATATATTTAAGTATTTTTTTGTGATCAGTTCCTTTTTTTCCCCAGCTTTACTAACAAGTAATTGACATATAACATTGTGTGAGTTTAAGGTGTACAAAGTGTTGATTTGATACAATGATATATTACAATATAATTATCACCATAGTGTTAGCTAACACCTCCATCACTTCACATAATTATCATCTCTGTTTCTGTGGTGAGAACATGTAAGATCTACTCTCTTAACAAATTTCAAGTATATAATACAGTATTATTCACTATAGTTACCATAGTTACCATGCTGTACCGTAGAACTCCAGAATGTATTTATCCTGCATCAGTGAAACTTTATGCTCTTTGAATGTCTCCCCATTTCTGCCATCCTCAAGCCACTAGTAAACATCATGCTACTATTCTATTTCTGAGTTCAGCTGTTTTAGATTTCATATATAAGCTATATCATACATATTTGTCTTTCTCTGTGATTTATTTCCTTAGCATAATGCCCTCAAGTTTCATCCATATTATTGCAAATGGCAGGATTTTATTCTTTCTCCTGGTGGAGGAAAAAAATATATATATATAAAAACACATCATCTTTATTTATTCATCCATTGATTGATGAACACTTAGGTTGTTTCTGTAGCTTGGCTATTGAGAATATATGATTTGTCCTCCTTTGAGCCTTGATGATGCCCCATACATCTCTTCAACTGCTCTCTCTCTTGTTCATCTTGTATTACACCATATTTCCCATGAAGGCTTCATATCTCATTCATCAGTGTGATCCTCAAAATTTAGTGCCTGACCCAAGGAAGGAACTCAGTAGATGATCAGGAATTTCAACTGGGCAAGTGCTCAGAAATGGACTCTGCCATTCCTATAAGCTACTCTGGTGCAGGCATCAGATGCAGGGCTAGCCAGGGACAGAAATTGTTCTTGCTGCAAGTGCAGTTGGGTGCCATTTGAGCATTGTTTTGTTTGTTTGTTTGTTTGTTTTTTTGAGCGTTGTTTTAATAGCTAAAAAACTGAAACAATCTAAAGCAAGAGAAAAGGATTCAAAAACAATGTGGCGATCTTGCATGATGGAATGCTATGTAACAGTCCTGTCATATTAAAGTTAATATCAAATAATCTGATTTACACATCTCAACAAGATCAATCATCAAAAATAATGTTAACTGAAAATTTCTAGTTATAGAATGGTACATGGAGAATGATGTCTTTTTAATAAAAATATTTGAGCACAAGGAAAAAAAGTGCTGTATTTTGCTTATAGATACATACATATATAGAAAAAAGCATAAAACATTCATGAGAAGGTTGAATATATTTAGATTCAGGAAGTAGAAATTAATCTTAAGAGGATTGCAAATGTACATGGTAAGACATTTCATTTGTTAAAATTGGGCAGCAAATTCAAAGGTGATAATTATATTATTGTCTCTACCTTTATATATATATATATATATATATATATATATA
>NW_020837973.1:16174004-16416496 GCF_003676395.1 Aethalodelphis obliquidens | reverse complement strand
ATAATAAAAAAATATGTAAATATAAGAACATACTTTAAACTAAGCACAATATATGTATATGATATATAAAATACATCTTTAAATAAATTATATATAATATATAATGTATAAACTATATATAGTTTACATATCTAAACATGTTTGAAATGTATGAAATGAGTTTCAATATATATTAACTCATTATATAGTATACAACTATAATGTATAATATGCATTATATAGTATATAAATTAATTATATATGCACATATATATATATATATATATATATATATATATATATATATATATATAGTTGCAAATAATAGTTTCTCTTTGAATTCCAGAAAGAAATAATATAAGTTGAAGAGAGATATTTGGTCATTAAAAATGTATGCAGAATATTTTCTAGAGATCTAAAATAACTCAAAATATCACAAAGTACATTTTAAAAACACTAGCTATGTGACATGCTACACATATCCATGTGATGTATGATTATGTCTGCAAATAAGTGAGGGAAATATTACATTAAATTTTATTCTCTGATTCTCAAAAAACATAAACAAAGTTATTTTATGTCCTCTGTCTCATCAGATAGCCTGTGGATTTACTCTGTCACCCAAGGTCAAAACATTCATCGATTTACAAACATTTCATCATCATATACTATATCCCAGACTTTGAGCTCTTCAGAAGGTGTTAATTTGATGTAATGACTTTTCCCCAAACCTATTAGTCAAAGGACTTTTTTTCTTTAACTCTTATCTAAAAACAGTTTAACTCTAATTTAATCATTTTTAATCTCAACTAAAAAAATGCACTTATGAAATTCTGAAATATAAAACATTTTTAAATTGGCACTATATATTTATTTTGTGATTAATGCTGAAGAATTATAAAATATCACTAAATCCACAATGTCTACCAATTAACAGCCCACAATTGGTAGCCCAAGTCTACCAATTTATGACTTCATAAATATTTGAATTTCTATTGTACATCTACACATGAGTTCCTTGTCAAAATATTGTAAGATGAATGTCTGGCATGTAGAGAATAAAAATCAATAACTTTTCTGAATGATTCCTAATTATTTGTCTGTACTATAAATTTTGGAAATAGTCTAACACTTCTCAAGTATTTATGCTCTTTTAAATACAGTTTTGTGTGTATTTTTCTCCATTTAAATATATTGTAATCTACAAAAGACGGACTATGCATTAAAAAAACAAAACAAAACATACATTTGTTAAAAAACCAGCACCGTGTTATACACATGGAACATAATTTAAATGGATATTGAATGAATAAACTTTTTAAATACAATCCTAGAAGTATAATATGTTTCTACTTCTCTATAAAATGAAGAAAATATTAGTAATAGCTACCTGTATGATATTTGTATATAAAGGACACCAGATTATATCTGGCAAAGAATAGGCACTCAATAAATAGTACAGAACATTTTAATGTTAGTAATGTATAAATAATTTAAAATGCATGAAAGGCACATTACTTACAAAAAAAGTGTATCATTCTCAAATCCTCTAGTAAATGTCTCATAAAATTCAAGTAGGTTTTAATTATTTGTACTCAATGCCATGACATTAAACAATGTGCCACGGTTAGATAAGACACTTATAGGCTCCAACAAATGAAACAGAACTATTCCTGAAAGCATGTGGAGAGGGGCAGAGGAAAGGGAGACAGAAGTGCATGTAGCTCCATTTGGTGAATGAGCTTTCCTCAATAAAAGAAATGTTTGTCTTTATTATCCAGAAATTCCTAATTGAAATGGCATTTCATTTGAAATGTAAGAGCAACAGCCCATGCCCATGGGTTATTATGAGAGGTGGTTATTTAAAATTAGTCATGTTCCCCCCTCACTCTTGCTGCTTTGAAAGTTGAAAATACCTAAAATAATAATATGTAGATATGAGTTTTATGAGTGTAATTTATGTCTTTCATGGTCTTATTTCATCTGATCCATTCTTTCCACGTCCATAGCTCTCTATAGAACCCATTTCAGAGAGGTTAAGAGACTTCTTATCTAAGTGTGCCTTACTAATAAATGGTGGAATTGGGGTGTGAACAGAAGCTCATCAGATTCTCAATTTCATATTCTTTCCACTGCGGACTCCTGCATTCGTGCTATGAATGGGAGTGAGCAGATTAATTTATTATTATTATCATTATTATTATTATTATTATTTTTGCGGTACGCGGGCCTCTCACTGTTGTGGCCTCTCCCGTTGCGGAGCACAGGCTCCAGATGCGCAGGCTCAGCGGCCATGGCTCACGCGCCCAGCCGCTCTGCAGCATGTGGGATATTCCCGGACCGGGGCACGAACCCATGTCCCCTGCATCGGCAGGCGGACTCTCAACCACTGCGCCACCAGGGAAGCCCGAGCAGATTAATTTATAATTCTGAAGTATAAACCAACAAAACCTTCTAAAAGATTTTATCAGGATCTGTCCCTACTAATTTGGCAGAGACAAAGTCAATGCAGCTTAGAGCAGCAAAGAATGTTTATTCAAATAATTTGACATTTGTGAATCAGATGTCATATTCACAAGTCTCAGACTACACAAAATATTGATACTAAACTACTCCCAAGAGAAGAGAGGGGTTTAGTGAAATTAAATATTTTATACAAACAAATATTGATATATTATTGCTATATGTAGGCAACACAAAGTAAAAATCTATTCCTTATAATGTTTCCTGATAAATTCAGTAAGGTTTGAAGTTATAGAAAGGTTAACTGTGTCTTCTCCATCAGTTTTATCAGAACTAGGAAAAAAATCATTTATGTCATTAGGAATGGAGTTTGATCCAGCACACCTAGCGATTAGGGAGAACTGTTTTCAACCTTATTTTACAGTGGAGGAAACTGAGTGACAAAGAGGTTAAGTAACTTATTTCACATCACAGGGCAAGGAAGTATAAGCGTCCTCCTGAAAATTCAGAAATTTTGCCACCAGAACTAGGCTCTTGACCATCATTCTGCTGTTGCCTCTGCTGTAGGTTATATAGTCTTAAGAATATGGCTTTTATTATGTAAATTTGGATTTGTTCCTTTCTGCATCATAACGCACTAATCTAGGCTATGCCACATGGAATATCCATTTTGTCCGCACTCATCTCTGGGTAGGGAGGGGGTGATCCTTTTATTTTTTCATTTATATGTCCCATGCTAATCTAATACTTGAATTGAAAATATATTTTAGGCCAGAACATACATTATCTCTGCAGAAAATAATTCAGGTGATTATAATGATAAGGAGAAATGTATTTACTTGTTAGTAGAGGTCTGACACCTGTGTACATTAATGAAGGATGCCTTAGATGTAGTGAAAAAATTCAGAAAATACCAAAAATTACGGATGTGGAAAACTTACCGCTGTCTCTTGCTTTCATTTAAAATGAAAGAGAGCCAACCATTCTTTCCTCCTCTTCTCCCATGGTGTTTTCCATTTTCACCTACAATTCTCTATGGACTCAGTCTACTATGAGTTTTTAATTTATATGCTAGACACTCTAATGCTTGAAAAAAATGTGAAGATATCAAATCACTTAATCATTCTTCACTCTGTAAGACAAATGATCTTAAAGCAGTTTCAGTAAAACCTAATTTTATATGAGTAAAAGATAAATAATCCAACAATTAGTTAAAATGTATTCATCAATCCCCTTGGCAATTATATAGAGTCCTGTATTAGAGAATTTTGGTACTGCTTACATTATCTGTCTTTTTATTACTTTGTTTTCTATAATGGTCATAATTAATTTTTCAAGAAAGTTCTAGGTATAGATACATTTCTATTTTCCAGTAGCTACTGTAGGGTTAATGGTACCTATTTTTCCTCTCAAATGTAAATTTTAAAGACTTTCCTGATATGTGCCTTGGAATAACACATTTATTTGTGAGCTTTTTTCCCTTCAAAAGGCATTTTAAATTTTTAATTTTCTCGATTTACTTCTATATTATTCAATAAGAAAAACACTCAACAGGCCTGATTTGATCAGTTAGAGCATTTATTCTCTTATAAAAAGTATAAGTTCTTCCACTTGTGCCACTATAGTTCCCATGACCAAATCTTTGTCCAAAGCCATTATAAAATGTGATTTGAAAGTAACTCTAGCCCATATTTTAATTTAGGAGACATTATTAACAATCTCAAAATAAATGTGGCCATATAGAAATAAACTTCAAAGAAAGAAAGAATTTACAATAAAGCTAGAGAGACTATAGTTAAATTTGTCTCTAGTGAATTTGCTGCTGGTGATGGAAAATCATTTTATTCTTCAGGGAAGCTATTGAAGCAGAAATGAAAAAAGAGTCGGCATGAACCAGGCTGTGATGTTCTGGTATTTGGTAGATTAGATATCCAAGGAAAAAAAGTATCTACAAGCAGTATAAGGCATTTTCAAGGTAGAGCTTTTTTCTTTTTTTTTAAGATTGTAAACTAACAGATATATGGAAATATGTTATGAAAATTAATGTAGAAGATAAGAGTGATAGCAGAATTTAATGTATTGATAAAATCAGAACAAAAATAGCTCATGAAATTGAGACACTCTATTGATTTACAAAGAATGGGAAAATTGCATCATGAAAAGGACTAGCATAATAAGGATTCATTGTTACTTTTTACTGACAAAAAACATAGATATTAATTATGTACAATTAGTCTTAAGACCTAATACAGCAGGTTAGTTTGGTATCTGTAACTATACTGAGCTAAATGATGAAAATCTTCTGTATTTGTGAAAGTGTGAGTAATTCATGAAGATGTGGATGACTTTGATTGATGGTTAAAAACAAAAACTATAGTTAACGCATTGACAATTAGAAGGCAGATGATGAGAAGGATGATGATAATGATGATGATGATAGTAGAGAGATGATATATGGGTACATAAATAAAGGATGCCTTGGACATAACGAAGCAATGCAGCTCATTGACCTTCCTATCTTGGTGATTATGTAGCAGGAACTTCAAGCTACTTTCTGCTGATTCACATTTCCACTATATAGAAGCAAATGTTCCCAGTTGTTAGGAACAGAGGAATTCATAGAAATCTGAGGGATTGTGGTTAAGGCAGAGTTGGAGACATGAAATCTTACCTTCCTGATCTTACTTTCAGATGTCAAATGCACACTCTAAAAATTCCTCTCTGGAGGGAGACCATTATATAGGACTAAACATATACTGCCCAATTCCCACCTCTTAAACTAGTAAGCTGTCAAGAAGATTATATTTAAGAGCACATTAAGAAGGTTATATAAGAAGAGACATTAGGAGTTCCTTTCTACATCTTTCTCAAGAATGCCTGAGTTCTTGGCATATATATAATTCATAAGTTGCCACTCTTATATGGAAGCACCTATATATCTAAGTAGAGAATAAATACACTGTGCACAGAACTAAACTTTGTAGTCTATGTCATATTGTTGGGCAGAAAGAACTTTTGAAATCAGACAAAATGTTCAATTCTATGAGCCACGCAGTTTTGGCTATATGATGATAAGGATAGTCTGCTAGTTGTACCCTAATATCTGATCACCTGTTGTACAATTTAGTGATAAAAACATCCCTTTTGTATGTCTGCCAGCTAGGGAATACCTTATTCATTATATTTTGTATGGCCATGATTAAGTTTTAGCAAACTGGATGTTAGTATGGTGGTATGTGCAGCTCTCCTACAGACTCTTAAGGAGGAAACTGCGTGCATGCTTCCCAGTTTCTCTTTTCTTTCCCCCCTTGGTTGGGACATGCAAATACAGGAATGATAATTTTGGACCCAGATATGGAAGCCATGAATTGAGGTTGGCAGAGTTGCCATGCTAGAAGTAGATTGCTTACCTCTAGAGTCAATAAGACAAAGAAGTACTGTGATACTGTATTTTACCCCTATCTGTTTGTTACAGTAATTTATTCTCTACTTAAAACAATGACCTTAAGCAAGTTTCTTAATCTCTCTGATATTAGGTTCCCTCATTAGACAAAATGGTAAAAGCAAATTTGTAGGGGTGTTGTGACAATTAAAATAACCAAAGGCATTATTCAACTTCTCTTTAGTGATATTATCCTATGAAAGTTAAGGTCATAGACTTTGGTATTGTACCAGCCTTTGTGTGAGTCTGTCTTAGCTATTTGCTGTCCTACCCAGGTAAGATTAACTTTCCATAGCCTCAGTTTCCCCTCTATTAAATGGTATAATGCCTACCTCATAAGATTGTTAAACTATACCCATATATATTATTAAACTTACTGTAAAACATGAAAATTTAGTATTTTTTTTCTAGCCCAAAGCGAGAACATCTTTTGTTTATGCAGAGACAAAATTTTTGAATAAGAGTATTGAATATGATTTCTGACCAGTAGAAGACAGCTTTGGATCCAGTGGAAGGAGGTGATATCTTTATATAACACAAGTAGATAAAGATGGGCTGGACTGTTCCCTAAAATCCATTCGCTGGAGATGAGATACCAGTAAGAGAAGATGGTACCCTGTTGGCCACAGAGTCCATGAGGGACTTAACAGAGAACAGGGAAAAATATGTTTGTTTCTGTGTTTTGTGGTGTGTGTGTCTTTTGGGGTACTGTCTTTTGGGTTTCCAAGTGATTCTTCATAGAAAGAGTTTCCTGAGCTCTGTGTTAAGACAGGCACACAATAAAACCAGAGGTTACCCATGAAAAGACAGTCTCATATAGGTTCAACTATTAAAAACAATACATTAATACTACTTATTGCAGAACTGGAATAGCAGTTACTCAAAAAAATACCTACTACTTATATACTATTATGTTTATTTTTTTAAAGCTTAATTACTTTTTTAAAAAAATTTATTTATTTTTGGCTACGTTGGGTCTTCATTGCTGTGTGTGGGGTTTCTCTAGTTGTGGTGAGCAGGGGCTACTCTTCGTTGTGATGTGTGGGCTTCTTATTGTGGTGGCTTCTTTTGTTGTGGAGCACGGGCTCTAGGCACATGGGCTTCAGTAGTTGTAGCATGCAGGCTCAGTAGTTATGGCACTCGGGCTCTAGAGCACAGGCTCAGTAGTTGTGGCACACGGGCTTAGTTGATCCAAGGCATGTGGGATCTTCCTGGACCAGGGATCAAACCTGTGTCCCTTGCATTGCCAGGTGGATTCTTAACCACTGCGCCATGAGGGAAATCCCTATTATGTTTATTTTTAAATGTGAATAGCTTATGTGAACCTAGATTTTGCCTCTGTGTTCAATACCATATGCTCAGAACATAGATGACTACAGAGAGAATACTCAATAATATTTCTGAATGACTAAATAAATAACAAATGAGTGAATTATTAAATGTATGATTACATGAATAAAAGAATGGACAAATGACTGATTAAATAGATAGATGGATGATTGTTATCAAGATGTCGTTTACATAGTTTCTTGAATATGAGGAATTTATGGCCTCATTGACATTTTTGTTGCTCTTTTGCATTTTATCAAGGTGTAAGTGACATTTAATAAGCTCAATTAAGCATGTGATTTTGTAAGGTTTGTCATACATATACATAGTCAAAAAGATCAGGATATCCACCACCTCAAAATTTCCTCATGCCCGTTGAGAATCCTTTCTGTCTGCTCCATCTATTACCATAGATAAGTTTCATTTTCCAGTGTTTGGTATAAGTGGCATCATGAAGGAAGTGCTCTATTTTGTCTGGCTTCTTTTATTCAGAATAATTATTTTGAGATTTATCCATGGTGTAACATATATAAATAGTTGTGGTTTTGATTTTTTGCTGCAAATGATTCTACAGTGTGTATATAACGTGGTGTGTTTATCCACCCACCTGTTAATGGAGAGAGACTTGAGCTATTTCATGTTTTTGGCTATAACAAATAAACTGCTAAGAACATGTGTGAACAACACTTTATATGAACACATGCTTTCCTTCTTCTTGGAAAAATACTTAAAAGTGTCAAGGCTGGATCATAGAGTGCTGTATGTTAATATTTCTAAGAAATGGGCAACTGTACCATTTTACATTCCCACCAGTAGTGTAGGGGAATCCCAGGGTTCCTTCACATGCTGGCCAGCATTTGGCATGGTCAGTCTTTATTATTATTATTTTTAAAAATGTGATATCTCATGACACTTTTAGTTGAATTTGTCGAATGACTAATAATGTTGAGTGTTTTCCCTTGTGCTTATATTCCTTCTTCTCTGGTAAATTGTTTCATCAAATATTTTACTTACATATTTTATTGGATTGTTTTTTATTATTGATTTAGTTTCTTAAATATTCTGGAGAAAAGTTCTTTATGACATATATGACTCATACATAATTTCTCCCAGTATACAATTTATTTTTTTCATTCTCTTAACAATATTATCCAAAGAGCAATTTTTAAAATTTTGATGAAGTCCAGTTTATCAATATATCCCTGAATGGATCATGCTTCTGATATTATATCAAAAATTTTTTTTTTGCCTAACTCAAGGTCACAAAGTATTTAAATATTTTTTCCAAAGTTTTACACTTTTAGTTTCACTGTTAGTACTATGGTCTATTTTGAGTTAATCTGTGTATATATGTGAGTTATGGAAGGATGTTTACTTAACTGTGCATGTATATCAATATCTCCTGCTTCATTTGCTGAAAAGAATATAAATTCTTCCCTGCATTGCCTTTGCATATTTGTTGAAAATCATTTGGCTGTGTATGTATGTATATATTCAGGGTCTCACTATTGTTTTTCACTAATGTATCTGTCTGTCTTTGTGCAATACCACACTGTCTTGAGTACGAAAACTTTATAATTAGTCTTGAAATGGGGTAGTGTTAATCCTACTGGGCATTTAAATGACAATATGTTAAACCTATGGATTAATTTTGGAGGCTAGACATCTTAAAATATTGAGTCTTCTGACCCATACACAGTTATTTCTCCTTATAATTATGTTTTGTTTATTTTTTTCTTAGCTGTATTTAACTTCTCTTATTCATGTACAGGTACTTCATATCTTTTTAACATTTGTTCCTAATTATATATAGTAGTTTTATACTATTTAAATAATATTCT
Source organism: Aethalodelphis obliquidens (assembly GCF_003676395.1). Taxonomy (NCBI): domain Eukaryota; kingdom Metazoa; phylum Chordata; class Mammalia; order Artiodactyla; family Delphinidae; genus Aethalodelphis; species Aethalodelphis obliquidens. Next base: position 16,407,442 of record NW_020837973.1, on the reverse strand, counting down.
TGGTTTCAATTTTTGTTGGTTACTCGTATACAGAGATAAAATTGATGGTTGATCTTATATCCTTTCTTCTGGCTAAACTGACTTTTATGTTCTAACAATATTTTTTGTAGATTCAATAGGATTTTTTACATAGATAATAATAATATCTCTGAATTCACACAATTTTACTTCTTTTGAATCCAGATACCTTTTATTTATCTTTTTTACCTTATTTCCTAGGGTAAATCTTCCAGTAAAATGTAAAATACAGGTGATGATAGCATACACTTTTGTCATGTTCCTGATGTTAGGGGGGGAAGCATTCCATCTTTCAAATTTAATCATGGGATGTTAGATGTAAGTTTTTCATAGATGACCTTTATAAGGTGAATATGCTTCCTTCTGTTTCTAGGTTGCTGGTAGTTTTTTATTTGTTTGTTTTTATTTTTTTGTTTTGGTTTCTTTTATCAGTAATGAGTGTTGGATTTTGCTAGTGTTTTGTGTTATGTCTATTGAAATATTTGTGTTTTTATTTTTAGTTTAATATGGTAAATTACATTCATTTTTAAAATGTTAAATCTGCATTGCATTCTTGTGATACTCTCAACTTGGTCATGATGTTTTGGCCTTTCATATGTTGCTGGAATTGATTTGCTAATATTTCTTTAGAATTTATCTGTGTTCATGAGCGATATTTACCTGTACTTCTATAGTAATATTTTTTTCTTATTTTGGAATCAGGTGGAATTACAGAATGATTTGGAAAGTATTTTAGTCCATCCTCTTCTATTTTCTGGAAGAGTTTAGGTAGAATTGCTTAATTTTTTTTTAAATGTTTGATTGAATTTACCAGTTAAGCCCTCTGGGCCTGAAGGTGTTTCTGTTCTCGGAAAAGTTTAAACTAAAACTTCAGTCTTTTAATAGATACGGGGCTTATTTGTATTATCAATCTTTTTGAGTGAGGTAGAAGGGTATTACTTGGGAATAGCAGAGAATTGCAATTAGGACAAGCAGGCTCTGTTGAACCATAGGCTGCTCCATGAACAGAGGAGAGGGTCTACTTTTTTTTTTTTTTTTTTGCAGTACGTGGGCCTCTCACTGTTGTGGCCTCTCCCATTGCGGAGCATAGGCTCCTGACGTGCAGGCTCAGCGGCCATGGCTCACGGGCCCAGCCGCTCCTCCCGGACCGGGGCACGACCCCGTGTCCCCTGCATCGGCAGGCAAACTCTCAAGCACTACGCCACCAGGGAAGCACCGAGGGGCTACTTTTATACAGGAAAGAAAGAGCTTGGGGAGGGCTGCAGTGGTTCTTCATTGGCTGAAGGCAGTGGACAGCTGGCTGTTTCTGGGTCTGCAGAAATCTCTCTTCCTGGTGGGGTCTGCAAGCTGTGGTGAGTGATGTGTGGGTGAGAGCTGCCCCTTGGGACCTCACTACTCCTTTTTAAATGAGGTTTCCTTTACTCATTTTCACACCTTCAATATGCATTGTGTAGGAAGAGAGAAAATAAAGATATTCATATAAACCTGTTTATGATTTAATATTTGCATTTCTTCCAATACTTGTGTAGAGACATGTGAATATTTAAGTACAGTTGATCCTTGAACAACCCATGTTTGAGCTGCTTGGGTCCATTTATATGTGGGTTTTTTCAATAATTATACAGTTGGGCCCTCCATATCTTTGGGTGAAGATTCAATCAACTGTGGATGGTGTACTGTGTTTAAGATCCACAGCTGGTTGAATCTGGGGCTGTGGAATCCACAGATATGAGGGCCTGACTATGGAACTTGTGGTCTGTGGATTTTGGTATGCGAGGCAGGTCCTAGAACCAATCCCCTGTGGATACCAAGGGATAATTGTGTTATGTTGTATAATATTTTATTAATATAATCTACTCTTGAAGGACTTATTTTTGGTTATTAAGTATTAGAATATGTGATTTACTGACATCACATGACTCTTTATCCCTGTGATTATCTTGACTGTTAGTTATTATTACTTATACTTTTTAAATGAGAAAATCAAAACTGGAATATTTCCATTGTTTAATACTACAAAGATATCACACTCCAAAGTACCCACTTTTATTGTCATATTTTAATGTGGTGTCAGTCATGAAAAAGAATAACAGCCTGTCATTACTACATAAAAGAAAAGTCTATGGGCTAACTTAATGTAAATATAGCCCAGTTGTTCTAAATCTACTCATTTTCTAAAATAGCCCATTGACAATATGTGATGCTGTTCATTACTCCATTTTTCTTCCATTTTAATTTGAGCATAGTATCATCATTGTGCCCTGTATGAATATTTCCTCTTTCCCCTTCCCTTCTCTCTCCTTACCTCGATCCATTTCTCTTTCTTTCATTCCTTTCTTTCTTTTCTTCTTCAATATTGAGTACCTGTGAACAGATTATTTAAATAAAGAAGAAATAAGCCATTGCCAATGCTTTGTGTCTCTCTGAATTCCTACTGTGGTCAGTGATCCCTCCTCCTCTTGCATAAATAATGACTCTGGTAGAATTAAATACATTATGCTGGAATGATTGCCAGAAGTAAGAATGCATTTGGGAGGTAGAAAAGAAAATTAGCTTTTGCTCCCCTTTGTACTCATATTCTTACCTTCCAATTCACGCATGTTTCCTCTATGTTGTCAAATCCACTGTTAATTCATCCACTAAAAAACTTGATTCCTATGCTATTTTTTTATTTCCAGATGGTATTCTTTCAGATGTCTGTTCATTCTTAATGGCTTTTTGTTATTCAACCATCTTTGTAATTGCATCCTTTATTCTTATAATCATTTTGCGTGCAGTATAATCTTTCTCTTATCTGATTGTACATCTGCAGTTTTTCTCAACTTCATTTCTCACTTGTGCTTGTCCAGGCGCCTTTTCATGTATTTCATAATTTTTATTGTTGTTGTGAGTACATACTTAGTTTTCATGGGTAGTATTCCTGTGGGCCCCACTTAGTGAAACTTTCCTCTGTAGAGCATGTGCATCTATCAATATCTCATCTGATAATAGGATCCTGCCCCTGTCCCTGGACTGCTTCAGCTCAACTCTCTTCCTATAATTTTGTCAGAGAGCTGGTGTAGTAACCATTCCAAGCATCTTCATCTTCACAGACTGGTTGTCATGGGAGTTTACCTATTGTTCCAGTCTGACTCTTTGCCCTTTGTGGCTAGTGGTCTCTCCATTTCACCGCTGCTCCTGCCGTGTCTCCCAGCATCTGCTGCCTCAGCTCTGAGTACCACTTTGGTGCCCAGACATTCCAAGAATTTTGAGCCCTGGCTTTTGGGCTCTGAAATATAGGCATTTGTCTGCTTTAGCTTCTCATCACCTCCCTACCATCCTAAAGTCTTGTGGCTTTGGAGGGATTCTTGAAGACCAGCAGTATCTCCAAGTGATTGATACCCTGGATCTTGTTGAGTAGAGGAAGGGTTCCACAAATGCTCCAGCAAGTTATTTTTCTTTTCTTTTTTTTTTTTTTTCTTTTCAATATAAGTGTGTGGGAGGTGAGTGTTTATTGGCTTTTTCCTAAAATAGTGATGTTTCCATGTTTATAGAAGTGTTTTTGGCTCTCTTACCTGTTTTCTGAATTTAATTACCATCTATGAGAGCCTTTAGATTTATAGTCCATATCTTTTATTTTCTGGTGTACCATTTATCTCTCTACTGCCCAGATCTACTTATGAGTTTCCAGATAGTTGAAAACTCTTTTTCCCCCAACTATTATCATATTTGTATCTTCTCTTTTAAAACCATCACCTATATTTTAGTGTGTCCTGCATTACTTTTCACGTGTAAAAGGCATAATCCTCCCACTCTCCAAGATAGTAAACAAATTGCCACCCATGACTCTACCTCGTCTTTCTTTTTTTGTTAGTTTCTGCTTTATAACAAAGTGAATCAGTTATACATATACATATGTTCCCATATCTCTTCCCTCTTGCATCTCCCCGCCTCCCACCCTCCCTATCCCACCCCTCCAGGCGGTCACAAAGCACAGAGTTGAGCTCCCTGTGCTATGCAGCTGCTTCCCACTAGCTATCTACCTTATGTTTCATAGTGTATATATGTCCATACCTCTCTCTCTCTTTGTCACAGCTTACCCTTCCCCCTCCCGATATCCTCAAGTCCATTCTGTAGTAGGTCTGTGTCTTTATTCCTGTCTTACCCCTAGGTTCTTCATGACATTTACTTTTTTTCTTAAATTCCATATATATGTGTTAGCATACGGTATTTGTCTTTCTCTTTCTGACTTATTTCACTCTGTATGACAGACTCTAGGTCTATCCACCTCATTACAAATAGCTCAATTTTTTTTCTTTTTATGGTTGAGTAATATTCCATTCTATATATGTGCCACATCTTCTTTATCCATTCATCCGATGATGGGCACTTAGGTTGTTTCCATCTCTGGGCTATTGTAAATAGAGCTGCAATGAACATTTTGGTACATGACTCTTTCTGAATAATGGTTTTCTCAGGGTAAATGCCCAGTAGTGGGATTGCTGGGTCATATGGTAGTTCTATTTGTAATTTTTTAAGGAACCTCCATACCGTTCTCCACAGTGGCTGTATCAATTTACAATCCCACCAACAGTGCAAGAGGATTCCCTTTTCTCCACACCCTCTCCAGCATTTATTGTTTCTAGATTTTTTGATGATGGCCGTTCTGACTGGTGTGAGATGATATCTCATTGTAGTTTTGATTTGCATTTCTCTAATGATTAGTGATGTTGAGAATTCCTTCATGTGTTTGTTGGCAGTCTGCATATCTTCTTTAGAGAAATGTCTATTTAGGTCTTCTGCCCATTTTTGGATTGGGTTGTTTGTTTTTTTTGTTATTCAGCTGCATGAGCTGCTTATAAATTTTAGAGATTGATTCTTTGTCAGTTGATTCATTTGCAAATATTTCCTCCCATTCTGAGTGTTGTCTTTTGGTCTTTTTTATGGTTTCCTTTGCTGTGCAAAAGCTTTTAAGTTTCATTAGGTCCCATTTGTTTATTTTTGTTTTTATTTCCATTTATCTAGGAGGTGGGTCAAAAAGGATCTTGCTGTGATTTATGTCATAGAGTGTTCTGCTTAGGTTTTCCTCTAAGAGTTTGATGGTTTCTGGCCTTACATTTAGGTCTTTAATCCATTTTGAGCTTATTTTTGTGTATGGTGTTAGGGAGTGATCTAATCTCATTCTTTTAAATGTAGCTGTCCAGTTTTCCCATCACAACTTATTGAAGAGGCTATCTTGATTACTGTAGCATTGTAGAATAGTATGAAGTCAGGGAGCCTGATTCCTCCAGCTCTGTTTTTTGTTCTCAAGATTGCTTTGGCTCTTCGGGGTCTTTTGTGTTTCCATACAAATTGTGAAATTTTTTGTTCTAGTTCTGTGAAAAATACCAGTGGTAGTTTGATAGGGATTGCATTGAATCTGTAGATTGTTTTGGGTACTAGAGTCATTTTCACAATGTTGATTCTTCCAAACCAAGAACATGGTATATCTCTCCATCTATTTGTATCATCTTTAATTTCTTTCATCAGTGTCTTATAATTTTCTGCATACAGGTCTTTTGTCTCCTTAGGTAGGTTTATACCTACATATTTTATTCTTTTTGTTGCAATGGTAAATGGGAGTGTTTTCTTGATTTCACTTTCAGATTTTTCATCATTAGTGTATAGGAATGCCAGAGATTTTTGTGCATTCATTTTGAATCCTGCTACTTTACCAAATTCATTGATTAGCTCTAGTAGTTTTCTGGTAGCATCTTTAGGATTCTCTGTGTATAGTATCATGTCATCTGCAAACAGTGACAGCTTTACTTCTTCTTTTCTGATTTGGATTCCTTTTGTTTCCTTTTCTTCTCTGATTGCTGTGGTTAAAACTCCTAAAACTATGTTGAATAAGAGTGGTGAGTGTGGGCAACCTTGTCTTGTTCCTGATCTTAATGAAAATGCTTTCAGTTTTACACCATTGAGGATGATGTTGGCTGTGGGTTTGTCATATATGGCCTTTATTATGTTGAGGAAAGTTCCCTCTATGCCTACTTTATGCAGGGTTTTCATCATAAATGGTGTTGAATTTTGTCAAAAGCTTTCTCTGCATCTATTGAGATGATCATACAGTTTTTCTCCTTCAATTAGTTAATATGGTTTATCAAATTGATTGTTTTGCATATATTGAAGAATCCTTGCATTCCTGGGATAAACCCCACTTGATCATGGTGTATGATCCTTTTAATGTGCTGTTGGATTCTGTTTGCTAGTATTTTGTTGAGGATTTTTTCATCTATGTTCATCAGTGATATTGGCCTGTAGTTTTCTTTCTTTGTGACATCCTTGTCTGGTTTTGGTATCAGGGTGATGGTGGCCTCGTAGAATGAGTTTGGGAGTGTTGCTCCCTCTGCTATATTTTGGAAGAGTTTGAGAAAGATAGGTGTTAGCTCTTCTCTAAATGTTTGATAGAATTCGCCTGTGAAGCCATCTGGTCCTGGGCTTTTGTTTGTTGGAAGATTTTTAATCACAGTTTCAATTTCCTTGCTTGTGATTGGTCTGTTCATATTTCCTATTTCTTCCTGATTCAGTCTTGGCAGTTGTGCATTTCTAAGAATTTGTCCATTTCTTCTAGGTTGTCCATTTTATTGGCATAGAGTTGCTTGTAGTAATCTCTCATGATTTTTTGTATTTCTGCAGTGTCAGTTCATTTTTCGTTTCTAATTCTATTGATTTGAGCCTTCTCCCTTTTTTTCTTGATGAGTCTGGTTAATGGTTTATCAATTTTGTTTATCTTCTCAAAGAACCAGCTTTTAGTTTTATTGATCTTTGCTATCGTTTCCTTTATTTCTTTTTCTTTTATTTCTGATCTGATTTTTATGATTTCTTTCCTTCTGCTAACTTCGGGGTTTTTTTTTGTTGTTGTTGTTCTTCTTTCTCTAGTTGATTTAGGTGCAAGATTAGGTTGTTTATTCGAGATGTTTCCTGTTTCTTAAGGTATGATTGTATTGCTATAAACTTCCCTCTTAGAACTGCTTTTGCTGCGTCCCATACATTTTGGGTCGTCGTGTCTCCATTGTCATATGTTTCTATTTTTTTGATTTCCTCTTTGATTTCTTCAGTGATCGTTTCGTTATTAAGTAGTATATTGTTTAGCCTCCATGTGTTTGTGTTTTTTACAGATCTTTTCTTGTAATTGATATCTAGTCTCATAGTATTGTGATCTATCCTGGAGAATGTTCCATGAGAACTTGAGAAAAATGTGTATTCTGTTGTTTTTGGATGGAATGTCCAATAAATATCAAGTAAATCCATCTTGTTTAATGTATCATTTAAAGCTCGTGTTTCCTTATTTATTTTCATTTTGGATGATCTGTCCATTTGGGAAAGTGGGGTGTTAAAGTCCCCTACTATGAATGTGTTACTGTCGATTTCCCCTTTTATGGCTGCTGGTATTTGCCTTATGTATTGAGGTGCTCCTATGTTGGGTGCATAAATATTTACAATTGTTATATCTTCTTCTTGGATCGATCCCTTGATCATTATGCAGTATCCTTCTTTGTCTCTTCTAATAGTTTTTATTTTAAAGTCTCTTTTGTCTGATATGAGAATTGCAACTCCAGCTTTCTTTTGGTTTCCATTTGCATGGAATATCATTTTCCATCCCCTTACTTTCAGTCTGTATGTGTCTCTAGGTCTGAAGTGGGTCTCTTGTAGACAGCAAATATATGGGTCTTGTTTTTGTATCCATTCAGCCAATCTGTGTCTTTTGGTTGGAGCATTCAGTACATTTACATTTAAGGTGATTATTGATATGTATGTTCCTATTCCCATTTTCTTAATTGTTTTGGGTTTGTTATTATAGGTCTTTTCCTTCTCTTGTGCTTCTTGCCTAGATAAGTTTCTTTAGTATTTGTTGTAAAGCTGGTTTGGTGGTGCTGAACTGTCTCAGCTTTTGCTTCTCTGTGAAGGTTTTAATTTCTCCGTCAAGTCTGAATGAGATACTTCCTGGGTAGAGTAATCTTAGTTGCAGGTTTTTCTCCTTCATCACTTTAAATATGTCCTGCCTGTCCCTTCTGGCTTGCAGAGTTTCTGTTGAAAGATCAGCTGTTAATCTTATGGGGATTCCCTTGTGTATTACTTGTTGTTTTTCCCTTGCAGCTTTTAATATGTTTTCTTTGTATTTAATTTTTGACAGTTTGATTAATATGTGTCTTGGCATATTTCTCCTTGGATTTATCCTGTATGGGACTCTCTGTGCTTCCTGGACTTGATTAACTATATCCTGTCCCATATTAGGGAAGTTTTCAACTATAATCTCTTCAAATATTTTCTCAGTCCCTTTCTTTTTCTTTTCTTCTTCTGGAACCCCTATAATTTGAATGTTGGTGTGTTTAATGTTGTCCCAGAGGTCTCTGAGACTGTCCTCAGTTCTTTTCATTCTTTTTTCTTTATTCTGCTCTGCAGTAGTTATTTCCACTATTTTATCTTCCAGGTCACTTATCTGTTCTTCTGCCTCAGTTATTCTGCTATTGATCCCATCTAGAGTATTTTTAATTTCACTTATTGTGTTGTTCATCGTTGTTTGTTTCATCTTTAGTTCTTCTAGGTCCTTGTTAAATGTTTCTTACATTTTGTTCATTACATTTCCAATATTTTGGATCATCTTTACTATCATTATTCTGAATTCTTTTTCAGGTAGACTGCCTATTTCCTCTTCATTTGTTAGGTCAGGTGGGTTTTTATCTTGCTCCTTCATCTGCTGTGTGTTTTTCTGTCTTCTCATTTTGCTTATCTTACTGTGTTTGGGGTCTCCTTTTTGCAGGCTGCAGGCTCATAGTTTCTGGTGTTTTTGGTGTCTGTCCCCAGTGGCTAAGTTTGGTTCAGTTGGTTGTGTAGGCTTTCTGGTGGAGGGGACTAGTGCCTGTGTTCTGGTGGATGAGGCTGGATCTTGTCTTTCTGGAGGCAGGTCCACATCTGGTGGTGTGTTTAGTGGTGTATGTGGACTTATTATGATTTTAGGCAGCCTCTCTGTTAATGGGTGGGGCTGTGTTCCTGTCTTGCTAGTTGTTTGGCATAGGATGTCCAGCACTGTAGCTTGCTGGTCGTTGAGTGAATCTGGGTGCTGGTGTTGAGATGGAGATCTCTGGGGGATTTTTGCCATTTGATATTATGTGGAGCTGGGAGGTCTCTTGTGGATCAGTGTCCTGAAGTAGTCTCTCCCACGTCAGAGGCACAACGCTGACTCCTGGCTGCAGCACCAAGAACCTTTCATCCGCACGGCTCAGAATAAAAGGGAGAAAAAGTAGAAAGAAAGAATTAGTAGAAGTATAAAGAAAGAAAGAAAGGAGGGAGGGAGGGAGGAAGGAAGGAAGGAAAAAAAAGAAAGAAAGAAGGTAAAGTAAAATAAAATAAGATAAAATATAATAAAATTATTAAAATAAAAAATAATTATTAAGAAAATAAATAAAAAAATAAAACAAACAAACAAAAGAAACACAAGAAAAAACACGGACGGATAGAACCCTAGGACAAATGGTGGAAGCAAAGCTATATAGCATAAATCTTTCTCTCAAAGTCCACCTCCTCAAGTTGGGATGATTCGTTGTCTATTCATGTATTCCCCAGACATCAAGTTGATTGTGGAGCTTTAATCCGCTGCTTCGGAGGCTGCTGGGAGAGACTTCCCTTTCTCTTCTTTGTTCTCACAGACCACAGGGGCTCAGCTTTGGATTTGGTCCCGTCTCTGTGTGTAGGTTACCAGAGGGCGTTTTTTCTTCTCTCAGACAGGATGGGGTTAAAGGAGCCGCTGATTCAGGGGCTCTGGCTCACTGAGGCCAGGGGGAGGGAGGGGCACGGAGTGCGGGGCGAGCCTGCGGCAGCAGAGGCCGATGTGACATTGCACCAGCCTGAGGCGTGTCATGCGTTCTTCCGGGGGAGTTGTCCCTGGATCCCGGGACCCTGGCAGTGGCGGGCTGGACAGGCTCCCCGGAACGGGTTGTGGATAGTAACCTGTGCTCGCACACAGGCTTCTTGGTGGTGGCAGCAGCAGCCTTAGTGTCTCATGTCCGTCTCTGGGGTCCGTCCTTTCAGCCATGGCTCTCGCCCGTCTCTGGGGTCTGAGCTTTAAGCCGCGGCTCGCGCCCATCTCTGGAGCTCCTTTAAGAAGCACTCTTAATCCCCTCTCCTCGCGCACCAGGAAACAAAGAGGGAAGAAAAAGTCTCTTGCCTCTTTGGCGGGTCCAGACTTTTCCTCCGACTCCCTCCTGGCCAGCCGTGGCGCACTAACCCCCTGCAGGCTGTGTTCACGCTGCCAACCCCAGTCCTCTCCCTGCACTCCGACTGAAGTCAAGCCTCAGCTCGCAGCCCCACCCACCCCGACGGGTGAGCAGACAAGCCTCTCGGGCTGCTGAGTGCCGGTCGGCCCTGGTCCTCTGTGCAGGAATCTCTCTGCTTTGTCCTCCCCGCCCCTGTTGCTGTGCTCTCCTCTGCAGCTCCGAAGCTTTCCCCCTCCGCCACCAGCTGTCTCTGCCCACGAAGGGGCTTCCTAGTGTGTGGAAACCTTTCCTCCTTCACGGCTCCCTCCCACTGGTGCAGGTCCCATCCCTATTCTTTTGTCTCTGTTTATTCTTTTTTCTTTTGCCCTACCCAGGTACGTGGGGAGTTTCTTGCCTTTTGGGAGATCTGAGGTCTTCTGCCAGCATTCAGTAGATGTTCTGTAGTTGTTAGACGTGTACATGTGGTGTATCTGTGGGGAGGAAGGTGATCTCCATGGCTTACTCTTCTGCCATCTTCCCGGAAGCCCTACCTCTTCTTTCTTATGTTATAAAATCAATCCATTTTTAGGTTTTGAATATAATGCCTATTTACTGTCTCTCTAATTTGTCCTTATGTTGCATCTCAAACCTTTGCGCGCGCGCGCGCGTGTGTGTGTGTGTGTGTGTGTATGTGTAGCCTCTTAACTTGTCAGGCTTTCCACAGTCTGACCCTTCTAAATCAAATTCTACATTGCTTTATCACTCTAAAATTCAATTTTGCTTCTGTCATTTGCTCACTCTCTATATATATACACCTCCCTTCCAAGGTCAACATAATTGCTCAGAGTTTTTTTCTTTTTTCAATAAATACCTTTAAACTCGTTGACATGTCGTTCAGGAACCTGAGCCCTACCAACCTCTTCAGACTTCTCCTGATCTGATCTTGTTTTGTAGGCTCTAGAACTTAAGCACGAATGCCATTTTATTTGTCCTTGAATTTGCACTTACTTCTATATTGCCTATTCCTTAATAGTTGTTAAAGTTAGTTGGTGCTTAGTAAGTGTTCAGTATAGAGCTGCTGACATATAAAATAGACACATGAAATCACTTTTATGTACTCTCCAATCTATATAGAGATGGAATTTATGTAAATAATACAGGATACATTAGGAATGTCAGAAGAAAAATATAATAGAAATATTATACAATTCATCAACCTTCGATTGTTCACATTTAAGAGGAGACATATAATTAATGTTTAAACTTAAATAAGTTGGATATTTAACGTATGACTATTGCAAAAGATGTGAAAATGTATCTATAATTTAGGACATTTAGACTTTTCATTAACTATATATGTGTATATGTAATAATGTCATTTGGCTAAAGTGTAAGAGTCCAGGTTCTGAAGTTAAGGGATTCAAATCTAAATTGTCTTACTTAATAGCTTTGTAACCTTGGGGAAAATTAATTAATGGCCACATGATTTGATTTGTTAATTTAAAAAATAGGGACATAATAATAGTATTTAACTCATCACCTCATCGAGTTACTGTAAGAAAATACATCAGTCTTTTAGCAGGGTATATGACACAGGCACCTGTGTAATTTTCCTACTGCTGCAATAACAAATTATCACAAACTTAGTGGCTTAAGTAACATGAATTTATTGTCTCACAGTTCTGGAGGTCAGAAGTCTTAAACTTTTTTTTTTTTTTTTAATTTATTTATTTATTTATTTTTGGCTGTGTTGGGTCTTTGTTGCTGCGCACGGGCTTTCTCTAGTTGCGGTGAGCGGGAGCTACGCTTCGTGGTGGTGCGCGGGCTTCTCATTGCAGTGGCTTCTCTCGTTGTGGACCACGGGCTCTAGGCGCTCAGGCTTCAGTAGTTGTGGCCTGCGGGCTCTAGAGCGTAGCCTCAGTAGTTGTGGCGCACGGGCCTAGCCGCTCCGCGGCATGTGGGATTCCCCCGGACCAGGGCTCGAACCCGTGTGCCCTGCATCGGCAGGCGGACTCCCAACCACTGCGCCACCAGGGAAGCCAGAAGTCTTAAACTTTAAGTGGCAACATAGCTGCATTCCTTTTGGAAGCTCCAGGGGAAAATCTGTTTCTTTCCAAGCTTCCAGAAGCTGCCTACTTCCCTTGACTTGTAGCCCATTCCTAAATCTTTAAGCCAAGCAGTATAGCATCTTCAAATATTTCTCTCTCTGTGTCTCTCTCACTGACTTCTGCTTCTGTCATCACATCTTTTCTTTTACTCTCCTGCCTCTTTCTTTCTCTTATAAGAGCACTTATTACATTGGGCACATGGGGATAATCCAGGACTATCTCCCCTTAATTTGTTCACATCAGCAGAGTCTATTCTTTCATGTATTGGGGTGGCCAAAAATTTCGTTCTTTGGCCAACCCAATAAAATGACATTAATAGGACATGGGCATTTAGAGAGTATAGTAACTGCAAAATAAATGTGGTTTCTATATTGTTTGTAAGAAAAAGAGTGACAGTAGGGTTTTATCACTCCAAAGTTGGCTCCAAATACTAATTAATTAATTGTTGGACATAGTTTTATAAGAACTTGGAAGGAATATTTTAAAGGAAGATTAGCCAAATAGATCCCACAAGGAGAATACAGAATGGAAAAGAATCTGAACATTTCTTTATCTAGTAAGCTGTAGAAAAAATATAAACCTTTACTTTTGAAGGTAGAATTTCTATTTTCAAGTTCTAAGTTTTAAGTCCTACAAGGCAACTTGAAATAATTCATTGTTCTTACCAAATTTCTAAGTATTCTTTTTTCTTACCAGGCCTAATATAATTAAGAACAATGTCTGGGTATAAGTGAAAACGGTCATGTTCAAAACCTTATTAACATTGCACCTGAAATGATGGGTCATTTTGCCTTACTCATTTGCCAAAATAACCATTAGTAAGTTGAGGAAATTTTGAGGTAGGCTTTACAGCATTCTTGTTGTATTTCATTTTAGATTGTAAGCTTAATGGCAGGGATACTATAATCAATGATTAAGTTTTTATGTAGTAACCACTGCAGTATATTCTTGATGGTTAATACATTTTTATAATTGTTAATAAAAAAAAGAGTTATGCTTATATGCAATATAAGGGGCATATAATAAGTGCATACTTTGAAGACATTTAAAATATCTGTAAACCATCCTAATCAAGATAATTAAAACATTGCACTCAATAACTTGCACCCCTCATTCTGACAACCACTGATCTTATTTATCTAACTATAGCTTAGTTTTATCTAGTCTATACTTTTATACAAATGGAACAAATATATATGCTTTTTTGCATTTGGCTCATTTTATTCAGCATACTGTTTTGAGATACAGCCTTATGCTTCAGCAGTGGATTAATTATTTCCCCAGTGCTCAGTGACTTAAAACAACAAAGATTTATTATCTCATAGTTTTTGCAAGTCAGGAATTCAGGCTTGGCTTCTCTAGGTGTCTCTGATTCAAAATCTTTCATAAGGCTACAATTAAGTTGTCTGCTGGGGCTGCAATCATCTTATGGAAAAAGTGTGCAGAAAATCCACATCCAAGTTCACTCACACGTCTGTTAGCAGGCCTCAGGTCCATGCTGTGTACTGGCTGGAAATACCAGTTTTTTGCCATGTAAGCTTTTCTGTAGGGATTCTCATGCATGATAGCTTGCTTCCCTCAGCGCTACAAGAAGGAAAGAAAGTAACAAAGAGTTACGCATGACAAGAATGGACACACGTGACAGAAGCCAATGTCTTTTTATAAATATTTTTCAAAATGACATCCCATCACTTTTATCTAATTAGAGTTACTGTGTCCCATTCATACTTTAGAATGGGAATTATATAAGTGTGTAAACAGCAGGAGATGATAATTATTATGGGTAATTACAATAGCTGCCTACCACAGTCTGCTCACTGACACCCCAGAGATTCATGTTTTTCCTACAAAATACACTCATTTCCACCCAGGGTCCCCACAAGGATCATCCCATTATAGTGTTAGCTCAACACCCAGCATTTCATCATCTAGTTCAAGACCAGCTGTAGATGAGGCTCCTTGGGTGTAGGTCTTTAAGCACATATTCTCCAGTATAGTTCTTCTTGATCTGCCATTCTGTGAAAATCTAAAGATGTCATTTGCCCACCACATACAAAATGATGGGAGAGGCATAAGAAAACTAATAAATATTCAGAAAGGCCAAATTGGAGACACAAAGGAGTCACTGGTCCATAGCAAATTTGAAATTCTGTCAGGCAAATACTGGGAGTTCCTTAATTAGGTCTCAAGGTGTAGGAGTAATTTTCATGACAACACCCTCAGGATTCTCTTTTCCGCAGGCCATGTCATTCTTCCTCTTTTTGTATAAAAGTTAGAATGTGTTTGAGCTGAGTTGTTTTCTTAGCTGGCATCTTGCTATTAGAATTTTGGACATCATCATCTTCTTTTCCTTAAATTTTTGAAGAAATGTCCATATTAAATTACAATGTTTCATTAAATTAAATTATGAAGTTCTGTTATGACCTTTGTTGAAATTTAAGTTATGATATATAAGTATGTGGGGTCTATTTTTTGACTCTCTATCCTGTCTCTTTAACCTGTATGTCTATATTTACACCAATGTAGTTTTCTTTTGAGACCTGAAATCAAATAGTGGAAATCTGCCAATTACGTTTCTCTCTTCCCAAACTACTTTGACTTTTATAAGTCATTGGCAATTTCCGTATATTTTTTAGAATCAGCTTGTCAATTTGTACAAACAGGCCCATGGTGGTATTGATTAGTATTTCATATACCCTATAGGCCAATTTTAGCAAAAAAATATATAATTTTGTGGACACTTCCAATCTATGAATATGCTAGAGCTTTTTTTTTTTGTTTTGTTCTAAAAGAAAAATTAGCAGTAGTTTGTAGTTTCAGTAAAGAGATCTTCACATATGTTTTTAAAAAATTATTCCTAAGTATTTAGGCTTTTTGGTGCTATCATAAATGGTATTGCTTAATGTCTTAATTTTGTTTGTTGCTAGTATGTAGAAATGCATTCAATTTTTAAATATTGTCCTTGAATCCTCTGACTTTGCTAAAGTCACCAGAAGTGTATTCTGTGTGTGTGTGTGTGTGTGTGTGTGTGTGTGTGTGTGTGTGTGTGTGTCTATGTGTCTATATATATAGATTCCTTAGTATTTTATAGGGAGATGAACATATTATCTGTGAGTACAGGGAGGTTTACTTCTTTCTTTCTAATATGTATAGTTTTTCTTGTTGTTTTTTTGTTTTTATTTTGTTTTATTGTAATGTCCAAGACTTTCAATACAATTCTGAATATAAGTAGTAAAAATGCATGTACTTAGCTTCTCAGTCTTAGCAGGAAAGGTATTTGTATATTTTTGTTTCATGACAAAGTCTGATGGTTAGCTTTACCTCTTTAAGTACTGATTATGAGGTTGACAGTTTCCTTCTATTTTTAATGTGTTGAGTATATCATGAATGTACATTGACTTCTGTTGAATGCCTTTTATGCATTCATTGATATAACCATATAATTATTCTCCTTAATTATGTTAAAGTGGTTAATTTCATTGTTTGGTTTTTGAGTGTAAAACAAACTTTTCATTAACGTGATAGACTTCACTTGCTCATGGTATGCTACTCATTTCATATAATTCTGAATTTGATTTGCTAATTAATATGTAATGATGAATATTCCATTTATTTTTACAAGGGGATATTGGACTTTAACATTTTCTTGGTTTAATAGCAG
This sequence comes from Aethalodelphis obliquidens, assembly GCF_003676395.1. Taxonomy (NCBI): domain Eukaryota; kingdom Metazoa; phylum Chordata; class Mammalia; order Artiodactyla; family Delphinidae; genus Aethalodelphis; species Aethalodelphis obliquidens. The sequence continues at coordinate 16,391,441 of NW_020837973.1, read as the reverse complement.
AATAACATTGTTTTCATAAAATATATTTGGAAGCAGTCTCTATTTTCTGGAAGGAGCTATGTTGTGTTGGCATTTTCTTTTGCCTATATGTTTAAAAACATTCATTGGTGAAATTGTCTGTGGCTCAAGCAGGTGTTCTCAACTGGTGATAATTTTGCTCAACAGGTGACATTTGGGAATATCTAGAGACTGGAAGAAAATGCTACTGGCACAAAGTGGTATAGGCTAAGAATTCTAGTAAACATCCAACAACATGCAGGATGGCCTCCCTCAGTAAGAATTATGTGGTCTAAACTATCAAAAGTGTTGAGTTTGTGAAATACTGGCTTAAAGTTTTCTTTATGACAAGGATGTAGATTATAAAAGCAATTACTTTAAAATGTAATTAACTATATATCAGATTCCTTATGTGGCCTTTTCTGACTTGGTTGTGTGGGAAGTTCTAAACTAAATTTCATATTTAATTGCTTTAGCAACATTCAACCAGGATTATTTAATAGCATTATTCCTCTCTTCCTTTTCTTTGCAATTTTAACCTTTCTTCTTTATCTTTTGGCTCTTCTATTTATTGGCCAGCAATTTTATTGTAAGTTGCCTCAAATGCTTTTTGAAAGTGGATGAATATAAAAGAAAAATAAATATGCAAACTAAAAAAAAACTCAAAAAACAAAAAACTTTTTTCCATTTGTTTTAGTCAGTTTTGATGAATTCTGTTTTTAAGAAATTTGTCCATTTCAAATGAGTTAACATTTTTGGCAGAAACTTATTTTTATTTATTTTCTTATTGACATTTTAATGCTTGTGTTTTCTGTCATGGGATTCCTGATATTGGTAATTTTTTTTTCTTTATTTTAAAAAATTTATGTTTTGTCTTGCTAGGATTTTGTAAATTTAAGAAATTTTTGTAATAACTAAATTTTGACTCAAAATATTCTTCATTTGTCTGTTTTTTTCCTTTTAAAATGTCTTCTCTTAACTGTATTTTGTGTTTTTTAGTCTACATTCCTGAAGTTTAATTTTCTCTTTTTTCGATCTTCTTGATGTTGGAAATTTAAATCACTGCTTTTGGGTACTTTCTATAATACAGTGGACCCTTGAATGCATAGGTTTTAACTGCATGGGTCCATTTATACACAGATGTTTTTTCTAAATAAATACTTACTACAGTACTACACAATACATGGTTGGTTAAATCCATAGATGCAGGACCATGGATTTGGAGGGCCAGCTATAGTTATCTGTGGATTTTCAGCCCCCCAATCCCATGCTGTTCAAGGGTCAATTGTATATACATTTAAACCATAAATTTCTCTCTAAACATAGCTTTAGCCGCATTCCATACTTTTTGATATATTGTGTTTTCCTTATATTTCAATTCAATGTGTTGTTAATTCTCCTTGATTTTCCTTCCAGTTTTATTGAGATATAACTGATGTACTGCAGTGTATAAGCACAGAATAACGATTTGACTTACATACATCTATGAAATGATTATCACAATAAGTTTAGTGACTACCCATCATCACATATAGATTAAAAACTAAAGAAAAAGAAAAAAAATTCCTTGTGATGAGAACTCTTAGGATTGACTCTCTTAACAACTTTGATATATAACATACCACCATGTTAATTATATTTATCATGTTGTACATTACATCCCTGGTACTTATTTATCTTGTAACCGGAAGTTTGTATCTTTTGATCACCTTCATCCAATTCCCACTCTCCCCACATTCCACCTCTGGTAACAAGTTGGATCCCTATTACTATGAGTTTGCTTGTTTGTTTTCTTTGGGGTATAATTGACCTTCAACACTATGTTAGTTCCTAGTATACAACATAGTGATTCAGTAGTTCTATACACTTCAAAATGATCACCATGATAAGTCTAGTTCTATGTCACCAAACAAATATATTACATTTTTATTGACTATATTCCCTTCACTGTACATTTTATACCTGTGACTCATTTATTTCACAATTGGACGTTTATGCTTCTTAATCCCCCTCAACTCATCTTCTTTCCTCTCTCCACTACCTCCCCTCTGGCAACCACCAGTTTGTTCTCTGTGTCTATAACTCTGTTTTTGTTTTGTTATTTTTGTTCATTTTGTTCGTTTTATATTCCACATATGAGTGAAATCATTCAGTATTTGTCTTTTCTGTTTCACTTATTTCATAGCATAATACCCTCACGTCCATCCATGTTGCTGAAAATGACAAGATTTCATTCTTTTTTTATGGCTAATATTCCATTGTGTGTTTGTATATACACCACCTCTCCTTTATTCATTCATATATTGACAAGCACTGAGGTTGCTTCCAATATCTTGGTTATTGTAAATAGTGCTGCAATGAACATAGGGGTGCATATGTCTTTTCTAATTAGTGTTTTTGTTTTTGTCAGATAAATACCCAAGAGTGGAATGACTGGATCATATGACAGTTTTATTTTTAACTTTTTGAGGAATGTCTGTATTATTTTTCATAGTGGCTGCTCCAATTTGCATTCCCATCAGCAGTGCATGAGGGTTCCCTTCTCTCCTCATCCTTCCCAGCACTTGTTATTTGTTGTCTTTTTGATAATAGCTATTCTGACAGGTGTGAGGTGATATCTCATTGTGGTTTTGATTTGCATTTCCCTGATGATTATTGATGCTGAGCATCTTTTCTTGTGCCTGTTGGCCATCTGTATATCTTCTTTGGAAAAATGTCTATTCAGGTCCTCTGCCCATTTTTTAATCAGGTTTTTTTTTTTTTTTATGTTGAGTAAAATGAGTTATGTATTTTGGATATTAACTGCTTATTGGATATATAGTTTGAAAATATCTTCTCCCATTCAGTAGGTGACCTTTTCATTTTGTTGATAGTTTCCTTCATTGTGTAAGAGCTTTTAAGCTTGATGGAGTCCCATTTATTTATTTTTGTTAAATCTTTTTTTTGACTTCTTTATGGCTTATTGTTTATTTAGAGGTGTGTTATTTAACTCCAAATATTTGTCCTTTTCTATATATCTTGTTTTGATTCATTTGTATTTTTCCATTTTCATCAGATAGCATAATCTGTAAGTTTATATCCTTTTGAAATTTATTGTTACTTGTATAATCAAGCATGTGGTCTCTCTTGGAGAATGTTCCTTGTGAGCTTGACAAGAATACGTTGTTGAGCACAATGTTTTGTAGGCAATTTTGTTCAATTGATAGATAGCATAATCAAGGTTTTCTCTCTCCTTTATAATTTTGTGTATTTATTGTACCAATTACTGAGAATGAGGTGTTAAATATACCACCTATAATTGTATTACCCTATTCCTCCTGTTAATTGTGTCAATTTTTGCTTCATGAATTTTTGTGTTCTATAATTAGGTTTATGCATATTTTGGATTTGTTTTTGCTCTTGATAAATCATGAAATAGTCTCCCTTATCTCTTGTAATATACTTTGTATTGAAGTATAATTTGTCTGATATTCATAAGCTTTGCTTTTTTATACTTATAATTATCCTGTATATCATTTTTCATCTTTTACTTTCAGCCTTCTTATGTATTTTCATTTAAAGTACATTAGTGCAGGCAGCATGTAGCTGAGTCTTATTTTTTAACTCCATCTAACAGTTTATGCCTTTTAATTGGTGTATTTAGTATATTTATGTAGTTTATTAGTTTTTTATTGAGATGTAATTCACAAAATATAATATCTGTCTTTTTTAAAGTGTACAATTCTTTGGCTTTTAACATATATGCAGAGGTGCACAACCATCACAACTCTCTAACTCTAGAACACTTGCATTGCTCCAAAAAAGAAACCTCATACTCATTAGTAGTCACTCTCCTTTCTCTTCTGACCCCCAGTCCCTGGCAATCACATTTGTTTAGGTTGTTTGAAATTCGTTTTCCTTTCTCTTGGGTACATACCTAAAACTAGTATTACTGGGTCATATGGTAACTATATGTGTAACTCTTTGAAGAGTTGTTAAATGCTTTTCCAAATGACAACATCATTTTACAATTCTGTCAGCAATATATGAGCATTCTAATTTCTCCACATCCTTGTCAACACTTGTATTTTCTATCTTCTTAAAATTTCAGGCATTCTAGTGAGGATGAAGTATCAGCTCATTGCAATATTAGTTTGCATTCCCTAATGACTAATGGATGCATTTTTTGTTTTTTTTCTTAGTTGCCCTTGCTAGAACCTCCAGTGTAAGGATGACTAGAAGTGTCAAGAGTGGACATTTGTCTTGCTTTTGATACTTGGATGAGAGCTTTCAGTGTTTCACTATTAATTATGATGGTAACTGTTGGTCTATTGTAGATGTATGTTATCAGGTTGAGTATGTTCCCATCTATCCCTCGTTTATTTATTGTTTTTATTGTGAAAGGGTGTTAGATTTTGTCAAATGGGTTTTCAGAATCCGTGAGATAATCATATAATATTGGTATGTTTTATGATATTGATTGATTTTCATATGTTTTAAGCAACCTTGCTTTCCTGGATAAATCACACTTTATCACTGTGTATAATCCTTTTTTTCTGTTGCTGAATTTGATTTGCTAGTATTTGTTGAGGATTGTTGTATCCTATATTTATAAGGTAAATTGATGTGTAGATTTCTCTTTTTGTGATATTTCTATCAGGTTTTGGTGTCAATATAATGCTGGACTCATACAATGAGTTGTAAATTATTTTTTGGAGAAGTTCACAAAGAAGTGATGTTAATTATTTCAGTGTTTGGTGGAAATCACCAGTGAGGCTATCTGGCCCTAGACTTTTCCTTGTGGGTTTTCACTGCAATTTCAGGATGTTGCTTTTCAAGACTACTGTGGAGCTGAGGGGGAGGGGGAAGGATGAAAGTGGGGGACATTAAAAGACCGCCAAAGCTAACAGTTCACATAAAGATTCAGCTGTTTTTCTTGCTTACATTCTCCCTGGAATTCTGTAAGTCTTTGGTTAATTTCCAGAGATCTGAAAAAGTTGATTCTTACAACGTTTTGCCAGTGTTATCATTGATTTTATGGAGGAGAAATTTTTAGTGGTCCTTACTCCACGATTTTTGCTGAAGTCTACTGTATATTTACATTTAATATGATCATTGATAGGGTTGGTAGACATTGGCAATATTGGTTTTGTTCCTACTTTGTCTTGCCGGTTTTTATTCTCTAACATTCCTTTCTACCTTCTCATGGTTTATTCAATTTTTTTTTTTATAATTCTGCTTAATTCTTCTATTGACTTTTTAAGTTATGCATCACTTTATTAAGTTGTCATGTTTGTTCTGGTGCCAAACAATGTGCATTCACAACGTATAAAAGTCAATTTGGAATCAATGTTGTACCACTTCACACCTGACACTTAATGTTTGCTACACTATTCCCTCTGCCCACTTCACACATGATACTGCCTGCTTTTCAACTTCCAATTCACCCTTCAAATTTTCCCCTTCACAAATTCAATACCTTCATGACAGTGTCTACTGGAGGAAAAGCACACAACATAAGAGCTGTGAGTTTAAGTTTTGTTCAGGGTCTTACTGAGACTACCGTGGGAGATAGCCCCCCCCAGTAACCCCTTTGAAGAGACTGCTCCAAAGGGATAGTGGAGAAGCCAGGATATATATGATTTTTGGCTAGGGAGTAAGTGCAGTCAAGCATACATCTTAGAAATAGAGTTACAGATGTAGAAAATAAACTTATGGTTACCAGGGGATAAGGGGGGATGGTTAAATTGGAAGATTGGGATTGACATATACACACTACTATGTATAAAATAGATAACTAATAAGGACCTACTGTGGAGCTCCTAATAAGGAACTCTATTCAATACTCTGTAATGGTCTATATGGGAAAAGGATCTAAAAAAGAGTGGATATATGTGTATGTATAACTGATTCATTTTGCTGTACATCTGAAACTAACACAACATTGTAAATCAACTATACCCCAATATATTTTTTTAAATGCATACATCTTGGTAAAAGATTACTGTTAGTTACAAAGAACAGATATCTCAGGTAATGTTTTAATGCTTTTCTATATGTGAAAAAATGCAAGAATCTGGGTACATTAAAATTCATCCTGAGGTATACATCAAACTATCTAAGGGGCCTGTTTTTCCAAAACACAGAGTGCCTCATCCTGTTTTTCATCCTGAGCTCCTCTCAGGGTGCAATGTCCCTCAGCGACTGCAGTGGATAATGCCTTAATCCTTGTAGAACTGGGTGATGAGCCACATTCTTTGTTTTACAACAGTATAATTGCGTTTATCTGCCCATTCCATTTTTTTCTACTTCCGTCATACCTTTTAGTCAAATAACCTTATAGAACCCATCTTACAATGTTATTGATCTTGCTTTAAATAGTCAGTTGTCTAAGTTGATTTTTTAGGTGTTTTTTAAAAAATATTTACCTCTCCACTCTACACTTTTAGATCTCTTCATTCCTTCCTGTTAAACCAAGTTTCCTCTTGGTATTATTTTAATATCTTGACTCTATTTTATAACTTTGTAATTTCTTTATTTCCTATTTGGTACACTATAATGTATTATGAAATTATTTGTGAAAATGTTAACAATCATATTTCATTCTTTGGTAATATTCATTGAAGAAAGGTGTGTTGTGTACTGTAAACATGAAAACAAATGAAATGTGGCTCTTGCCCTCAATGAGAGTCAAGTAAATTGGGAGAGTTGGGGAATTTCATTGAAAAAAAGCAGTAAGTGCTGAATGACAGGTAAACAAGGGGTTCTTTGGCATCACAAAGGAATGGCAGCTTATTTGAATGAAAAGTTCAAAGGATACTTCACAAAAGATAGGAAACTACTTATATCTGGGCAGATAAATAGAAAATATCGAGTTTGAAGGGGATCAGCTGTGGACAGTCTGGCTCTTTTGGAGCTAGATTATCTAGTTTAGTTTGACTGAAGTTTAGTATCCATGGTGGAGTGTGAAAAGATCAAGTTGGGCACATAGACAGGAGCCAGATGGAGGGGCATTCCAGCTGAAGGCCGTGGGATGCTCTAAAATGGATTATTCAGGAAATGACCAAATTCAAATTTTATAAATAACACACTGAACTGTAGTGTGAATAGAACGTGGATGAAACAGAAACAGAAAGATAATAGGAGCATTTAGGAGATAACAGCAATAATCTAAGTTAGTGTGAGAGCATGAATTAACACAGTGGTAACTGTGACGGAGAGAAGGGGGTGGACGGGTGGGAGGTTTTAAGGAGGTGGAATCAAATAATTTAGAAAGTTTGAATGAGGAGAAATGAAGAAAGAAATCAGTATTAACACATAAAATTTCATCTTGAGTGACAGGAGAGTAGGATAGCTCTGGTTATTCAATCTGATGATAAACACAACAGAAGATACAGATGAGTTCAGGCTTGTAACTGAGCAACTTGGATTTTATGGTTTAAAAATTTCTGAATAACATTTCTATCCTTAGCAAGCTTAACTGAGAGGAAAATCTGTGCACAATTGTAGACCGCAGAATTTTTATTTCAACATACAGAGTTATGTGGGCTCAATGCCGTGTGGAATAACTTCATATTCCAGCACAGAAAAAACTTAGCAAGACAGCTCGTACTGTCTTCCTCATTGATCCTCAATCCACAGTTTATTCCACAAAAAAACACTTCACTATTCCCATTTCTGCATTTCCAGAGTGAACATTCAATATTTGAGAGTTTTGCACTCTGTCTCCTGTGTTGAGTTAGCATCATCGTGTTCTTAAAATGGCCCTTTCCTTTAAAAAATATGTTATTCACTAACATATTCAATAACCAGCATATGTTTGCTGACCTTATAACAATTTCTGTTGAGTGTTAGGGTTAAATCCAGAATGCAAATGCTTAAGGAAAAAGTTTGATGAGAATTTTAAAAAAATCTTGAAAATAATTTTCATCTTTTTATAGAAATGGAGAAGTACATCTATAAATTGAGAGTCAGCGCCCTTTTGGAAAATTTCCCAGTAACAGAAAGTTGGTTTCAACTCATGCCTCTATCAGAACATTGACTACTTTGTGGGTCTGACGATCTTCATTGCTCACTGCGCTAAAAATTTTTGTAACTTTATAGCTCTCTCTGATTCGTCTCAGCATACTGCTTGTTACATAGTGGGGTTGCAATTAATTTCTCCCATTTAATTACATCAAATTGATTTTTAACCTAGAATAAGCACAAGGCCAGAGGGATAGCTAAATAGAGTTGTAGAAATCATAAAGCTTAGGTGAGGGACATATGAGATGGGAAGGGATACATATCCAAAAATTTCAAGACGGACTAAACATGCAGACAGTTATGAGTAAGCTTTAGCTAGCAATACTGGGCAACTTAATGCAGTAGCCTGAGAGATGTGGCTGAATTCAGAACAGAATTTAACATCCTGAGGCATGGCCATAAGAAAGACCAAATTCTTAAACATCTCAGAATGAGAAGTAATCAAAGATTAGAGGCCATGTGTGGAGATCAAATGGTACCTGCGATTTTCTAATTATTCTTACTGTTTTGAGAAACGGCTGCAATATATTATGGCTTTTCCACACAATTGGCTTTAATAAAACCCAGAATCCTTGTTTAATAACAACAGCAACATTTATACTAAAAAGTAATGGATACTCATTCAATAACTTAAAACTGTGAAAGAAATATAAAGGAAAATTGACTAGCTCACTGCAGTGTAGCCTCTTTTTCTGTCTTCCCTCTAGTGTAAGACACCTGGATTATATCTTTCTCTAATTTTCTACTTGATCATGTTAATAAATAGGAATATATTATATATGTAGTTTTATTGTTATTTATATTTTTTCTCTAAATAAGATCTTGTCTTCTGCATTATTCTACAATATGATTTTCTCAATGGACAGCAAGTTATGGATAGTTCTTCAGAGCTAAATATATTCACATTATTATTTTAATAATTCATAAGTTGTAAAACCATCTCCCTCCAGCTGAAACTTCAGATTTCTTTTGCCTCTAAAATAATCAATAATTATTATTTTCATATAGCTATCATTATACACAGGTGCTTAATTTTCCATTTTATTTTCTCCCCCAGGACACTAACATGCTTTATTGATTGCTCTTTCGCAGTATCTTCTGGTCCCTCTACCTTTTGAATTTTGAAATCCTACAGGTTTCAATCATCAGTTCTTCCTTTTTTTTTTTTTTTTTTTTTTTGCGGTACATGGGCCTCTCACTGTTGGGGCCTCTCCCATTGCGGAGCACAGGCTCCGGACGCGCAGGCTCAGCGGCCGTGGCTCACGGGCCCAGCCGCTCCGCAGCATGTGGGATCCTCCAGGACCGGGGCACGAACCCGTGTCCCCTGCATCGGCAGGTGGACTCTCAACCACTGCCACCAGGGAAGCCCTTTTTTTTCCTCCATTTATTTCATTGATGATATCCTGTTTCATCGCTCAAAATACTACCTTTGTCCTGATACCTACCAAGTTTATAAAGCCAACAACATTTGTCTTCTGAACTCCAGGCTGAATATACAAATGACTTCTTGGAATCTCCACTGGTATCTCTAGTAGAAATATCTCATTTAGCATGTCTGAAGTTGAATTCCTAATCTTCTCCTTTCGACTTCCTGTGCCTGGATCCTTTCACATCTCGGTTGATTGCAACTTCATACTTTTAGCAACTGTGGCCAAACACCTAACATTTGTGCTTCACTTCTCCTTTCACTTATATCCCATATCATCTTTTTTAGGAAATCTTTGCTTTTTCCCTTTCTTTCATTTTTTTCCAGCTTTACTGAAATAATCGACATATGACGTTGTGTAAGTTGAAGATATACAACATGTTGATTTGATACAATTGTGTATGGCAAAACAATTAGCACTGTATCCTTATCTAAATCCTCCATCCCATTATATAATTATTATTTTCCTTCTGTGGTGAGAACATTTGAGATCTATTCACTTAGTATCTAATAGGCTCTTATTAGCTATTATCATTATGCCATACATTAGATTCCCCAGAAGTGGTTCATTTTATAGCTGGAGGTTGGTACTGTTTGACCAACATCTCTCTTCCCACACCCCTCAGCCCCTGGTAACCACCATTCTAGTCTCTGTTTCTATGAGTCCAGCTTCTTTAGATTTTATATATAAGTGATATACAGTATTTATCTTTCTCTGTCTGACTTATCCCTTTTAGCATAATGCCCTCCAGGTCCATCCATGTTGTCACAAATGGCAGGATGTCCTTTCTCGTGGCTGAATAATATTCCATTGTATGTATATATACCACATCTTCTTCATCCATTCATCTCTTGACAGACACTCAGGTTGTTTAGTATCTTGGCTATTGTGAATAACGCTGCAATGAACTTGGGACTGTCCCTATCTCGTCAAGATCCAATTTTCATTTCCTTTGTATATATACCCAGAAGGGTAATTGCTGGGTCATATGGTAGTTCTATTTTTAATTTTTTGAGGAACCTCTGTACTGTTTTCCATAGTAACTGTAACAATTTACATTCTGACCAATAGTGCAAAAGTGTCTTTTTCTCTGCATTCTCACCAATGCTTAAATCTTGTCTTTTTGATGATAGCTGTTCTAACAGGTATGAGGTGATGTTTCATTATAGTTTTGATTTGCACTTCCCTGATGATTAGTGATGTCAAGCACCTTTTCATGTACATGTTGGCCATTTGTACATCTTCTCTGGAAAAATATCTATTCAGTTCCTCTGTCCAATTTTGAATTGGATTGTTTGCTTTTTTGCTATTGGGTTGTATTGCCTCCTTGTATATTTTGGATATTAACCCCTTACCAAATATATGAGTTGCAAATAATTCCTCCTATTCCCTAGGTGGCCTCTTCATTTTGTTAATGGTTTTGTTTGCTGTGCAGAAGTTTTTCAGTTCAGTGTAGCCCCACTTACTTATTTTTGTTTTGGTGTTGTTTGCTTCACTTTCAAAATATATTCATGATTGCACTATTTCCTACCACCTTCATTACTACCCCTGGTCCATGCTGTTTTTATCAGTCAACTTGTTACTGCAGTAGCATTCTGTCAGTGTCCCTTGCCTTCACTTTTGTTCCTCTATTTCCTGTTCTCAGTAATGAAGCCAGCAGGATCACTATGAGATGTAAACTGATGATGACACTCCACTGTCATAACCATCCAGTGTCTCCATGTCATACAGTGGTCCTTCATGATCTCACTTCCAATAAGTTCTCTGATGTCTTGTCCACTACCTTCCTCTTTGCCCATGCTGCTCCAGTTATACTGGCCTCCTCCTGGTTTCTGGAACCTGCTAGTAATGTTCCTAACTTGATCCTTTCACTCTTTGTTGCCCCTGCCTGGAATGCTCTTTCCTGAAGTGTGCATTTGGCTATCTCCCTCACCTTCTTCCAGAATTTGCTAAGATGTCATCTTTTTAATATGCCTTATCTGATTCCTTTATTAGTTTCTCATTGCTGCTATAACAAATCACCAAATTAGTGGCTTAAAACAACAGTTTTTTCCCTTATAATTCTTTCGGTCAGAAGTTCAACATAGTTTTCACGTGGTTAAAATCAAGGTGCAGGCAGGGTCTCGTTCCTTCTGTAGGCTCTTGGGAAGAATCCATTTTCTTGGCTTTTCCCACTTCTAGAGATGTCTCTTGGGAGTTACACCAAGTCTCTTACATTTCAGACCCAGCAATGAAGCACTGAATCCTTCTCATACTTCCATTGCTCTCTCTCACCCAGCTGGGATGGATTCCTCCCCTTTAAGGACCCAGATATTCAGATCTGTCCCATCTAAAAGACACCAAGGTAATTTCCTCATCTCAAAAGACCTCAACTTCAATCACATCTTTTTTTCATGTAAAGCAACTTATTCAAACACTTCCAGAATAAAGACATAGACATCTTTGAGGGACAAATATTCTACCTACCATATTCCTTTATTTAATATCACCATTTCTACTTACCACCAACCCACTTCTGATATTACTTCATTTTTTCTCTTTCCTTTTTTTTTTTTTTTTTTTTGTGGTACACAGGCCTCTCACTGTTGTGGCCTCTCGCGTTGCGGAGCACAGGCTCCGGTCGCGCAGGCTCAGCGACCATGACTCACGGGCCCAGCCACTCCGCGGCATGTGGGATCCTCCCAGACCGGGGCACGAACCCGTGTCTCCTGCATTGGCAGGTGGACTCTCAACCACTGCACCACCAGGGAAGCCCTCTCTTTCCTTTTTAAATGTGGGTCTTGCATATTATCTATTGTCATGTTTTCTGCTTACTGTCTGCTTTTCCCCAGTGGAATGAATGTAAGCATTACCCAGGCAGGGATCTCAGCCTGCTTGTTCAGTGATGGATTTAAGTAAGAGTACAATGACTGGCACATGGTGGACATTCCAAAAAATGTTTGTAGGATGAATAAACTCCTCAAAGTGATTGATACATCGAATGAGACTCTTACATTTTATTGTCAGATGAATTTTCCAAAGGACTGAAACTACTCACACTTCCATTATCTTTCTTTGCCCTCCTTTCTTAGTGCAATTACTGCTTTCTTAACGAGGAAAAGGGGCTAAAATGAACAGTGGTGGCCAAATTTAAATGGGGATAAAATCACAGCACACTGGAATGTGTGGGCAGTGGTTTGGGTCAGTATTTTTATGGAATTATAATAATGTTTAGTATTCTGTGAGGTTTTTTTTTCTTTAAAACCAGCTGCCAGAGCCACCCCTTTCTCAACTAGACCTTGACTGGGAGATAAAAGAAGACATGAACTCTGACAGATAATAGGTACTCCTGTGCCTTATATATATCTCCCTTCAATTCTAATCAGTTGGTCACTTTTTGAGGCTTCCCAGAAATTAATAGCGAAATTCTCAACCACTGAATGCCTCCTGCACTGCCCAAATATTTGGCGCACCTGAATGGGGCTCTCTGAAGTAAAGCTGGTGCCTACAGAATTAAAACAACCTCAGACTTTATAGAGGTATTTTGTAGTTTTCCATCTTGTGTGTTAATAGCCCTAAGCTGCGATTCAGGGGGTATAATAGTTAAAAATGTGTTCCTTTCTGCTCCTTTTCCCTTCCTCCTTTTCATTCGTTTCCTTTTCTAAGAATACCAATAAAGCAGTTAAAAGCTAGAAACTAAAATTCAACAAGAGACCTTTGCATGTTTGCAGAGACCTTGGATGTTTCTAGTTAAACAAATGCAAACCTTCTTTTCTTACCCTCATCTAATTTCTTAACCTTTTAATTGATTAACATTAGCTTTGTGGTTGAACACAATGCTTTATGGCTACTGTTTTTAACATACCTTTTTTACGTATTGATGCATAATTAAAACTGAGGGTTATGTATTTCTTTTTTCGCATGAAGAGGCTGATGTGTTAATTACCAATAGGCTGTTACTCTTCGATGTGTTTTTTCTTCGCATCAATTGGCGCAGTGGTTGAGTCCACCTGCCAATGCAGGGGACGTGGGTTCATGCCTCAGTCCGGGAGGATCCCACGTGCTGCGGAGCGGCTGGGCCCGTGAACCATGGCCTCTGAGCCTGTGTGTCCGGAGCCTGTGCTCCACAATGGGAGAGGCCACAGCAGTGAGAGGGCCGCGTACCGGAAAAAAAAAAAAAAAAAAAAAAAAAAGAGTTCAATTGGATTTTGTTTTATCTGCTTATAGTTTAAAATATAACACATTCTGGAATGAGAGATGCATAATAAGTTTTAATGGCATGTCTTTCCTATGATCCTCACATAGGTCTCACATTGCTATATAATATTTCTGACTCTTTCTACTGGAATTATTATTGTAAATAGAAGTTTCCTACTCATAAAAATGCATAAATTATGTAGTCAAAAATATCACAATTTTAAGTTAGTGACCTATCTTTATAATATAGCTTGAACTCCTAACTAAAAGCAACTTTCAAAATTAATTGCTCTGACACCATCTTCTTAACCTTTTAAAGTTATTCTTCCCCAAAGGATAAAATATTATCTCAGTGAGGAATTCTGCATTAGAGTAAAAGCTATGAATTTTTAGGCCCCGATCCTAATGTGGTCAAAGGTGAATAAATAGTCTTCTGAGGGGAACTCATGTGTGTCACATTAACTTTCTAAGTGCTGTGGATTACTCCTTAACACTAAGGAAGAGATAATTTATTAAAAGAATGTCAGAGAAGTGTTCATTTTGCTTCACTTGGGTGACTATGTTTTCTTTCTGCATTCTCCTCCCCTTTTCTGTTCTTTAAAGAACAATTAATTAACCCTATGTTTTTATGTGATCAGATACACAAGGATTTTTTACTCTTGCTTTAGGACAGTATAATAGCTGTCCTTTAGCATAAAAATATCACTCACTTTGCAAAATCTCATGACTCTAAAAGTATATTCCCACCACTGTGTGCTATGATAACACCCTGCTACTATTCTCTTTGTAGTATTTCTGAACTATATATGATGAAAATCAACTTTATCTTCCAAATATTTTTATATATTTAATGTAAAAAAGATAGAAATCTCTCAAATCGTCTAGTAGCTAGCTAAATTTACAATGTAATATTTTACTAGTTACTAAGTCAGTACCGTGTTTATATCCAGAGCATTCCTACTTTACATACTAGACTCCCGGTCTCTTTCATTTGATGTCTCATTGCTGCCCACCCTCGAAGATAGCACATTTCTAGTCTGATTATCTGTATAACCTGATTATCTGTATCTAAAAGTTTTCTCTCCATGTCTTAAGATTTCTACCTCTACTGCACTCATTACTGCTCATCCATTTCATTCATGTATTCATTCATTCACTCACACATTCATCATATTTTGCTTTATAAAACCTAATACAAAACATGTGTTCTTCCAGAATCTTAAAACCTACTTGTTAAGGAAAACAAGACAGTGTAGCCAGTGTTTCCCCCAAACTCTGTTGCAGAGTGCATGTTGTAAATAGAGCTAAAGATTTGAAAATAGGTCCAATGGAAAAGAGGTAATCCTGAGGGTGGATCACTGAGAGGGTGGGACGAATTGGGAGATTAGGAATGATATATATACACTACCATGCATAAAACAGAGTCTGTCATGCAGAGTGAAGTAAGTCAGAAAGAGAAAAACAAATACCGTACGTTAACATGTATGTATGGAATCTAAAAAAGAAAAAAAAAATGTTTCTGAAGAACCTAGGGGCAGCACAGGAATAAAGACACAGACATAGAGAATGGACTTGAGGACACGGAGAGGGGGAAGGGTAAGCTGGGACAAAGTGAGAGAGTGGCATGGACATATATACACTACCAAACGTAAAATAGATAGCTAGTGGGAAGCAGCCGCATAGCACAGGGAGATCAGCTTGGTGATTTGTGACCACCTAGAGGGGTGGGGTAGGGAGGGTGGGAGCGAGACACAAGAGGAAGAGGATAGGGGACATATGTATGCATATAGCTGATTCACTTTGTTATAAAGCAGAAACTAACACAACATGATAAAGCAATTATACTCCAATAAAGATGTTAAAAGAAGAAAGCTAGTGGGGACACACTATAAAGCACAGGAAGCTCAGCTCAGTGCTCAGTGATGACCTGACCTAGATGAGTAGGGTGGGGGTTGGAAGGAAGGAGGTCCAAGAGGGAGGGGATATATGTATACATATAGCTGACTCACTTTATTGTACAGCAGAAACTAACACAACATTCGGAGTAAAGCAATTATACTCCAAAATTTTTTTTTAATTAAAAAAAATCTTATAAACTATTAATCAATTGACCTACTGCTACTGTGCTGGGTTTCCACTAGTGTTACATGGTAACTCTCATTTCAAGATTCCAGCAGGCCAGATGAGAGATTTTAAAAAATCCAATAAAGTGATCATCTACCTTAGTAAAACACTCAAGCTGAGTATTATCAACAACTTATGTAATCCAAATACATAGTTATAATATTTTAACATAACTTTGACTGTGTTGTACAGTAATAAATACTGGTTAAATACAGTTCGCTGATTGTATTACACATTTATTTTCTAATTAGACATAACTTCTGAAACATGCTAAGTTATATGTTAATTCTCAAAACTTTATAAATGTGAAGTCAGATTCAAGTTTTAGAATCTAAAGCCATAAATCTACTGACATTTATCTTTTATTTGAATTATTTAGCATAATCAGTATAAAGCACAGAGCATATAATTTTTTAACAGATGCTTTAGACTGACAAATTTACTATTTCTTTTACATATTTCTGTTTCTGGTCTACATCCATACGCCTATTTTAAAAAAAATATGTATAGTTAACTCTTTGTAATGTGAACCTTTAATCCAAGACTAAATAATTTCAAATTTACCTCGCTAAAAATATAAAAGAGTATGCGAATATATCCTGAGGAAAGGAGTTAATTGTCACCATTGTTTTGTCTTTCAAAAATTAGTTATTAGAAGGCTTAACCCTTGCCCTCAAGTGTTTTTAATTAATTATATTTATAATATATAGATTTATAATTTATATACAGTATAGCAATAGCTATTAAACCGATCTCACCTTTTGTTAATTTAATAACACGAAAGTTCCAGAAAAGGTTTTAGAAACATTTGTTCAATGAATTTGTTGCTCTACGTGGCTGTGCTTTGGTTATGGATAGAGGCAAAGTTAAAGAATGTGAAACAGACTGCTCTATCGATGTTGTGTAGACCTCTGCTGCATAAATGATAAATCTTTTCTTGTAGGTGCTAAAATGATGTGTCAAGAGACATAAATAAATGAATAAATTCACTTTCATACATGCATGCAACTGTCTCTATAAAACTCATTTTACTGCTTCTTTTAGTAGTTAATTTAGTAATGAAGTGTGAATCTTTGAAAGCTGTGTTTTTCATATTTTGTTAATGTATTTTTACTCCTTTTTACAAAAACTCCAAAAAAGCAGTTTTGAAATGACTTAATTGGTTGAATCTAGCTGAGTGATTCCCATCAGAATTTTGTCCCCGATTATGTCCTATGTGTTTTCAAGAAATAAGTTAAACTTTTCCTGATGTACTATTATTTATGTTTCAGATGCCTTCATTTTCCCATAAGAATAGTTCTTTCCTTATATTGTCTTTTTCTATATTTTATATTTATCTATTTGTAGCTGCATTGGGTCTTTAAAAAATTTTCTTAACATGTTTATTGGAGTATAATTGCTTTACAATGTTGTGTTAGTTTCTGCTGTATAACAAAGTGAATCAGCTATATGTACACATATATCCCCATATCCCCTCCCTCTTGTGTCTCCCTCTCACCCTCCCTATCCCACCCCTCTAGGTGGTCACAAAGCACCAAGCTGATCTCCCTGTGCTATGAGACTGCTTCCCACTAGCTATATCTTTTACATTTGGTAGTGTATATATGTCAGTGGTACTCTCTCACTTTGTCCCAGCTTACCCTTCCCCTCCTGGTGTCCTCAAGTCCATTCTCTACATCTGTGTGTTTATTCCTGTCCTGTCCCTAGGTTCATCAGAACCATTTTTTTTTTTTTTTTAGATTCCATATGTAAGTGTTAGCATTTGGTATTTGTTTTTCTCTTTCTGACTTACTTCACTCTGTGTGACAGACTTTAGGTCCATCCACCTCACTGCAAATGACTCAATTTCATTTCTTTTTATGGCTGAGTAATATTCCATTATGTATATATGTGCCACATCTTCTTTATACATTCATCTGTCAATGGATACTTAGGTTGCTTCCATGTCCTGGCTATTGTAAATAGTGCTGCAATGAACATTTTGGTACATGTCTCTTTTTGAATTATGGGTTTCTTAGGGTATATGCGCAGTAATGGGATTGCTGGGTCATATGGTAGTTCTATTTTTAGTTTTTTTTTTTTTTTTTTTTTGTGGTACGCGGGCCTCTCACTGTTGCGGCCTCTCCCTTTGCAGAGCACAGGCTCCGGACACGCAGGCTCAGAGGCCATGGCTCACGCGCCCAGCCGCTCTGCGGCATGTGGGATCTTCCCAGACTGGGGCACGAACCCGTGTCCCCTGCATCAGCAGGCGGACTCTCAACCACTGAGCCACCAGGGAAGCCCTATTTTTAGTTTTTTCAGGAACTTCCATACTGTTCTCCATAGTGGTTGTATCAGTTTACATTCCCACCAACAGTGCAGGAAGCTTCCCTTTTCACCACACCCTTTCCAGCATTTATTGTTTCTAGCTTTTTGATAATGGCCATTCATTTCTGATGCAGGCTTTCTCTAGTTGTGCCAAGCGGGGACTACTCTTCACTGAAGTGGGTGGGCTTCTCATTGCAGTGGCTTCTCTTGCTGTGGAGCATGGGTTCTAGGGTGCGTGGGCTTCAGTAGTTGTGGCATGCGGGCTCAGTAGTTGTGGCTCACAAGCTTAGTTGCTCTGGGACATGTGGGATCTTCCCAGACCAGGGATTGAACCCCTGTCCCCTGCATTGACAGGCGGGTTCTTAATCACTGTGCCACCAGGGAAATCCCTATATTTTATCTTTTAAAAAATATCTTCTAAAACTTCAGAGACTTTAACATAAACCTTGAAAATTTTCACTTTACTCTGGCTAGAAACCAAAACACTATGTGAACAAGGTTATATATTTTCAATGTTTGCAAGGGTCAGAAATGTGCAAAAAGTGAGTAGTTGAGGTTATGTGACCAAAAAGGTTTCATATGAAGGATAACTGTTCAGATCTCTTAGGAGAAACCATTCTTCAAGTATGTGTTTGCAATTTAAGATAATACTGAGGTCGTTCTCAGCTAGAAATATAGCAGTAGTATTCATGGAAATATTTAACTGAACTTTGATGTTATAAGTTATAGCAAGATATTAAGTGTGAACCATATGCAGTTTAAAAGCATTTGCTAATATATAAATGATAAAAAGAGGCTTATAATTATCTTACCATTATTTATCTTTCTTGTTGAAATCCTCTGCTGAAATATTACTCTATAATGTCTATTCAAAGAATATTTGATCATTTTAATTTAATAAGTGAAATTTTTAGTGTATCTCAATTAATTAAAAATTAGGGCCTACTTATTGATTAAATCTATTACTGTTATTTAAATTTTGAGTTAAAGTTTCATAAATTTTCAAGAAAGAAAATATTCTACCACAAGTTTTTTTTAAAATTCTAAATGTAAACAATTAATGTAGAAAATATTTATTTTTCCAAATTATAAAATTAATGCTTCTGTGACAAATAAGTGCCTCTTTTGTAGAATTTTTCTTTCTTTCTTTTTTTTTTTTTTTTTTTTTGGGGTACGCGGGCCTCTCACTATTGTGGCCTCTCCCATTGCGGAGCACAGGCTTTGGACGTTCAGGCTCAGCAGCCATGGCTCACGGGCCCAGCTGCTCTGTGGCTGTGGGATCTTCCCGGACCGGGGCACGAACCCATGTCCCCTGCATCAGCAGGTGGACTCTCAACCACTGCGCCACCAGGGAAGCCCTTTTGTGGAATTTTTAATAAATAATTTGAATGTCAATTTGTCCTACAATATTTTTTTTCTAATTTTAATGTTGAAATAGAATGACAAGCTATTAATTTAAAAAAAAAATCCCTACAAGTATGGAAGGCAACAGTGATTTACTAGTAGTTTCTTTTTCCAGTTCTATTCTATGTAGGTAGTAAAGTGTGGATTTAGTAGAATGACCTCAAGGGTTATTGTTTTTCTTTTAATAAGTATTGCTTATTAATTGTTCTTACATCAATAATTGGATCTTAGACAGATCATAATAAAAATATCCATATTAATACCAAGTGGAGAAATACTGCAGACCAATAGATGATTGTAGCAACACATGGGACACTGTGGAGAGAAGAAAAGTCATAGTCAAAACTAAGTATTAAATTATAGATAGGTAGTTTTCAGAGAACACGATGTGAAGTTGGAGTATAATTTCATGTTAAATTATTCCATCTTTATTTACAGCTGCACTCCAATTCTGACAAAGGTGATGGGTCTGTGAAGTACATCCTTACTGGAGAAGGTGCTGGGACTATATTTATCATTGATGATACCACGGGTGACATCCACTCAACAAAAAGTCTAGACAGAGAGCAGAAGACCCACTATGTGCTTCATGCTCAGGCTATTGACAGACGAACAAACAAGCCCCTTGAACCTGAATCTGAGTTTATCATCAAAGTGCAAGACATCAATGACAATGCTCCAAAGTTCACAGATGGACCATATATCGTAACTGTGCCTGAAATGTCAGATATGGGTAAGAGAAATCATTTTTATATTTTGGCATTTAATATATTTTTGGTGATCCAAAAATCATCTTTTGAAGACCAGTTTTTAAATTTTTTGGGGGTAGTGAAGAAATCTGAAGAAGTTCCAAAATATTTTCATAATTTCCTATGGCCTAAAGTGTTAAAGAATGTTTGGCCTAGCTATTCTAATATTTATTAAAACAAATTTCTGAATCTGTAAGTTTAAGAAACAGCTTGATCTCAAGGAAAAACAACCATACATGAGAAAACACTTGCAATTCTTGCTTAACTGGCATGATTCTTTGACCATACGAACACATTCAGTGACAATTTGTATAGACACAGATAATATAATGTTGGAAATCTATGTCTTTTATACTTGCAGGTTATGATCAAATTATAATAGTATTAATAGTACAAGCAATAGCTAAATTAATCAATAAACTTTGCAGATATCCTAAGCATTTACATCCCTTATTTATTTTAAAATGTATGACCACCCTGTGAAGTATTTTGAATACCACTTTAAAGCTGTGCAAAGTGGTGTACAGTATGTAAGTAACTTTCCCAAATTCTTTCCCAAATTACTAGAAGAAATTGACTCTAGGCTCTCCTGAATGCAGAGCCTACACTGTGTTTGATAAGTCGTGATTGAGGTCTCCAGTCTTCTGATCATCTGGGGTTCTCCCACCACTCACAGATTTCCATGGTTTAGCTATTTTAGTTTATCTTTATCTCAGATGATAAATTTCCTAAATATAATTAAAATAAAGTTCAGCTGTGATAATAATATTTTTATTACCTCTGTGAGGCTCTCAGTTTGGATTTAGAATGTATATTTTGAATAAAGGTTTTACATATTTAACTTTCCTGTATACGTATGAGTTTTAAATTAGGTATTATGGTCATGAATCAAATCACTCTGTGTAATTGGATATATATATATGTTTTTTTAATTTTTCCAGTTTTATTGAGATATAATTGACATACAGCACTGTATGAGTTTAAGGTGAACAGCATGATGGCTTAACTTACATATATTGTGAAATGATTACCACAATATGTTTTGTTAACATCCTTTGTCTCATATACATAAGGTTTTTTAATTCAAGATTGCAGTTTATTTTTTTTTTCATTTTAGCTCTCCTGAGATTGGCAGATAGCTTCTGAAGCCTTTGGGGAAGCAAGTTAGAGAGACTAAGTTCTCCTTCTTAACCAGAATCTCAGGGGAGAAAGCCATTGCTAATCTGGCTCCCCAGGGACCAGAGTAGGACACAGGGTCCAGACTCAGAGAGCCTGTGGAAACGCCCAGAAGACATTCATGCTCATTGGTCTCTTAGGAAAGTTGAACAGCTCAACACCATTATTCCTGGCAGGTGAGAGTTTGTGTGAAAACTCCAGAACAGACTTCCTCCTAGCACCTTGTCAAGGGACTGACAGCCCATCTGCCAGTCCTCTTCTCCTATAAAAGCGAAGAGTTCTATGACTCCGCCACTTGTGAGAATGCCACTGGTAAGGTACTGCCAGAGGCCAAGTAAGAACGCCAGGGAGTGCAAAGGAAATGACAGTCACCAGGGCAGGCAAAGCACCATAGAGAGAAAAAAGGGCACAGCAGTCATTACCAAGAAAGAGTATTGAACTGTAGATAATCAGAGCACTAGTGTTTTAAGGACACTGCAGAGAGATTTCTGTAACTCAAAGCCATGTTTTCTATACACAAGTTAACAACAAAAACATCAATGTATGCATTGAGGCATGAAGGGTCACTGATAAGACCCAAATTATTTTTCTGGAACTTAAGGACATCCCAGACTGGAAGCAGGAGCTAAAAATCAGAGGGCAAAAATACAACTATATGACAATTGTGAGAAATAGATGAGACTTAGAATATATGTTAATTAGACCTAGCATGTGAATAACACATGTTCCCAGAGAGCAGGAAACAGCAGATGAAGGAGAGGAGCAATAACACTTTTTCCTGGAGGTGAGGAATATACAGAATTCACAAGTTTAATAGACTTTCTGAGTTCCTGGAAAGGATAATAGAATAAGAATCAAACTTAGGCTTTAGGAACTTTGCCAGGATTCACCTAAGGATACAGAGAAAATTTTTACAAACTTTCAGATATTTAAAAATTACCTATTAGGAAAAAATATTTTCACATCATATTTAGCACTTGAAATATTGGAAAGTGGTTAACAATTGAATACCCTTGTCAACCTACAGAGAAAAGACTGAAACCCCAAATCCTTCATTCAGGCAAAACATGATTCATCTGTTAGCATGAAAGAAATATGTGGAGAAGGATCCAGAAAGTATATCATCCTCCCACCTTATCTAGAAAAATATTTAGGAAAACAGTTGACATTGAAAATAGTTGAAATGAATCAGAACAGAGATTGAAAAGCCAAGGAAAATGACAAGGGGAGGAAAAAAGTTATCAGAAATGTACCCTGAGATATATACGTGTGTGTGAACACAGTGAAAGCTAAGTGGGTACATGTGAGCCTGTTAAAGAATGCTGGACATTTAGGAATCACGAATCCTAAAGGAATCATTGCAGCAAAGGCTGGAGGACTTAGGAACAAGCCAAGACATTTCAGTCCTCATCTAGGACTTGGAGAGAAAGGTAGGAATAGGAGGGAAATACTAGTGAAGCTGACCCTTGAACTACACGGGTGTGAACTGTGTGGGTCCACTTATAGGAACCTCCTACACAAAGGCCAACCGTAATAGGTTATCCATGGATTTTTGACTGCACAGGGGGTTGGTACCCTTAACCCCCAAGCTGTTCAAGGGTCAACTGTATTCTTAAGTTCTTTTATGGAGACAAGTATGGTTGAAGGAAAAATATTTAATGCCTGAAAGTGGTGGAGAAAAGGGACAAGGCAGAGTAGGCTTTCAGTCTCTTTTGTACCACAGTTCCACGCATGATTTCTGGTGAAAGAGTATGGCAAGCTTTAGGCTGAATATTGGAAATCATAGTGTGTGTGTGTGTGTGTGTGAACTCATTGTGGAAAAACAAATACATAAAAATCATTATAATAACACCTAATGCACATTGTAATATGAACATATGGAAGGTGATATAAAAGTTAGTGGAGTGAGAAACTCACTTTACACTGTGGCCTTAAGAATGAGTGGTATTTGCACTGCCTCTAATTTTAGAAATCAAACAAACAAATAGGAACAACAACAAAAAACTAGTAATGTGGTGCAGGACAGAACAGCAAACCATGGCAGTGGAGACAAATGCAGCCTGCTCTCTGTTTTTGTAAACAAAGTTTTACCAGAACAAAGCCATACCCATTCATTTACATATTGCTATGGTAGTTGGGCTTTGCAGTAGCAGAGTTGAGTTTGCAGCCAACACTATGGCTCACAAAGCCTAAAATGTTTACTATGTTGCCTTTTACAGTAAAAGTTTGCCAACCTCTATTGTAAGGGATTTTAGAGAATGACCCTCTAATACTCTTGATAGACAGTCATCTGCTGATCCAGGGCAGTTAATGTTCTGACAGCCCAGCTGACTATATACACATATACAACAATATGGCATTTGGCACAAACAGTAGGATCATGCTTCTTCTTCCCTTTAGGTAAATGCTGTTAGTTATCCAATATTCAGCTTCCCCTTCTCTATTACTAAGAGAACTCAGTTTTGATCAGGGTGACACTGTGCAGAATTAAATATTCACCTCCTACCATACCTTTTCATCTAAGAATGACCGTGTGATGTAATTCTAGATGGTAGGATGTTAAGCAGAGGCAATTAGGTGGAACTTCCAGGAAAGATATAGGTTTCCTGCCCAAAAAATCACACCTGGCATGCATATTTCACCCATCACCATTTTCCTTTCAATTGTTGCCTAAAGCAGATGTGGTACAGAAATGTAGCAGCCACTTGCAACCATAAAGATGAAAGCCTGTTGCTTAGTGCAGAAAGATAGAAGGGCTCAGAAGAATGATCCATTACAGAACTGATGTTCCTGGTCTGGTCTGCGAATCCCAAGAGCCTTCTTAAGAAAGTAAATCTCATCTTCTTAAGCTATCGAGTTGGATTTCAGATACATGCAGCTGCGCTGAATCTGAATTGATAGTTGGACAAATTCTAGGTTTCAGCATGAACCCAATAACCAAAGAATTGAACCTAATACTGAATCCAAAGGAGTGGCGAGTAAGGTTTTAGCATCAGAAAAGAAACAGTGATGCCAGTTTCTATTAAGTGGCTTGATTTGGGAATGATACAGAAAATCATCTCTCCTTTCCATTTCTACTATGTAATTGTGACACTAGATGATTTTGCTATGGTACCAATATTTCTTTCTGCATGTGGTGAAGCTAACAGTTGATTTCAGATATCTAAATCATGTTTCCTATCAACTGTAGAATCAATTGGATCCATAGAAGTTCTGATGAGTGGATAAAATGACTACAATCAAATAAACACGGGGAAATTACGTTAGCAGGAGATTCTTAGGAAAAATAAACACATGTTAATTATACAAAAAAATCTCAAATTTCACTAGTAATTTAAGAAACCACGAAGGAGCAGGAGATAGCAATGTTCACCTACCAAGTATGCAAATTTGATAATCACAAAATTGTTAATGTGCAGAACTGTTAGCAGAAAGGTTGATTTTCATAGTTTTTTGGAGGGTAATTTGGCAATGTCTATCAAAATTTTTGAAAGAACATATATCTATTGTAGAAAGCTATTTTATAGATATACTGACATGGATATGCAAAGATATAGAAGGAAGGATGCCCATTGTAGTATTGTTCACCATAGTGAAAAATAGAAAACACACTTAAAGTACACTAATAAAGAAGTTCTCAAATGAATGATTCTTCATATACTGATACCCTAGGCAGCCTTAAAATGAATGAATTTCAACTGTGTATGCTGACATTCAACGATCCAGAGTATTTTAGTGAGAAAAAAGTTTTCAGAAATCCATGTGGAATAGAACCTACTTTATTTTAAAAAATAAATACGAGTTACAGAATATGCATACTCATACATAAGAAATATCTGAAGGAGACCCACATACAGGTAAAAGTGATTACTTCTACAAAGAGGTTTGCAGGTTTATTTGGTATGAGAGAAGTACGTTCTTCTTTATTAAAATAATATATACATGTTATTTATAAAATGATAATGAAAAGTAAAATGCAGATTTGTGAAAATAGACATTAATAATATTTACATTTAAAACTATACCAGTTCCCAATACTAATAATAGCTAACAATAGTGTGATAGGTGACAACAAAATTTTCCCAACCGAAGGTGACTGATAAGATCATTGTTTTTACCATATACACATTAATGGAGTTTTGAATCATCCAGTCATTAAAAAAAAACTGTATCCTTTAATCTCTCCAATTCTTTCTGGAAAGAAGGAGAGAGAGAGTGAAGGCATTTAGTGTCCTAATAAATGTGATAGTGGGTAGTAATAAAACTGTAAATAAAACAAGGCCCCTAAATTTGAGCAGGCTGCAGACATGTAAACAGAAAATTTCAATATGGTGTTTGATATGCAAAAAAATAGAGGGCCCATACAGTTGGACTGGGAGCCCTGCTTGCAGACTAGAGAAGACATCCTCTGAATCTTATATAATGTATGGGGTTTTTTCAGTTAGACAAGGAGAAAAAAGTGCATTTTACATAGAGGACACATGATAAAAAACACTCCTCTCTCTTCCCTGTGGGGTTGTATAGTTCAGAGTGTGTATGTGCGTGTGTGCACGCGCACCTGCTTGTGTGATTAAGGGGGCAGAAGCAGGATCATCATGCAAATGATGGATTCCCCATAGAGCTTTGCAAAATGTGATATGAGAATACAGAGGGGGCAAGAGAAGACAGCACCGGGGACCTCTTATGTGTGCACGATTTTATCAGATGACTGTTTCTTGTATATCCATTGCTAAGAAATGGTCGTGGAGCCCTCCAAGTAGTTGCTGGGTGTTATATTGCCAGTGAGAAAAGCATAATGTGGTAGTATATTTCTGTCAGTGAGCAATAGCAAGCAGACAAAGTCTGTGGCATTCTGGATGTTTTCAAAAAGAAAGATGCAAAATAAACTGAAGTGGTTTTTGATGAATGTTTTAAAATAAGATTTTTCTTTATCTCTTAGATTTACATACGCCATGTAATTTCAGCTATTATCTAGGGAATCATATCCCCCTAGAAGAGTTTTGCAACCTTTCCACTATTGACATTTGGGACTGGATAATTCTTTGCTATGGGGCTATCCTGTGCATTGTAGGATGTTCAGCAGCATCCCTGGTCTCTCTACTCATTAGATTTCAATAGCATGCCTCCCACCGCTGCCATATCGTGATGTCTTCAGACATTGCCCAAAGATATCTGGAGGCCAAAATTGCTCTCAGTTGAGAATCACTGCCCTAAGAAACATGCAAAATAAAAGAATGAAAAGATTTCAAAATAGAGGGCTTCCCTGGTGGCGCAGTGGTTGAGAGACCGCCTGCCGATACAGGGGACATGGGTTCGTGCCCCGGTCCGGGAGGATCCCACATGCCGCGGAGCGGCTGGGCCCGTGAGTCATGGCCACTGAGCCTGCGCGTCCGGAGCCTGTGCTCCGCAACGGGAGAGGCTACAATAGTGAGAGGCCCGCGTACTGCAAAAAAAAAAAAAAAAAAAGATTTCAAAATAGAAACATGAATGAGAGCAAAGATATTTGTTAAATTTCGAGTCACTTCCGAAGAGAATCCCATAGTGTTGAAATGCTCATGCCATATATTTTGTGACCAAAACCAATTCTATCTGCCCAGGTAAGCAATTTTCATGTTTAAGTATTAGTGACCATATTTAAATGGATACCATTATGAAAACAGTGAGGAAAACCATTGAATAAAGTTAGGATATTTGTGCTCACAGAAAGAAGAGTAACAGTGTGGCTACATGAGATTCATCGTGGTGCTCGTTTAAATCTGCCTGTTTTTGTAGCACTGATTTAGAAAAGGACCATTTGAATTATGATGGGTGTCTAGTAAGCTATTGGCTGTCACATTGCTTTTTTAAAAACTTATCTAAAAATGTGATTGCCTTCAACAAAGTGAACATATGTGGACAGAATGACATTATAATATTCTGGAGGGCAAATGTAACCTGATAGGACTGTGAAGAGACTGGTACATATTTTATCAATACACACTTAACATTTTTTTGTTTTCTTTTTTTCTCTGATATGTGGTTTATTATCATTCCAATCTTGATGACTTTACTACCTCCTACCGATTATTCTATAGAAGTACTTCTTTAATTTGATTTTCTGTAATTTTATTAAAAGTCTGTGTTTTTCAAAGAGGGCATTAACCATGAGATGAAATTATTCCCTTTTTGGAGTCAGTGTTCGGGTGCATGTGTGGCTTTTTGAAAATGAAGATAGAATGAATAAAATCTTATTTGTAAATAGCATTGCCATTCTCAGATGGAAAGGGAACAATTGTCTTAAGACCTTTAGTGGTATTATAATAATATATATTATTATCATTAAAAAAGCTAGCAAAGGTTTATTTTTAATTGTGTGTATTGGTAAATCTCTTTTTTAAAAAATAATAGTTTTGTCTCTTCTATTTGTGTGTAAGTATACCCACATTTCTTCAATTCTAGTATTGCTTTTGCCTGGAATCAGAAGTACAAATTTAAATTTGGTTGCATTTCAACACCTTAAATTTTCAAAAAATTGCTTTATATATGGAAATTGTTTCAAAGAAAACCATGCCAGATCACAGTCTAATTTGCTTGAAAATAAATTTCACATCTTCTTTGTTTTTCATGGAAACATATTTATAAGGAAATATATAAATCTCTACCTATTCTCTTCTATATGTTAATAAAATATACCAATAATTAAACATTATTTAAAATCATTTTTTAAATTGTAAGAGATTATAGGAATAATGGTTTTCAATTAATTGGAGAGAGAACAGAATATACTTTATGAAAATTATGAATATATAATTTATGAACTCTAATTTCAGTGGAGTACTAAAACTTAATTTGGCATATAAGGAGAAGATACAAAGTTTTACTCTATGACCCTTAAATTCTGCAAGGTTCTTTGTCTTTGGAGATGTATTAAAACATTCCCAATCTTTTTCATGTTTTCTTTGTTCCCTTCCAAGCTCTAAACCCCAGACCTGTTTCCATTTGCAGCTGTGTTCTTTGTTGCAAAGCAGCAAGAAGAGACACCAGCTGTGCTTATTTTATTGTGCTGCTTGTTGGGGAACTAATTTAATTCTTCCCAAACATCTTGGGAGCTTCACCTGGATATCTTCCAGGATTCTAGTAGCCATTTTATAATTATTACCCTGGGGCATAACTTCAGAATGAGATAATTTCAGTAAAGTGAAGCTGACACTGCAATTCTACATGGTAGATTAGAGTGCATATGAAGAATCATATAGAGCAAGTGGTGAATCATACATTGGACAAAACTTTCTAAGATTCATAAGTTTTTTCTTCTTAACTTCCTTCTCGTAACTTTTCTTCTGTATCAGTTAGCTTTTGTTTTGTAACAAACCAAGCCACAATTTACTGGCTCAAAATATCATTCATTGTACATGGACCATCAGAAAGAGAAATTAAGAAAACAATCCTGTTTACAATAGCATCAAAAAGAATAAAATACTTACGAATAAATTTAACAGAGGAGGTGAAAGATCTGTACACTGAAAACTATAAGACACTGAGGAAAGAAATTGAAGGAGACCAAATAAATGGAAAGATAGTCTGTGTTGATTGGAAGAATATTGTTGAGATGTCCATACTGCCTAAGGTAATCTACAGATTTAATACAATCCCTATGAAAATCACAATGGTGTCTTCCACATAAATAGAACAAACAATCCTAAAATTTGTATGGATCCTCAAAAGACCCCAAGGAGCCACAGCAATCATGAGAAAGAATAAAGCTGGAGGTATCTGGAGGTATCACTTCCTGATTTCAAACTATATTATAAAGCTGTAGTGATCAAAACAGTACAGTACTGGCATAAAAACAGACATAGATCAATGGATCAGAATAAAGAGCCCAGAAGTACCCTTGTATATATGGTTAATGAATTGATGACAAAAGAACTAAGAATATATAGTGAGGAAAGTATAGTCTCTTCGATAAATGGGGTAGGGAAAACTGGATAGCTACATGTGAAAGAATTAATCTGGATCCCTTTCTTACACCATACACAAAAATCAACTCAAAATGGATCAAAGGTTTGTTGAATGTAACACTTACAACTGTAGAACTCCTAGAGGAAAACATAGTGGGTAAACTCCTTGACATCAATCTTAGCAATGACTTTTCAAGTTTGACACCAAAAGCAGAAATAAACAAGTGGAACTTTAGAAAGTCTCTACACAGCAAAGGAAACCATCAACAAAAAGAAAAGACAACTCATGAAATGGGGGAAATACTTCACATTCATTCTTAGGGCAGCATTTCAAGAGAGTGAGAGCAGAAGCTTCAAGGGTTTTTGAAGAGAAGGCTCAGAAGTTCTACTACTCTACATTTGCTGTATTCTATTACTGTACATCACTTGACACAATGTTCTGTAAATATTTATTGAATGATAATACGTTAGCCCTTTCCACCTACACTTATGTTTGGAGGAAAGAGTTTGTAAAAATACAGCCTCTTAATTTTTTGAACATCATTGTTTGGATATCTGGTAAAAAAAGTTTTATTGCTCTATGGAGTAATGATCCTTTTTATTTTCTTGTAAATAATTACATTTGTTTTTTTTCAAGAAGGACCACAAAACCAATTTATTTTTTTCATTTTTATTCAATGATTGATACGATCTACCAGATTGCATTTTATGCTACTTCAGATTCCTTAGTTTCTCCATTTTACTTTTTATGAAAGTATACTAGATTTGGAATTCCCCAATAAAACTGGTCAATTCATAATAGAAAGTACTTCACTGGAATAGATAAATTATTTCACCATAAGTTGGGCCCAATTTACAAAAATTAAATCTCCACATTATGTTATTTTTTTTTGTTTTTGGCCACACCATGGGACTTGCAGGATCTTAGTTCCCTGACCAGGGATTGAACCCAGGCCCTCTGCAGTGAAAGTGCAGAGTCCTAACAACTGGACTGCCAGGGAATTCCCAAATCTTCATGTAATGTTTTAAAAAATATATTCAAAAATGATTTTCATGTATATGCTCCTCAGTGTAGGAAATGTGAATACAAAGCAAACCAATCAGTTTTGGCAATTCTAGATACAACTTATGTTCAAGTAAATGTAAAAAATATATAATGGGTGAAATTTTCATAATGGCTAAAGGAACATTCTGGTGTATAAATTAGCCTTGGAAATTAATACTTCTCTTCATGGAGATACTGTCTTTTTTTAAAAAAAATACAACAAAAAATTTTTACTACAACTGACCTTAGGGCATCCTGGGCTTATTACAGTGGTCCCCAATCTTTTTGGCACCAGGATTGGTTTCGTGAAAGACAATTTTTCCATGGACCGGGGTGGGGGGTGGGGTTTGGGGAGGTGGGGGGATGGTTCACATGGTAATGTGAGACACGGTTCAGGCAGTAATGCAAGCAGAAGCAGTTGGCAGCGATGTAGAGCAGCAGATGAAGCTTCATTCTCTCGCCCACCGCTCACCTCCTGCTGTGTGGCCTGGTTCCTAACGGGCAGCAGACCAGTACCTGTCCATGT
Source organism: Aethalodelphis obliquidens (assembly GCF_003676395.1). Classification (NCBI taxonomy): domain Eukaryota; kingdom Metazoa; phylum Chordata; class Mammalia; order Artiodactyla; family Delphinidae; genus Aethalodelphis; species Aethalodelphis obliquidens. The sequence continues at coordinate 16,360,566 of NW_020837973.1, read as the reverse complement.
TCTGGGGGTTGAGGACCCCCAGCTTATATTTTACTGCTCACTACTTTATATTATACATTAATTTGAGCTTATCTGATATTTTACTGATTTGTACGTCCTTCACATTTTTAAATTATTTTATTTCTGTGTCATATGCACCTAACAAAGTATCACAAATGTAATAGTCAATAAATAAATAGACTCTATATGGAATAAAGACAAAATATACTTTTTATAGAGGTGAAGAGCTATTATTCCATGTGATTTTTTTCTGTATACTTATCACATAAATGTAGAGATATAAAATTTTCTTATTAAAATCATTCTTAATATTTACAAAAATTTACTGATATTTTATATAAATTTATCCTAATTATGGCCACTTTTGTTGTTTTCTCCTTCTCCTCTCCTTTCCTCTCCTCTCCTCTCCTCTCCTCTTCTTTCCTTTCTTCTTTCTTTCCTTTCTGGGGAAATAGACCAAACCAAAAATCTCATATTAGACACTTGCCATTACTTAATTATCACTGATAATATTAATTAGTCTATGTTATTACCCCTATATTTAAATAAAGGCTCATAAATTGAAATTGCTGTGAAATATTATAAAATGAAAAATATGGAAATTCCCTGGTGGTCCAGCGCTTAGGACTCTGCACTTTTACTGCCGAGGGCCTGGGTTCAGTCCCTGGTCGGGGAACTAAGATCCCGCTAGCTATGCCAAAACAAAATGAAACAAAAAAAGCCTTGAGGCAGTATTTCTGTTACTAAGCCTCTCTGAGTCTAGAATCACTGTCCTAAAATGAAGCAGCTATACATTCCCATCATTATATTAAAAAAATATATATACATATTTTTAAGTGTGAAATCATTGTATTAGAGCACATACTCCTGAAATTTCATTCTAAAAACTCATGGGCAATAAATTCAACGCCACTTTTTTGGGTAGTTTTTGCCATTTTCTAGGAGTCAGGTATAGAGTGAAGGCATAGCAATCAGGTGTGGGGTGAATATTCTGTGTTCAAGTATACCGAGAAGGCTCAGCATGAGGTATAGGGAAAAGGCCCAGCAAAGAGGACTAGAGTGAATACACAGTGCCCAGCAATCAGGTATAGAGTGAACATACAGAGATCAAGACTAGAGGAAGTCATCGTGACCATGTGTAGAATGAAGACACAGTGATTAAGTATAAAGTAAAAACACTGCAGTCAGGTATAGAAAGAAGGTATAGTGATGAGGTGTGACAGAAGGCAAAGTGATCAGGTAGAGAGAAATGGCACAGTGAGAAAGAGGAATGTCTGTGCCATCGTAGATTCCTGCTGCCATCTACCAGATGTCTTTATTTCCTCTGTTTTTCAGGGCTCAGTCCTTGAGTTTCATAATTGCCTGCCGTCTGTCTTAATTGAGAGTCCTCTTGAGGTCCGTTAAGTTTCTCTCTGCTAAATTTCATTTCCCACCTTAGTAAATGGAAAATATTTTCTTGCTCCCATACACTGGTAAGGAGAAAACTGTGAAGGTCAGTCTAGATCTTTTATGCTTTCACATGTTAAGTGACCCCCTTATTATTAAACATTTTATGGTCTTTATGATGCTGAGGTATGTTCTCTTTATATCTACTTTGTTCAGAGTTTTTTAAGATAAGGGAGTGTTGAATTTTGTTAAACACTTTTCTGCTATTCATGTGACTTTTATTCTTCAAATTGTTAATATGTTGTATCACATTGACTGATTTGCAAATATTAAACCATCCTTGCGCTCTTGGGATAAATCCCACTTGATCATGGTGTATGACCCTTTTAATGTATTGTTGAATTTGGTTTGCTAACATTTTGTTGAGGATTTTTACACCCATGCTCATCAGTGATATTGTCCTATATTTGTGTGTGTGGGGGGGAGCAGTGCTGTGTGTGGGTGTGTGTGATTTTCCTCTCTGGTTTTAGTATCAGGGTGATGTTGACCTAGTGGAATGAGGAGTTCAGAAGCATATTTTCCTCTTCAATTTTTTGGAATAGTTTGAGAACTATATACATTAATTCCTCTTTAAATGTTTGGTAGAATTCACCTGTGAAGCTATCTGGTCCTGGAATTTTGTTTGTTAGGTATTTTTTTGATTACTGATTCAATGTTGTTACTAGTGATCGGTCTGTTCATATTTTGTACTTTTCTTGATTCAGTCTTGGAAGATTGTATATTTCTAGGAATTCATCTGTTTTTTCCAGGTTGTCCAATTTGTTGGCTTATAATTGTTTGTAATAATCTCTTATGATGCTTTATATTTCTGTGGTGTTGGTTGTAACTTCCCTTCCATTTCTGATTTTATTTATTTGAGCATGTTCTTTTTTTATCTTCATGGGTCTGGCTAAAGATTTATCAATTTTCTTTATCTTTTCAAAGAACCATCTCTTAGTTTCCTTGAATTTTCTGTTGTTTTTCTAGTCCATATTTCATTTGATTCTGCTCTGAGCTTTGGGCTTTGTTTTTCTTCTTTTTCTAGTTCCCTTAGGTGTAAGGTTAGATTGTTTATTTGAGATTTTTCTTGTTTCCTGAGATAGGTCTTTATCACTACAAACTTTCTTCTTTGAACTGTTTTTGCTGTGTCCCATAGATTTTAGAACACTGTTTTTCCATTTTAATTTCCCTGGCTGTTTGTGAGGCCCAGCCATGACTTCTGGAGGCATGTTAGTAGGCAGGGCTTGTCCCCAGGCCTAGAAGTGTAATTGCAACTGCTGCGAGAGTGGTGATGCACTGGGCTGGCCCCAACACGTCTGGCTGTGAGGCACCGCCACAACTGCTGGTGTGCTAGGCTGGACCCCAGAGAGGGAGCTGCTTTAGAAAGACTCTGGTGGTGGCTGGAGACATGCACTGGATGAGGTAGAGTGGGAACTGCTTTGGAGGGGTGCTGGCGCCAGTCCTCAGGGGAACACCAGGGCAGGGCACATGGTGTTAACTAGGTTAATGCAGAGTGACAGAAATGGTGCCCACCAGTGCTGGGCCAGCTAGGTGAAAGGAGAGTAAAAAAGAAAAAAAAAAATGGCATCCACCAACACTTCTGTCCCTGGAGAAAGTTTCACCTGCTCCCTGCTCCTTCAGTCCGTGTCCTAAAATTAGTCAATGAATCTCCTTCTCACATGACCCAGGCACATTTTAAGCTGCTGCCTCTGCACTAGAACTTGGGGTGAGTAAGTTTGTATGTAAGGTCTTCGTTAGTGATGTATCAGTTTCCTCTGGCTCTCCTAGACGTAAGCCCCACTGATTTTCAAATCCAAACATTATGGGAGCTCGTCTTCTCCATGCAGGTTTCCTAGGCTGGGTAGCACAGTGTGGGGCTCAGGCCTCAGGGAGGCCTCTGCAGTTGTGATACCCTTCCCACTTGTGGATTGTCACACCAGGGGTATGGGTTTCACAAGACTGCATCTCTGCCCCTCCTATAGTCTCCATGTGGCCTTTTCTTAAATCCTTAGTTGTAGAAATTCTGTTCTGTTGGTCTTCAGGTTGTTCTCAGAGATAGTTGTTCTATATGTGGTTGTAGTTTTAGTGTGTCCGTGGGAGAAGGTGAGCTGAGGATTTTCATCCTTTGCTATCTTGAACTGGACTTGGAGTTATCTACTATTAAATTTCAGCTAATCAATCCTAATCTGACTTTGCCATTGACTTTCTTCATGGAAGAAAATTAGTATTGAATTTTTGGTAGTACACTGAACAATTGTTGGCAAAGGAATCATACAAGCCATGGTTCCATTTAACTAAGGCCGTCACAATGGAATGTTTCCCCAGTCTCACTGATGTGTTCATTAGTGTAAGTCTAACTAAATGATCTCAGTAAATCTTCCACTGCTGTATCACACTGAAGTGCCATGAAATATTGGGGAAATTGTGTTCCTCCTGAAGGGGGCACTGCTTTGGAAGTTTATCACAGCATGGCATGTATATATGGCAAGGAAGAAGCAAACAGAAAAATAAGAACATGTGATGGCTTTTGTTTTACCCAACTGTTTGTGGTAAGTTGTTATCAGCAACAGAAAGAAACTCAACTAGAAGAATCTAAGTGCACATCAGTAAACAATACGGAATATCATGTAGCTGTGAAAATTATATTTACCAAGATGGCATGGACATTTCCATGCCATGTTCTGTTATTACAGAAAAAGCTGCGTAGAGTTCAGTTTAGTATGTACATGACTACAAGACAGACCTTTGAATGAGTGGAGAGAGTTATGAAAAGACATGTAAGACACTGCTATGATTGCTTTTCTTAAGGGAAATGAGACAGGAGGTATATTTTTCTTACTAAGATCATGTTTGACTTCTTTAATTTAAAATATTCTGTAAGATAAATACAATTAACAAAAAGAGATTGCTTTGAGTAGGAGTATTTCTGTATTGTCCTCTCAGCAAAGAGATGTAAGACCACCAGTCTTGGGATTGCTTTGTAACTAAATTTACACTCTGTGTGATTAAAGAAGCTACTGAAAAAGTCACGGAAACCTTGGTGATTCCAAGCAACATTTCATAAACCTCTTCCACCAGGTTTAATTTTCAGCCTTAAAAACATATATATATATATATATATATATATATATATACACATACATATATACATATATGCGTATATATTCACACATACACAAAATGACACATACACATTTTATAATAAAATTATGTATAATTATATATATATATATACATATACATATATACAATAATAATAATATAACCAGCCTAGTGAGGCAATAAAACTCTGTGGTCTATACTTTGATTTACCTGACTGAGTGCTTTGCAAACACCTGTATGTACAGAACCAAAGTAGCACGCATGTGATATATTTATGTTTGTATATTTTAAATAATCTAGATCATATGTTTAATTTGAGCTCAGGAATTAGTTTTGGTATACATCAAGAGAGAAAACAGGAAGAAACATTGTATATAGATGAGCCAAAGAGCAAGAACTATAATTATAAAATATTTTATGTAACTGTATCATAAAGACCATTTTCCCCAAACATCATGTAGTATTTTCAATTCAAAAGAGTCATTTTCAACAAAGTTCCACAGCAACATTGTAGAGGGTGGCAGTTCAGTAGACAGTGCCCCTGAGGGAGGATAACTTGATGCAAAGTAACACTAGCCCAACCATAGTTTGCAGTGTGAGTGAGAAATCAACTTTTATTGTTTAATGCCTCTGAAATGTAGGGATTGTTACTGCAACATAATTTAACCCACTCTTTCTGATATTTCTCCCCTTGGCACCTCAGAGAGGATATTCCAAAAGTAGTTTGAAATACATAAGTATTTCAAAAATAAATCATAATAACAAGATAGGGTGCCAACAGTGGATAAATCCAGAGATTCCAAAAATTCCAGAGCATTGAAAACACTAAAAATTAATTAATGGGGTAAAAGAGACAGATCAAATTTACAGGCCTAAACACTAAAGGTGAAAACTGTTCTGCCCCCAAATCCGCTGTAAATACAAAAAACAAAGGAAGTCACTTGGGCAACTTATTAAAGATTTTAAAGCAAGGCAGAATTTTTTCAACCTGTTCTGTACATACAAAGAAAATGTGTTTTTATTATACCCTTAAAGCCTTTGATTTTGGTTTGGTTTGGTTTGGTTTGATTTTCCTAAGGATGGCTCACATAGGGCTATTGGGACATAAGGATGAAGCAGAAAATAGCTTCCAGTAAACCAGAAAACTCACATAAGAGGGGAACAAAAAAGAATCAAAGAGCTCTTACCAGTAGGTGAATATCACAAAGTCCTTGCTTCTGATGCAAACGACTCCTCTCTCTGGAGACACAAGAGTCCTTGATCTGCCTGGCAATGTATGAACCCATTCTGCCACACTTATTAAGATGTAGCACTCCAACTTAACAGGGGAAACATCAAATCCATTTTTTAAATTTCTATTTAAAATTTTATGTTTTCTGCTTTATTGAGGTATAATTGACAAATAGGAATTGCATATATGTAAGGTGTACAACTTGATGTTTTGATGTATGTGTACATCGTCAAGTGATCACTATGGTCAAGCTTATTAACATACCTATCACCTCACGTAGTTACCATTTTCTTTTTTCCTTCCTTTTTTTAATGTGTGTGTGTATGTAGTGAGAAGACTTAAGATCTACCCTCTTAGCAAATTTCAAGTATGCAATACAGTATTGTTTACCATAGTCACTTTGCAGTACATTAAATCTACAAAACTCATTCATCTTGCATAAGTGAAACTTTATATCCTTTTCCAACATCTCCTCATTTTCTCTCTCTCTGCCCTACCCCTGGCAGCCACCATTGTATTCTCTGTTTTAGGAGTTCAAATATTTTAGAGTCCACATATAAGTAAGATAATGCAGTATTTGTCTTTCTGTGTCTCGCTTATTTTCCTTAGTATAATGCCCTCCAGGTTCACCCATGTTGTTGCAAATGACAGGATTTCCTTCTTATTTTAAGGCTGAAATATAGCTGTATCTGTATCACATTTTCCTTATCTATTCATCTCTCCGTGGACATTTAGGTGTTTCTAATGACCTCAAATATATAACTGAAAAAATATCAAAGATGAAAAGGTGATGAATTATATATGTTTCCTCAGAAATCATTACAGGCACAACATCTGCTGCCTAAAATCAATGTAGCAAGAGATAGGGATTTAAACATTTTATCTATAATAATAAAAGTAATGCTACCATAATTAAAATTAATAAGTAATTAAAATTGCATGGTGGGGGAGAGATATTGGGAGGTAATGTAGATGCAGTGCATTCTTCATCTTTAATTAGATCAATGACAATTTTCAATTGTGATACAATCAGAAAATTTTAAATTAAAATGAAAGAACAAACATTAGGGCAAAGAAAATGTTGCTACTTTTAATAGTAGATCTGGTAGGAGTAGGTATGGGACTAAGAAATAAAGAGGATTTTAATTTTATATCTGTATTGTTACGTTTTATTTTTGGTTACTGTAAAATATGGAAACTGTGCTATTAAAATATTTAAAAATCAAATTTTCAGCTAACTGGTGAAAAAGAAATTGAAATTATTGTATTTCCTCAATGATTGATATTCATGACTGAATGTCAGTTGTTTATGTGAGTGGATATGTACACATATATATATACATAAATATGTATATATAATATATAGTATATACTTTATAATCTTTTATTAAACACTTCTGAAAAATTATTGCAACTTTTGTGAGCAAAGAAGGACAAAATATTTCTGTCCCTGGTATTCTGTTAGTAATTGTTTCATAGTTTATTGGTTTTGATTTTATTTCTGCTTTTGTTTTTATCATTGAATGAAAATTCAGTTTAAATAATAGTGCGCTATTCAGAAAAATGCTGAACTTGTTAATAACTTATTTTTTAAATGGAATACTTTGTAAAGCATGAGCATTGAAGCAACTTATAGATACAAATTCTAATTTTTGATAAGAAATTGATATAAAATCAGCAATTATGCAGTGCACTTGATTATCACACATGCTAAACTAGGGAATACTTTAAGAAGTATTGAATTACTATTCCTCTATATCTGTAAATAGATTGATAGATAGAGTATATATATGTATGAATTTTCCTCCACGTTAAAAACATTCTCCCCGAAATTCTCATTTTAAAATTTTGCATAAAATAGACAGCTCTCCAAATGATATATTTGTCACATTCCAATATGTTAAGTAATTTCAAGTTATTGAATGTAAAGAACACCCGGATTCTCATTTGAAAGTAGTAACTATATTAGAGTCAAGTTCAGAACCTAATCTTTATATTTGGTAAAGTATAGTCATTATCCAGAAAAGATATGAAGGATACTTGGGGAGAGACTTGTTAATACCTTCTGTATGCATTGGAGCTTAATGAGGAAAATCAAATCCACTGTCATGTAGTTCAATAGAAGGAACTGAGTCTGTGGAACAAGTTACAAAAATGGTAGGAGAAATGAAAAGCCAAATGGTGAACTGTGAGGCAACCACTGAAGGAATTGAGCATCCTTATGGCTGGGAGTTACCTGACCCCTGGAGCTGGGTTTTAGTGGACAGACATGGGAAACACTAATCAATGTCAATGACAGGTGTTAGATTCCTACAAACATCAGAACAGGGTAGGAAAGTAATGTGAGGACAACATGCAAGTGGATTTAGAAGATATGTAAGACTGGTGGGGATATGATAGTCAAGTCACTTTTTACTGCAACCATTTACTCTGTACAGAAATCAAGAGAATTGTGAGCATTCTATAAGGCTACAGAAGAGTACATCACTGTTGTCGGTACTTGGAGATTTCTTCCCCCTAAGTATTTTATATACAGACTCTGCTGACAAAATATATTTACTGACTTGGCCTTTGGCTATGGTGTGTATGTGGGGTGAAATATAATGCTGCCTCTCTACAAGTAGATGCATCTGGACAGGCATTACATACCACCAAGGAAACAGAAAAGAACAAGGCAGAAGATCTTGTAACTATTAACACTCAACAGATCATGACTGAATGTTGCAATGGCGTAGATGCGAAAGAATGTCACAGCAAAACAGAGAGGACCAGCTTGAATTCTGCCTTCTCAAATTGTTAACTATATAACCTTTATGTACCTCGATGCTCCCATCTGTAAAATGGCATTGGGTGTAATTTTCTCAATGGATTTATCTTATTATTAAATTAAATGACATATAGCAGAGGGATCCCACATTACTGGCACTAAATACATAATTTTTCCTTAATTTTTTCATTTATGGTATATGATAAGAAGTTTACTTGAGTAATGTCAAATCTCACATTTGGTAGTTCCATAAAAAGGATCTAATTGAAAGAACACAGAAACTAACAATAGCTGTGATTGAAAATATACAATTAAAATAGTGAATTCTGCTCTGTTACCCAGATGATTCATAAGTGTACTTGCAGAGGATTTTTTTAATCCAGTGACTCTTGTGTGAGTACTCAAGGCTTTATAAAATTACAACATGACTGGAATACTGCACTATTTCTCTGTTGGTGAAATTACAGTCCTCCTGTGAGGAATGAAATTTAAGTTGTACCTTGATGACTATTACTTTTTCACAGTCTCTGGAAAAATCTTCTGGGAATTAAGCCCTAAGAGATTCCTTCAGAGAGGTACTCTCAGCCTTCATAAATCTCCAGCTTATTTTTACTTAGAGTTCTTGCTCAATGTTAAGTCACTTGAGTTTTTTTTTTTTTTTTTTTTTTTAAGAAGATGTTTCAGGTAGGGGTTTTTTAATGAATTTTTTTATGGTTGTGTTAGGTCTTTGTTTCTGTGCGAGGGCTTTCTCTAGTTGTGGCAAGTGGGGGCCACTCTTCATCGTGGTACACAGGCCTCTCACTGTCGTGGCCTCTCTTGTTGCGGAGCACAGGCTCCAGACGCGTGGGCTCAGTAATTGTGGCTCACGGGCCTAGTTGCTCCGCGGCACGTGGGATCCTCCCAGACCAGGGCTCGAACCCGTGTCCCCTGCATTAGCAGGCAGATTCTCAACCACTGAGCCACCAGGGAAGCCCCCACTTGAGATTTTAACAGAGCTGTGAACCCTGACAAGTCATGCATAATGATTTGCAATCTCAGAGAATATTTGTTTGGTATTAAAATGCCTTATTAAATATTTCAAATTGATCTTTGGAGACTTTCGGGAAAGTCCCCTCTGTTTCTCATTGATATGTAATGTTACAAAATGTGTGCTGTTTATAAAACAGTAGTACAAAAAGAAACCACATGGAAAGACTGACACAGGGCAGTCCCAAAAGGAAACAAGACACGTTTTATTGTACAAAAGAGATCTTGAAAGCTTTTGTATGTACTTGAATCTTTTCATATTTGTTTCAAACATCAGCTGAGAGGCTCTAAACCCTAGCATGGGATTAGTTAAGTGTGCACTGTAGGAAATATTTAACGTGAAAATATTGTACACTAAATAGCCGATGAAACTTTAAGATGCAATGTTTCTGTGGTTATTGTTTTTAATGAAAACAGTTGTAAAAATTAAAAACGCTTATATAGCGCTTTTTAAAGTTTTCTTTGATTGGAAGCCAGTTATATAGGGAAGGGACTGTTTGTTTAATATCTACTGACCAAATCCATGTAATAATTTCCAGAGAAAATTAGATTCTTATTTTAATATTCTAATGGAATCATGGACTTTTAGGTATCTTTACGTATTTTTCTTTGGAAATCTAGCACTGTAGAGGATAACAATTTTCTCTTTTCTATTATGTACACAGTTAGGGCCCATAGCATGAATAAAGGAATTGAATTGTCCAATGTGGGATGCTTTTCTCAGACATAGATATATCCATACCAATAATTTCTTTTTCACTTAAACTTTTAACAAGGAATAAAAAAGTCTTTATTAAAATGACCAATGTAACTAATTAATTTACTTAGAATGCTAATAGGTGGATCACTAGTAATGCCTAATATTCAGAAAAAAAATCAAATACCATTAATTCCTACCTAATTTAATTTTATCTACTTGTGAGATTAACTTTTGATTTTATCTCCTTTTTGATGTTCTGGCATCAAATAGTCTAGGATATTATCAATCATTTTTTCTTGGCTTGTAACTTCAGACTCTTGTCCAGAGTCAAAGAACAACCATAAATTCTGGGAGTAAATGTCACTTCTTTCCACTGCAGCCGTAGCACAATGTATCAGTTTGCTAGGGCTGCTTGCACCAAAGGACCACAAACTGGGTAGCTTAAACAACACAAGTTTATTGTATCACTGTTCCTGAAGCTAGATGCCTGAGGTCAAGGTATCACCAGGGCCATGTTCCCTCTTCAAGCACTGGGGAAGCATCTGCTCCAGCCCTCTCATCCAGCTTCTAGTGCTTTGCTGGCAGTCTTTGACTTACCTTGGCTTGTGCAAGTATCACCTTGATCTCTGCCTTCATCTTCACATAATGTACTTCCTGTGTGTGTATGTGTGTGTGTGTGTGTCTGTCTGTCTCCCTCTAAATTTCCTGTTTTTATAAGAACACCAGTCATGTTAGGCTAAGGGCCCAAACTACTGCAGTGTGACTTTGTCTTAATTAATTACATCTATAATGACCCTATTTCCTAATAAAATCACCTCTTAAAGAACTGGAGTTCAGAAATTCAACATATGAACTTTGAGGGAAAACAGTCCAACTCATAACACACACCCTAAGGCATTTTATGTTATTATTATTTATATATTTCTAATGAAAAAAAAAAAGACTTTTTTTCCTTAATGTAAAAGAACTTCCAAAAGCACCAATGGTTCTTAAAATGTTCCCATCAAACATTCAAATAAACAGGAAAATAAAATAAGTATAATGTTTTCCTTTTGGTTTAGAACTCCTTGGTAGCGAATCTTTGAACAATTTATTTTCCACCCCTGCTATTTAACTCACTCCTGCTGTATTCTGGGGCAGGTTGATTTTTGGTTGAGTTGGACTGTGCATATACCTATGCTTCCTTCAACCAGCAATCTGTTTACTCAAAGTGGCAGACTGATACCTTCAGATGCCACCAAATACGATAGAGGTAATTTACTGTTCTTTGCTTTACACACAATTATAATTGCCCACTACCCTTGAGACCAACGGTACAGAGGTGTCTGTGATTGATAACGACCATACTTTTTGACCACAGTAGATAGAGAGTTAGTATATTTTCTTTCTCTCCTCTGGAACTCTTTTCTGCTCTGCCCACTTCTTTTCGGTACTTTAAACCATCACTTAGTCAACACCACCATACTACTTTTATTTCTTTTCTTCCTCCTTTTCTCCTTTTTCTTTATTTCATTTGTCACTCCACTCATGCATCGCAGCTTTCACTTAACAAGCCTGGGCTTTTAAAGACAGCTCAAGCCAAGCAGAGCACTCTTTCTTTCCTGTAATGGTCCGGCCTGTCACATTAAATGATGTGTGATCTTGCACTATTTGCCTTTCCCAGTTTTCTTCATGGAATGGTTGCTGTGGGGCTACATTAGACATTAGACATTAAAATTATTTAGACCTAAATCACTATTGTAAGGCCACAGCAAGTTTTAAAACCTGAGCATTTTACAACTGTGGTTTCTTAAAAGATGGCCATTATTTTACTGATTTCTATCTATACTGTGTTTTTTTTTTTTTGAATCCTAGTAATTCTTGTATGCCCGGTATGATCAGCATTTTTCCTATAAGATCAAAGATTTGATTGGTATAATTTTATAACATTTTAATCATAGTATGGGCTTCTTTACACATTTTAGAGTCTGATGTGGGTACCTACTACAGATTTTAGTTTCTTCAATGAGGTACCAAATGAAAATGCCTCCCTCCTAAACCAACATTTTTGGGTAAATATCTACCTACTGGTATTCTCTGAACAAGCTGGAGAGATGAATATGGGTATGGAACAGGTGTTGAGACGTCACAGAAGTCTTTAATGTTCTATAGTAATTATTATACTTAGTCATGGAAGAGGTAGTCTACATGTGACTAGCTCTGGAAAGTTTATCAAGCCAGATATCATAGTGCTATAATGAGAAAAATTATGGTACACATCCAAGCCCAAATAAGGCTGTCTAAGAATGGACTAACAGTGAAGCAATAAGATATACATTTTAAACTTTAAAATTTGAGGTCATCATAGATTCACATGCATTCATGAGAAACGATATAGATTTCTTGTACCCTTTACCCAATTTTACCCCTTGCTAACATCCTGCAAAATATCCAGTATAAAACAATATCATAACCAGGCTATTGAAATTATTTACCAATTTTATTTAGATTTCCCTAGTTTTACTTGTGAGTGTATGTATGTGTTTAGTTCGCACGTATCCATAATCAAAATACTGAACAATTCCAGCACCATCATTATCTCTCATGTTGCCTTTTTATGACCAAACCCACCCCTTTCCACTCCTTCTTTCCCAGACTCTGGCAACTACTAATCTGTCATCCACTTCTAAAATTGCATCACTTCAAGAATGTTAAATAAGTGGAATCATACAGTATATAGCCTTTGAGGATTGTCTTTTCCCCTCCTGGGTATGATTCCCTGAAGATTTATCCAAGTTAGTGCCTATATTAATATTCTGTTCATTTTTATTGCTAAGTAGTATTCCATAGTAATACTGTACCATGGTTTGTTTAACCATTTTCCCATTGAAGGATATCTGGGCTTCTAGTTTGGTGCTACTAAGAATAATGTTGCTGTGAATATTTGTAAATAGGCTTTTATGTGAACGTATATTTTTATTACTTTAGCGTAAATGCCCAAGAGTACAATTTGCTGGATTGTATGGTAAATGTATGTTTGTTTATTTAAGAATTTTCTAAACTTACATTTCCACCAGCAGTGTATGAGAGGCCTAATTTCCTGTCAGAATTTGGTGTCACCATTATGTTTTATTATCCACAATTAGAAATTTCTCTTAGGTATAACACAATCCTTTTCTTCTAAGTGTACATAATTACTAGTTATATTTTTGCTTAGCAGATCAATGTAAAAATACTATTTAGAGGCCAAAATCATGGCATTTTATTAAAAATCTTTATACAGTCATCCCTCAGTATCTGCAGGCAATTGGTTCCAGGACCCCCGTGGACACCAGAACCTGCAGATACTCAAGTCCCGTAGCTGGCCCTCCATATCCATATCCGTGGGTTCCATATACAGAAATTCAACCACAGCAGATCATAACATAGTACACAATCAACAGTTGACCGCATTTGTGGATGTGGAACCATATATATGGAGGGCCAACTGTACATTTATGTTCTACTAATAAGGATTGTCAAATGAACTTGGCATACTAAGTCTATTAACTTTTCTAGGATCCTTTGAAGGTACAGAAAAAGTTTTGCCTAAAGTTGTGTCTGAATTCCAACATAGAAGTAAAAACTTTGTAGTTAAGTAGATATTAGACCCTTAGTAGGTGTGTAAGACCTAAATCATAGACTTAACTACTAAAATTAAAAACTGAAATTTGTCAGTACCCCCAGCATTGTTCAATAGTCAACTGTACACTCTCAAAATACTTTTGATTTTTATCCCCAGTTAACACCTATTTGATTCTTGAGCATTGACCCAACCCGACGCTGATTATGTGAGGGTTAAAAGAGACCCTTTATAATGGTATCAGCATATAAAGAATCACATTAAACTATCTTAAACCAAACACTCCATTCTGGGCTCTCATTTAGGACAGTTAGTGGCACGGAAAGAAAGCAGGGACCGTGTTTGAGAGATAAATCTAAGAAATACAAGAAATTATCACTCTCCATAAGTATTTCAGCATTACCTTTTTCTGTGTACAAATTAATCATGTGTTTAATGCCATCACACACTAAAATTTGTTTTCCTGAATGCACAGGTACCTCTGTTCTACAGGTGACAGCCACTGATGCAGATGACCCTACCTATGGAAACAGTGCTCGGGTGGTTTACAGCATTCTCCAGGGACAGCCCTACTTCTCTGTAGACCCTAAAACAGGTTAGTGTTTTTAAGGATAATTTGTGTGCAGATGCATGCTACAATAAAAGAAAGCAATATTTTCATGTCTATGTACTTTTCTACATTAGACATTGTTATTTTAGCACATTAAAAAATGCCCTCACTTTTTCTAAAACAATGTGATTGCATAATTGAAGATAAATTAACTGCTCTCCTTAATATTTGATTATCCATCATTTATATCCATACAAGTAAAATGCTTCTTACATTTGCATATTTCTGTGACATTTAAATAAATGCTGTCTATTTAAAACAGAGGTTACATAACGCTTCAGCCCTCAAGTATTGTGTTACGTAAAACAAATTAACTGAGAATAAAGCCAAACACATACAAGCATTTGTTAAGGAAAAATGTGAATTCTGCTTCACCTCTTCTCTTTTCTGTAGCCAAAATAATCATATCATATTATATTATGTGATGTCAAAATGAAAATGAAGGATACTCAAAAATTCATTTTAGGGCTATGTTATAGCAGCATAGTCTAAAAACCACAAAAACTCATGGCCTTATTGACAAACAATTTGTAAATAGAAACTTGGCTAAAGCTAAATATAAACCCATTTTTAATGTAGCTAAATGTTCAGTATGAAGTGTTTCAAGTTTAATAAACAGTTTCAAGAACGTACATAATCAGGAGACACAGATGGAGCAGAGAGAGGTCCAGGATATTCCAGAAGCTTCCTGGGTCCTTTCTGGTCATGTGAGATGAATTCTGAATCAAGTTAACATGTGAGATCTTCAAGTAAAGGGCACTGCCACATAACTAACACAAAAGAGTCATATTTGGTCATAAATATCCCCTTATCCTCATATTGTTATATAGCTTACAACAATTTTTCAGGGAACCTGCTCAGTAAGTCTACAGATTACAGTTTATTAACCATTGTCTCAGGCAGTGAGGTACATCAGCTGAAATGATGCTATGGACAGTCATACTCCAATAGTTAATGCCATTAGATTGCTAGGAGGATTGTCATTTTCATGTTTATGAGAAGGTGCCTTCTCTCTTTCCCTGGTGCACTCCAACACAAAGTACACTGGGCAGGAAGAGATCTCAGACATACTGCTTAACCTCTTAAATTTCTATAATTTAAGAAGAAAAGAATGAAAAAGGTGTATAGATATAGATATGTAAATTAAGAATATACACATATATATCCACATATTATATGCATTACAATTATAAAATTAATTATAATATTTAATTAAGTGAAATAAAAAATAAGAATTGGGAGATAATAAAAATAAGTAACATAATGTGACCTAAAGTGAATATGAGATATATAAGTTCTTGTAGTACTAAGCTATTACTGAATAGTTAGAAATAAAATTGTTTATTAACCGAATAATCAAAATTCTGGGACAAAAATTATATATCTCTCTCTATATATGTATATATATACACATATATACATATATACGTGTATGTATATGCATATACATATATATATATATACATATATATATGTACATGCATGTTGTTCTGGTAGGAGACTTTTAAATTAATTGAAAATATTTTTTATTGAGGTGTATTTGACATATAACACTGTAAATTTAAGGGGTACAAAATGTTGATTTAATGCACTTACATATTGTAATATGGTAGCCATTGTAGTGATAGAAAATCTTAAGCCAAATCATTATTTGACAATAGCATTGCTCATTTTGTGGTACTTTCCCAATAACCATGGTTCTTTTATATAAGAAAGATGTGTATTTCTCACTTTAAATATGCATCTTCCTGAAGGAAAGAAATGAGGAGACCGTTCCAGTTACCTTGTTTTAGGATTGCACAAACACATGTTCATGCATGCACACACATGCACACATACCTCGATTTACTCAACTGTCCTTATAGAAAGCCAAATTTTTATTTATACATAAATATTATATTTACTTAATAGAACATGGCTAGGGTATAGACATCTTATATGGATTTTAAAACTTTCCACACACTTCTTGATCTTTTTAGTACCAAATACCAAATTCTCTGTGTTAGTGTATGTTTGAGTTATCTGTCTGAGTGTTTGCATGTGTTGGTGTGAGCACATGCAGGTAGATGTGTGTGTGTGTGTGCATGCATATTTACTTTGGACAAAGAAAGGCCACTGAGGACAAGATTTGACTAGTGTTAGACTCTGCTGTAGCTTGTGTTTTAGTGAAGCAAATACATCAAACGCAATATTCAAATAAAAATTGCATTTGGTTGTACATATTTATTATGGGTTAATTAAGTACTTCAGGAAACAAAAATAATTATCTTAAATATAAATAGGCTGCTATTCAGGTACTGCTCTATTGAAATGATCTTTGCTCCTACAATTTTTTCTTCCTTTCTTTAAGCAAAATTATTTATTGAATGAAGTGTATGCCTCCATGTTGATATGTTTTAATTTCAATATTGTATTGTCTGAAGCATCATGGGAGTCTACGGATTTATGCTCTACTACAAAGATTGTTTAAATATGCAAATCTCTTAGCCTGCTGTCTGTAGAAAGTGCTAAGAGCGATTAGAAAACAAAATGCTGAGCATTCTCTTCAAAGCTAAGACTTTTTTGGTAATTTAAGCTTAAAAGACCTCTTACAATGCAATTAAACATCCTTAGAACTAATGAATTTAGTGAAAATTGTGCCTTAAATAACTGGAATAAAATACAAACATACTTAGAACTAAGGAATCAGTTGCTATAGATGAGATGTTATATAATAAATGTTGGGATAGTAGTTACTTAAAAATGTACATTTTAATAGTAATACTTTAATTCTATCCTTTCATTTAACATGACTATATGATAACGTTTCCAATTAGTACTTTCGATGAAGACAAATTATAATAAATCAGAACTTTTGTGCCCAAATAGAGTTGTGAGTGATTATGGTTAAGATCAGGACTTTGGATTGCCTTGTTTCCATCATGTTAAAAGGTACATCTTGGTACTTAACCTAATTATCCAATGACAAGCTGCCAATGAGGCCTTGCTTCCTATTATATTAACTATGTATGAATTACTGTATCCAGAGAAAATAATTTTGTGGCTCTTAAGTCACTATACTATACACAATTTGTTTAATAAGGTATGTATTGTTTTCTACTGGAATTCCATTAATCAATATGATGAAACATAAATCTTGTGAATAATTTATTGTTTCAAATAAGTTTTGTTGCAGAAACTATTTCATGATGTTTGCTTAATGTATAACAACAAAAGAGGAATACCCATTAATGAGTGATTTAACATTAACTACTATTTGAAAGATACAGAAGGCTATGAAAAAATAACTGAGAGGACAATGAATTGTAAAAGACATATAATATTTCCAGCCAGACTCATGTAGAAATAGTGTTAATGTAGGCTTTATGAGGATAATTCTACTTAAATATATTCATTTTAATTCAGCAAGAAAACACTTTTAGAGTTATTATATGGAGGAACCATTTTAATGTTCATGCAAACTACTGACCCTAAGCAAGTTATTTTGAGGAAGGCAGCTGAGTAAGAAAGCCATATGAAGTGGTCAGAGAACTGAAGTGAAGAGAAATCTGAGCTTATGGTTGTTTATTAACACAACTCAAATCTCAATCGTACTCCAGTTAATACACTGTCAACTGCTTTAAAAATAAATTTATGTGTACAAGAACTCTTTGTTTCTTTAGAAACTACAAAATTTAGGTCAGGAGGTGATAATAGAAGCTTGATGATTGAGTTGCTATAAAATAACTACTTCCCTTGACTTAGGTCGAAGAGAAAACCAGAAACCTACCATGTTTCTTTCCAGGGTCTTAGAATGGAGGATTCACAAAAGGCAGGTATGAGGTTTTTAAATGAGAATGCGTATCTTTTAATGGTCGTGGTATTTATAGCCACTTGATGATTTTCTCCACTAGCTGTTTTATAGTCCACAACTTATGAATTACTTCTTGTTATTTTAGCTGGTACATATATGTTAAAGTATGCCTGTACCTATTTCACACGGAAATGTGTTGAATCTTCTTTATGGTCAATTCAGGAAACATGAAAACCTGGATTAAAACCTGATGTCAGGGAAAACAAGGGTATGCAGGTTTACAAAATCCTATTTATTCTTTATTTACAACTGTTTACAGTGCTAGCAGAGGTGAATACCAGCTCTTTTGACCATAATTAATATGAAACATAAATCAGTGAAAGTCAATGTTGGATTCTGTATAAATGGCACTAATAGTGGTTTTCTGCCACACACCTAATAAAGACTACTGACACATTTATTCAGTTTAATATAGATGCACTTATATTTTAAATTGTGAATCATTTTTCATACAATCTTTATTAATTTTTACTTATTTAAAATGAATATTTAATTAGAAAATATAGTAGCTTAAAACATTTCTGTTGATAAATTCTACATTTAATTTTCAGATACATAAGAATAGTAAGACTAGAAAGGCTACCTTTTAATTATATATTGATACAAAGAATATACCAGATTTTTTTCAACACTTCTAGTTCACTTTAGTACTTGAATGTTTCTGTGACATGATGTTAAAAAAGGGTAGACATTGGGTTTCAAATCTCTTGTCTGTCAAACCTTTCTGCATTAATGACATGCATTCCACAGGGAACAGGGCAGTTGACATCAAATAAAATGCACTACACCTAGTGATGCCTATTGGTTCTAAAGGCACAAATAATATTACTACTTATTTTTAAAAGGCATTATTGTAAATATAATAAAGAAATACTTATTTGACCTTCCTATGAAAACAAATATTTAGTCATGTTATAGTTTAATTAGTATAGTGAAGTAATTCATATTTATTATTTTTCTAAAATACCAAGGGTTATTCCAAAATGACTTGGGAATACTTCATGGTCAAATCTTAGGATGTACTTAGTACCATAGTAAATTTATCAAGCTACTTAAATTTTATGTTCTAGTTTCCTTGTATGTATATTTATAATGAAAATGTCGATTCCAGTGAGGAGGGTAATGCAATGCTGTTACTTTATCCAGTCACTGGAAAAACATAGGTACTCAGTAAGGTTCTCTCATTTTGCTATCTTTCCTTTAACATTGACAAGAATTTTCAAAATTACTATATAGTTCACCATGATGAGTTTGAAAGAGTCCATCTAAATTAAAAAAAAAAAAAATTTCATTTGGAAGAATTTTTTTAGTCCAAATAACCAAACAAAATTTTAAAAAATGAGTTCCACTATTAAATCTTATGTAAATTCCTTTTCTGAAATTTCAAAGAAAGTTGTCTTTATAAGTATTTTTTCTTGCTTATTGTAATTTTTTTATTTAGTTTTTTTTTTTTTTTTTTTTTTTTTTGGTACACGGGTCTCTCACTGCCGTGGCCTCTCCCACTGCAGAGCACAGGCTCCAGACGCGCAGGCCCAGCGGCCATGGCTCACGGGCCCAGCGGCTCTGTGGCACGTGGGATCCTCCCGGACCAGGGCACTAACCTGTGTCCCCTGCATCGGCAAGTGGACTCTCAACCACTGCACCACCAGGGAAGCCTTTATTTAGTTTTAAAATTGCCTTTTTTATCACTTTTAATTCTCCACTGAAATGATTAATCTAGTCTTTTTCTTTTTAACATCTTTCTTGGAGTATAACTGATTTATAATGTTGTGTTAGTTTCTGCTGTGAATCTGCTATGTGTATACATATATCCCCATATCCGTTCCCTGTTGATCCTCCTTCCCACCTTCCCTATCCTACCTCACTAGGTGGTCACAAAGCACCAAACTGACATCCCTGTGCTATGCAGCTGCTTCCCACTAGCGATTTTACATTTTTTGGTGCATATATGTCAATGCTACTCTCTCACTTCGGCCCAGCTTACCCTTCCCCCTCCCCATATCCTCAAGTCCAGTCTCTACGTCTGCATCTTTATACCTGTCCTGCCCCTAGGTTCATCAGAAGCATTTTTTTTTTTTAGATTCTTATATATGTGTTAGCATACAGTATTTGTTTCTCTCTTTCTGACTTACTTTACTCTGTATGACAGACTCTAGGTCCATCCACCTTACTACAAATAACTCAATTTCATTTCTTTTTATGGCTGAGTAATATTCCATTGTATACATGTGCCTCATCTTCTTTATCCATTCATCTGTCGATGGACACTTAGGTTGCTTCCATGTCCCAGCTATTGTAAATAGTGTTGCAGTGAATATCGTGGTACATATTTATTTTTGAATTATGGTTTTCTCCGGGTATATGCCCAGTAGTGGGATTGCTGGGTCATATGGTAGTTCTATTTTTAGTGTTTTAAGTGACCTCCTTACTGTTCTCCATAGTGGCTATATCAATTTACATTCCCACCAACAGTGCAAGAGGGGTTCCTTATGTCCACATCCTCTCCAGCTTTTATTGTTTGTAGATTTTTTGATGATGGGTATTCTGACCAGTGTGAGAAGATACCTTATTGTGGTTTTGAGTTGCATTTCACTAATGATTAGTGATGTTGAGCATCCTTTCATGTGTTTGTTGGCAATGTGTATATCTTCTTTGGAGAAGTATCTATTTAGGTCTTCTGCCCATATTTGGATTGGGTTGTTTGATTTTTTTGATATTGAGCTGCATGAGCTGCTTGTATATTTTGGAGATTAATCCTTTGTCAGTTGCTTCATTTGCAACTATTTTCTCCCATTCTGAGGTTTGTCTTTTCATCTTGTTTATGGTTTCCTTGGCTGTGCAAAAGTTTTTAAGTTTCATTAGGTCCCATCTGTTTATTTTTGTTTTTATATCCTTTTCTCTAGGAGGTGGGTCAAAAAAGATCTTGCTGTGATTTATGTCATAGAGTGTTCTGCCTATGTTTTCCTCTAAGAGTTTTATAGTGTCTGGCCTTACATTTAGGTCTTTAATCCATTTTGAGTTTATTTTTGTGTATGGTGTTAAGGAGTGTTCTAACGTCATTATTTTACATGTAACTGTCCAATTTTCCCAGCACTACTTATTGAAGAGGCTGTCTTTTCTCCACTGTATATTCTTGCCTCCTTTATCAAAGATAAGGTGACCATATATGTGTGGGTTTATCTCTGGGCTTTCTATCCTGTTCCATTGATCTGTACTTCTGTTTTGGTGCCAGAACCATACTGTGTTGATTACTGTAGCTTTGTAGTATAGTCTGAAGTCAGGGAGCCTGATTCTTCCAGCTCAGTTTTTCTTTCTCAATATTGCTTTAACCATTCAGGGTCTTTTCTGTTTCCATACAAACTATAAAATTTTTAGTTCTAGTTCTGTGAAAAATGCCAGTGGTAGTTTGATAGGAATCTACTGAATCTGTAGATTGCTTTGGGTAGTATAGTCATTTTCACAATGTTGATTCTTCCCATCCATGAATATGGTATATCTCTCTAGGGTTTTTATAATTTTCTGCATACGGGTCTTTTGTGTCCTTAGGTAGGTTTATTCCTAGGTATTTTATTCTTTTTGTTGCAGTGGTAAATGGGAGTGTTTTCTTAATTTCACTTTCAGATTTTTCATCATTAGTGTATATGAATGCTAGAGATTTTTGTGCATTAATTTTGTATCCTGCTACTTTACCAAATTCATTGATTAGCTCTAGTAGTTTTCTGGTAGCATCTTTAGGAATCTTTATATATAGTATCATATCATCTGCAAACAGTGTCACTTTTACTTCTTCTTTTCTGATTTAGATTCCTTTTATTTCCTTTTCTTCTCTGATTGCCATGGCTAACACTTCCAAAACTGTGTTGAATAATAGTGGTGAGAATGGGCAAACCTGTCTTCTTCCTGATCTTAGTGGAAATGGTTTCAGCTTTTCACCATTGAGAATGATGTTGGCTGTGGGTTTGTCATAAAGGCCTTTATTATGTTGAGGTAATTTCCTTCTATCCCTACTTTCTGGAGAGTTTTCATCATAAATGGGTGTTTAATTTTGTCAAAAGTTTTTTATGCATCTGTTGAGATTATCATGTGGTATTGTCCTTCATTTTGTTAATATGGTGTATTACATTGATTGATTTTGATTTGCATATATTGAAGAGTCCTTGCATTCCTGGGATAAACCCCACTTGATCATGATGTATGATCCGTTTAATGTGCTGTTGGATTCTGTTTCCTAGTATTTTGTTGATGATTTTTACATCTATGTTCATTAGTGATATTGGTGTGTAGTTTTCTTTTTTTGTGGCATCTTTGCCTGGTTTTGGCATCAGCGTGATGGTGGCATGGTAGAATGAGTTTGGGAGTGTCTCTCCCTCTGCTATATTTTCGAAGAGTTTGAGAAGGGTAGGTGTAAGCTCTTCTCTAAATGTTTGATAGAATTCACCTGTGAAGGCATCTTGCCCTGGGCTTTTGTTTGTTTGAAGATTTTTAATCACAGTCTTATTATCAGTGCTTGTGATTTGTCTGTTCATATTTTCTATTTCCTCCTGGTTCAGTTTTAGAAGGTTCTACTTTTCTAAGAATTTGTCCATTTCAACCAGGTTATCCATTGTATTGGCATGTAGTTGCATCTAGTAATCTATCATGATCCGTTAGATTTCTGCAGTGTCAGTTGTTACTTCTTTTTCATTTCTAATTCTGTTGATTTAAGTCTTCTCCCTTCTTTTCTTGATGGGTCTGGCTAATGGTTTATCAATTTTGATCTTCCCAAAGAACCAGCTTTTAGTTTTGTTGATCTTTGCTGTCATTTCCTTCCATTCTTTTTCATTTATCTCTGATCTGATCTTTATGATTTCTTTCCTTCTGCTAACTTTGTTTTTTTTGTTGTTGTTGTTCTTCTTCTTCCTCTAATTGCTTTAGATGTAAGGTTAGGTTGTTTATTTGAGGTGTTTCTTGTTTCTTGAGGTAGGATTGTATTGCTCTAAACTTTCCTCTTAGAACTGCTTTTGCTACATCCCATATGTTTTGGGTCTTCGTGTTTTCTTTGTCATTTGTTTCTAGGTGTTCATTGATTTCCTCTTTGATTTCTTCATGATCCCTTGGTTATTTAGTAGCGTATTGTTTAGCCTCCATGTGTTTCTACGTTTTACATTTTTTTTTCCTGTAATTGCTATCTGGTCTCATAGTGTTGTGGTCAGGAAAGATACTCGATACAATTTCAATTTTCTTAAATTTACCAAGGCTTGATTTGTGACCCAAGATATGATCTATCCTGGAGAATGTTCCATGAGCACTTGAGAAGAAAGTGTATTGTGTTGTTTTTATATGGAATCTCCTATAAATGTCAGTTAAATCCATCTTGTTTAATGTGTCATTTAAAGCCTATGTTTCCTTATTTATTTTCATTTTGGATGATCTGTCCATTGGTGAAAGTGGGGTGTTAAAGTCCCCTGTGTTACTGTCAATTTCCCCTTTTATAGCTGTTAGTATTTGTCTTATGTATTGAAGTGCTTCTATGTTGGGTGCATTGTAATTGTAAACAAATATTTACAATTGTTATATCTTCTTGGAATGACCCCTTGATCATTATGTAATGTCCTTCTTTGTCTCTTGTAATAATCTTTATTTTAAAGTCTATTTTGTGTGATATGAGAATTGCTACTTTTGATTTCCGTTTGCATGGAATATCTTTTTTCCATCTCCTCACTTTCAGTCTGCCCCTATGTCTGAAGTGAGTCTTTTGTAGACAGCATATATACATGTTTTGTTTTTGTTTTTGTATCCATTCAGCCAGTGTTTGTCTTTTGGTTAGAGCATTTAATCCATTTACATTTAATGTAATTATCGATAAGTATGTTCCTATTACCATTTTCTTAATTGTTTTGCGTTTGTTATTGTAGGTCTTTTCCTTCTTTTGTGTTTCCTACCTAGAGAAGTTCCTTTATCATTTGTTGTAAAGCTGGTTTGGTGGTGCTGAATTCTCTTAACTTTTGCTTGTCTGTAAAGGTTTTAATTTCTCTGTCGAATCTGAATGAGATCCTTGTTGGGTAGAGTAATCTTGGTTGTACGTTTTTCCCTTTCATCACTTTAAATATGTCCTCCCACTCCCTTCTGGCTTGCAGACTTTCTGCTGAAAGATCAGCTGTTAACCTTATGAGGATTCCCTTGTATATTATTTGTTGCTTTTCCCTTGCTGCTTTTAATATTTTTTCTTTGTATTTAATTTTTGATAGTTTGATTAATATGTGTCTCAGTATGTTTCTCCTTGGATTTATTCTGTATGGGACGCTCTGTGCTTCCTGGAGTTGATTGACTATTTCCTATGTTTGGGAAGTTTTCAACTATAATCTCTTCAAATATTTTCTCAGTTCCTTTCTTTTTCTATTCTTTTTCTGAGACCCCTATAATTCGAATGTTGGTGCATTTAACATTGTCCCAGAGGTCTCTGAGACTGTCCTCAATTCTTTTCATTCTTTTTTTCTTTATTCCGCTCTGAGGCTGTTATTTCCACTATTTTGTCTTCCAGGTCACTTATCTGTTTTTCTGCCTCAATTATTCCTTCTAGAGAAATTTTAATTTCATTTATTGTGCCATTCATCATTGTTTGCTCTTTAGTTCTTCTAGGTCCTTGTTAAGCATTTCTTGTATTTTCTCCATTCTATTTCCAAGATTTTGGATCATCTTTACTATCATTACTTTGAATTCTTTTTCAGGTAGACTGCCTATTTCCTCTTCTTTGTTTGGTTTGGTGGGTTTTTACTTTGCTCCTTCATCTTCCTCATATTTCTCTGTCTTCTCATTTTGCATAACTTACTGTGTTTGTGGTCTCCTTTTCTCAGGCTGCATGTTCGTAGTTTGCATTGTTTTTGGTGTCTGCCCCAGTGGGTGAGGTTGGTTCAGTGGCTTGTGTAGGCTTCCTGGTGGAGAGGGCTGGTGTCTGTGTTCTGGTGGGTGGTGCTGAATCTTGTCCTTCTGTTGGGCATGGCCACGTCCGGTGGTGTTTTTTGGGATGTTTGTAAATTTAATATGACTTTTGGCAGCCTCTCTACTAATGGGTGGGCTTGTGTTCCTATATTGCTAGTTTAGCATGGAGCAACCAGCACTGGAGTGTCCTGGCCATTGGCTGGTGCTGGGTCTTAGTGTTGAGACGGAGATCTCTGAGGGAGCTCTCACTGATTGATATTACATGGGCCCTGGTGGTCTCTGATGGTCCAATGTCCTGGACTTGGCTGTCCCACCTCAGAGGCTCTGCCCTGACACCCAGCCAGAGCACTAAGACCCTGCCAGCCACACGGCTCAGAGGAAAAGGAAGAAAAGAAAAGAAAAAGAACACATAAGACCCCAAACCAAATGGTAAAAGCATAACTAAACAGACAAAAATCACAAAAAGAAACATACACACACACTCATAAGAAGAAAATAAACAAACAACAACAAAATGAACAGTCAGAACCCCAGAACAAATGGTAAAAGCAAACCTAAAGAGAAAAATTCACACAAAAAAAGCATACATATGCACACTCACAAAAAGAGAAAAAAGGAAAAAAAATAATAAAATTAAAAAAAAATAAATTTAAAAAATTTAAAAAAAGAAGAGAGCAACCAAACCAATAATCAAATCCACCAGTGATAACAAGCACTAAAAACTAAACTAAGGTAAACATAAAAACCAGAAACAAATCAGAGACAGCAAGCAAACCCCAAGTCTACAGTTGCTCCCAAATTCTACCACTTCCATTTTGGGAAAATTCATTGTATATTCAGGTATTCCACAGATGCAGGGTTCACTAAGTTGATTGTGGGGTTTTAATCTGATGCTCCTGAAGCTGCTGGGAGAAATTTCCCTTTCTCCTTTTTGTTTGCACAGCCCCTGGGGTTCAGCTTTGGATTGGCCCTGCCTATGCATGTCAGTCACCTGGGGGTGTCTGTTTCCTGCCCAGACAGGAGGGCGTTAAAGGAGTGGCTGATTAGGGGGCTCTGGCTCACTCAGGCTGGGGAGAGGGAAGGGTACTCTAGTCATAATTGGAATGCGGGGCAAGCCTGCAGCAGCAGAGGCCATGACGTTGCAACAGCCTGCAGTACACCATGTGTTCTCCCGGGGAAGTTGTCCCCGGATCATGGGACCCTGGCAGTGGCGGGCTGCACCGGCTCCCGGGAGAGGAGGTGTGGATAGTGACCTGTGCTTGCACACAGGATTCTTGGTGGCTGCAGCAGCAGTGTTAGCATTCCATGCCCGTCTCTGGGGTCGAAGCTGATAGCCACGGCTCACACCCATCTCTGGAGCTCATTTAGGTGGTGCTCTGCCTTCTATGGGGAGACAGGGAAGGAATCTCCTTTCCTCACACACCCTGAAACAATGGTCTCTTTCCTTTTAGGCAGCTCCAGACTTTTTCCCAGACTCCCTCCCAGCTAGCTGTGGCACACTAGCCCCCTTCGGGCTGTGTTCATGCAGCCAACCCCAGTCCTCTCCCTTGGATCTGACCTCTGAAGCCCAAGCCTCAGCTCCCAGCCGCGCCTGTCCCCGCGGGTGAGGAGACAAGCCTCTTGGGCTGGTGAGTGCTGGTCGGCACCAATCCTCTGTGAGGGAATCTCTCCGCTTTGCCCTCTGCACCCCTGTTGTTGCACTCTCCTCCATGGCTCCGAAGCTTCCTCCCACCACCCACCCCCTGTCTCTGCCAGTGAGGGGCCTTCCTAGTGTGTGGAAACTTTTCCTCCTTCACAGCTCCCTCCCAGAGGTGCAGGTCCCATCCCTATTCTTTTGTCTCTGTTTTTCCTTTTCTTCTTTTGCCCTACCCAGGTATGTGGGGAGTTTCTTGCCTTTTGGGAAGCCTGAGGTCTTCTGCCAGCATTCAGTAGGTGTTCTGTAGGAGTTGTTCCACATGTAATTGAATTTTTTATATATTTGTGGGGAGAAAGTTGATCTCCACATCTTACTCCTCTACCATCTTGAAGGTCTCCCCTATAAATATTATTAATAAGAGAAAAATGCTTTTAGAAAATGTGGAATGGTAATTTAAAGGGAAATAAATTAGGCAAAATAACTAGCCTTTTAGCTTAAATATGACTGTCCCAACTCAGAATAGTGTCTCTAGATGAGGCAAAGTGGCATGCTTTCTGTGGAGTAATTGTCTTTAATGCTTAGGTCTTAACCAATAATAGCTTTGATTCTCAAAAATGAGCTTATCTTAACTTCTTGTAGTAGAAATCAATCATCTATTAAAAAAGCACTTGGTGGAGGGCCTCAATGCATTTCCTAGGGTGTAACTGAAAACAAAGTTTGTAACATTCTTCAGTCTGCATGATGTAATTAAATACATCAACAATTTTGGTTGTATTTAACCTCAGTATTTAACTTCAAATGTATTTCATTTCAAAAATGAACAAAAAATGTTTGTAGAAGATCATTATATATGTTTGTTTAAAAGATGTAAAGCCTTTTTAAATGCTTTATAGATTTCAATATTAATTTCTCATAATTCTATATGAAAATCTACTTGTACACAGTTTTTCCCCATAATAATATTTTATATTTATTAATAACTAAGAAGTTAAAACATTTAATTATGGCCCACAATATCTGTAGAAGGTAGAGTATTCCACAGTAGAATATGTTTTGTCAATTTTTCTCCTTCATAGTCCATCCCTAATTCATATAATAATAATAATTGCATGCACAAAAATTTTCAAATAATTTTCCTATGATTGAGTACCTAACACACAAAAATATTAATTGGTAATCCCAATGCTAAAAAATTTGCCTCTCTTAGAGAAAAATGCAATGCAGTAATTCAAAGCTGTGTCATATCATCAATTTACTGAAAGAAATATTGTCATACTTTGTCTTCTTTAGGAAAGAATTCTAAAGAGTTCCTGAACTACAGCAGAGTGTATGGGGATTAACAACACAAGAAGTCCATTTTATATAGCATTTAAGAAATAGTTAACACACTATGGTAGACACAAGTGGTTGTCCACTCAATACTTATTTCTTACTTTGCTGATCCTATCAGAACTCTGATTTTCTGTGTAGTGACATAACTCAGTTAAAAAATTAGATTTCCTAGCCTCTCCACATCCTCTGTGACCCAGTTCTGGTCAGTGAGATATAAAGGAAAGACCCCTGGGGGTTTTTAGGAAAGTTTTGTTATCTCTATACAGGTGCCAGTGCTTCCTCTTTTGGTCTTTCAATCTTCTAGATTTAAGTAGAATTGACATATATACACTACCAAATGTAAAATAGATAGCTAGTGAGAAGCAGCCGCATAGCACAGGGAGATCAGCTTGGTGCTTTGTGACCACCTAGAAGGGTGGGATAGGGAAGGTGGGAGGGAGACACAAGAGGGAGGGGATATGAGTATATATGTATACATATAGCTGACTCACTTTGTTATATAGCAGAAACAAACACAACATTGTAAAGCACTTATACTCCAATAAAGATGTTAAAAAAACAAACAAAGGTAATTGTTGACAGTACGGTAGCAATTTTTTGATCATGCAACAAGTACACAAGATAAAAGTTACATGCAAAACATTGCTGAACAAGAGGCTGGCAGGGTTGTCACTCTGGATATGTTATTTTTTTGTACAGGCACATTCAATGCTGATAGCTGGATTTTTGTGAAATGTGCTTTTGCAGGACGATAAATCACCTTGATAGCACAATGCACTGCCCAGGCAGGTGTAGAGCGGGCTCCCCGAGACGACATTCATTCCTCTCAATCCAAAATCCATGATCCACAGAGAGCAGCCTGCTCTCTGTGTATGAGTAGCCAATTTACAGTTCTCATACCAGTACTAAACTGGAAAAGGAAATTTGTCATACTGGCTTAAGTTAAATATCAAAAGTTATACTAAAAGTTGATATTTGTGACATCAGAGAATAGAACCAAAGGCAGTTTTCTCTAATACTCCATTGAGAATGCATATTTGAAAAAAAAATTACTGTCATCTTGAAGTAGCAAAGTATTTTAAAGACACTATAGATGTCCGATAACTCTCCTTCTCCATAGCAAGGATATCAGCATGTCCTATGCCATGAACAAAATTGATAATATCTATTGAATTGAATTGCTATGGGTATAGTTCTCATGAAACAAAATTAAAGATTAGTGTTCTGTGTTAGTCAGTTAAACTGTTTTAGCCTTAGATGGATTCATATAATTGAATGGACTTAAATTGGACACTTAAGTGAATTTCATAGTATGTAAATTAAACTTAAATAAAGCTGTTGAACAAGCAAACAAAGAAATGAAACCAATTGAATCTGCCTTTTC
Source organism: Aethalodelphis obliquidens (assembly GCF_003676395.1). NCBI lineage: Eukaryota > Metazoa > Chordata > Mammalia > Artiodactyla > Delphinidae > Aethalodelphis > Aethalodelphis obliquidens. The sequence goes on along the minus strand of NW_020837973.1, from coordinate 16,330,981 downwards.
ACAAATATCAACTTCTTGTAACAAAGTTTACTAGCTGTTACCAGGAAGGGAAAACAATAATTTCACTGACTGTAAAATAGAAGTGATAGGAAATGATAGGAATCACTGTTGGTTAATTAGAACATGTTTTATACTATTTCTTCCTGGTAAAATAAAACAAAAACAAAAACATAGATTTATCTTCTTTTGTACTTCACTCTGTGTATCCTGCTCCTCAATAGCGACTGTCGCAGAAAATGACAGGAATTAATACATTGGTATCTTGAGTCCTATTAGCTGCATGATAATTAATTTTTGAATACTGAATAGATGGATGACAGGAAATATTCCAGTTGTATTGTTTAGTCTTTATACCTGATTAGGCATCATCTGTGGAATGCAGTCACCAAGCAATTCAATTTTTCTCCGTATATTTATATTTATTCTAAGAGGTTATTTCTTCCCCTGAAATGTACTGCAATCACGTTGGCTTCCTTAGATTTTCTCCTAATCAAATATCTTAGATAATTAAAATAAAATCTAGACTGAATTATGATATTATTTCTTTCTATCTATCTATCTATCTATCTAGTATCTATTATAATATGATTGCTAATGTAGTGATATCACATTACATAAATATGGTACAGGATTATCTATATCCACTATACTGTGCATTGGATTTCTAGGGCTTATTTACTACTTGTTATAAGTTTGTACCCTTAAAGACCGTCACTCTTATCCCCTCAGCCCCTCCATCCCCTGATAACCACCATTTTACTCCCTGTTTTTTACAAGTTTAATGTTTTTAGATTTTACACATAAGTGATGTTATGACAGCTCCTTTAAGATGTGGACACGACTATGTTTTTGTTGCCCTTCAAACCAAATCCCACATAGTGACTTACACTTGGAAATATGTTTCTAATTTTCTTTACTCAGGAGATATATTATCTAACTTTAACTACAAAATTATGTCTATAAAAGTTCTGTAGAAAAACATGATTTTTTTTATTGCGAATTTGATTTTATGTAATTGTTATTTTTATTACACTTTCTAATGTGTGCCTCATCTTTGGTCTTCTATAAACATCCTTTTAAAATTTTTGTATTTCTGTCAGTCATGTAACCTTATAGTTTAGGATCTTTCTTAAATGGATGACAGAAAATTAGTATCTAACTGCTGTTAGAAAACTAAGTATTTGGGGGGATCATCATAAAAAAAGTCATTAGTGAGTTGCAAGATCACAAAGAAAACTATTCCTGACAAATAAAAGCAACATATTTAATATGCATATAGTTGAAAAATGAATTCCTAGAATACAAACTCCTTGAGAATTTCCATTACTCATCTTTATATCTTCCATAATGATTCGTACATTGTGTGACATATACATGAGAACACTATATTTATAGAAATAAAATGTAATTCATGGAGGGTGGTTTCCAAAATAACATGAGTTTCTAATATAACTCTCATTTTATGTTATTACCATAATTTACCATAATTATTTCATTTTTCATTTTCCTCTTATTGAATTTAGACAGGTTGAGTGTCTGGATCAGAAAAGAATAATGAAGTTGTAGTCTTGAGAATATTTATTTTTTCCTCTTTCTCATTTTCTTTTTACTTTGGTCTTATGTACCTAACTCTTACAACTTTTTGCAATAAGCCTGTCTTTTAATTTTTACATAAACGGCTGAAGCTCCCATCCCATGCAGTTTGGGAAGAAAAGTGCTGTCCCAGTATTTTTTTTTTTCTTTTTTTTTGCGGTACGCGGGCCTCTAACTGTTGTGGCCTCTCCCGTTGCCGAGCACAGGCTCCGGACGCGCAGGCTCACCCGCCATAGCTCATGGGCCCAGCCGCTCCACAGCATGTGGGATCTTCCCAGACCAGGGCACGAACCCGTGTCCCCTGCATCAGCAGGCGGACTCTCAACCACTGTGCCACCAGGGAATCCCCCCCAGTATTTTTTTGAAGGTTCAAGTAGAAACAGGGAGGAAGATTCTCTTCAGCTTGCCAGGTCCCAAGTCCAATTTTAGCTCTCAGGGCTACTATCTTCAGTCTGCCTCTGCTGGAGAACAGAGTCCCCATTCCTTCAATGCCCAAAACACTGCTAACACAGGATCCTGGAGGAACTAGAATTTTTTGAAGGTTCAGGAAGTGTGGGAGGTAATTATGACTCATGCAAAAGGAAATAAACTGGAAACAGAAAATTAAATGTTCCAAATTCTTCATTAATCTGTCTCATTAGAAATTTAAACTGTCATTTTATTTCATTGAGGCCCCCCTCTCACTCTTTGGGCCACTTTTTCTTGTTTCCATCTTCTCAACAACTTCCAGAATATTCTACAGAAACTCAATTGTTATTACGCAGAGAAATATAGCACTTCTTTTACTTCTCTTTGTTCACCTGACACCTGCAAGGGGGCTTTCCCCTTCTCTAAGCAACAATACAGTACGAGTGTTTTCTTCTAAGAGTAATTGTCCTTCCTTCACAGAGATACATGTCAGCCTTCTTTTAAAACACAAGAATTTCCCATTTTGTTAATGAAATATTTCCCCAAAATGCATGGCTTAAGCATTTCAATAACTCAGCCATATTTCTCATCCTTTTCTGTGTCTCTACTACCAGTTATCATTTTTATTTACAGTAATTTACACACTACCAACCCTATTTGTTCTCTTTGTATTTCTTGACCCTGGATTGTTTTTCTTCTTCACCTTTTTTTTTTTTTTCTCACTGTATTGCCCCACTTTAGTCACTAAAATTTCATATGCTTTTTTTTTAAAGAAGGCCTTTCTAATTTTTCTCTAAATCTGATGATAACTAAGGAGTTTCACAGAATGAGAATTATAAAAAACTGCTATTATATCAACAAAGCTTATGGGCTATTCTTGTGGGGAAAAAAAAAAAAAAGCTCTTCCTACTGGGAATGTTCAGGTACATGAATACATACACAGCCCTGGGAGTCCGCCAAAATGTACTGACAGCAAGCTTTGGTGTGGGCACACCTGTGCTTGCAAAAGACCCATAGGAGACTGTCATTCTTAGTTTGTGAAGCATTCTTCCAAAGCAGGAGTAAGTTAAGTATTAAGAGATGAGGGCTTTGTGGTCCCAATCCTTCCCTGTGCAGAAGCTGTGCATGCAAACCTCAGAAAACTAAAATAAAAGCAAATGTCATAAATAGCTTTGAAAAGCCCTCTGCTATCTATCAAATTATAATGTTATACATATTATAAATTGTGATATACTTATTAGAAATTATGTGTATGTGTGTGTCAGTATCATACACAGTTATGGCCCACAATTGACATTTGTTCCACATTCTCGAAGCATTTATTTATGTATTCATTGTGTGAATAAATATTTATGATGCCTTATATGTGGCATTTCCTCTGTTAGCTAAGCATTTATGGTTTTACTTATGGTTTTGCTGACACAGCCTGTACCCACTCAAAATGCTCAGTTCCCTCTAATATCATCACTTGAAAACAAATCCAGCAACAGCAAGTATGCCTGTCAAGATGGTTCATTGTTGTTCACATTCCTTCAGTCCTGCCAAACACTGGTGAACTGCTCCCTCCAGCTGACTGCTTGATTGACTGCTAGATGTAGCTGATTGATAGGAGTGGTAGACCCAAAGGAATAGTCTTTTGTTTAAGGCACTTGATAATTATATGTAAATACAGTCAATAATATTAACACTTTTGCTTCTCTGAGTTTAATTAAAAGCCAGGCAAGTTGAATGACACATGGAAACCGATTTGAGTTTTAGAATTAATTGTTCTCTACCTGGTACTTCTTAAGTATATAGCTTTTTATCTGTAGCTGTAGTTCTCAATCTTTATGTTGCCTCAACATCTTTCAGTATTCACATTTGTAGCACATTCTCTTCAGGAATATTAAAAATGATGATTCTCAATGGATGAAAGAAAGAAAGTATTGGACAGTAGGGCAGGAGCATAGAATACTCAACAAAATAATGTATTGAAACATGAAGGTTAAAGCTTTTATTTTTTTTTCAATTTCTTTTGTCATCACTTTCTCAATGAACCATTCTGATATACTATTTGTGGGCTACTGTAATCAAATCATGACTTTCAGTAACTACATTTATGTAAGAAAATGAGCATGATATAGTGGAAAGAGTTAGTGGCTGTGACTTCAGAAAAGTAATTTATTCTGTCTGAGTCACTACTTTGTGTAAAATGAGGAAACAAATGAGTACCTTACATGATTATCTTAGAGATGAGAGACAATATATTCATGATACCCTGGATAGCTCCTAATGTTTGCCTGCAGTTATGATTTATGTACCCATTTTGACTAATGTAGTCATTGTTTGTATTTTTATGTTATATATGTGAATACACTATATTATTCTTGAGATAAAACATGCCTATCTTGCTTTTGTTTAAACACACCTCCTAGCATACAACATGACATTATGATAAGTGAATAAAACATGTCTGTTGCCATTTTGTGTTATGTGTATTTTACCACAATAAAAAAAAGAAGCAAATGTCTGTTGACTTAAATTTAATTTTCTCATCTCCATAAAACTTTTCTTATATTTGGTATGATTTTCCAACTGTTTAGATATGTGCCATTGAAGAGCACTGGTGTTTGTTCCATGCAAGTGCAGCATGGTATTCTAAGCAAGCAATTGGAGCTTGATTTATAACTCTCATTCATAGGATAAATTGTGCAGAGTCTTATATACTCAGAAGGTAAATAATTTTGATAGGGCATAGTTTAATGACTACTTTAGGCAAATAATAGAATCTATTTTTTCAGAAGGTAAAATAGGACAGGGATATCTCTGGAAAAAAATATTGTAACAGTACATTAAGTAATATCTAGAACAAATTGAACATACAAAACACTTTTGCTCTAAAGATGTGTCTTCATATCAAACATAAAAAGAAGAATTTTGCTGATCCTTCTTAAACTCTTGCAGAAGATTGAAGAGGAGAGAACACTACAAAGACATTCTATGAAGTCACCATCACCCTGATACCAAAATCAGACAAAGATACCACCAAAAAAGAGAATTATAAGCCAATATCTTTGATGAATGTAGATGCAAAAATTCCCAACAAAATACTAGCAAACTGAATCCAACAACACATAAAGAAGATCATACACCATGACCAAGTAGGATTCATCCCAAGTTCACAAGGATAGTTCAACATATGCAAATCAATCAATTTGACACACCATATCAACAAAAGAAAAGAAAAAAACACATGATTATCTCAATAGGTGCAGTAAAAGCATTTGACAAAATTCAACATCCATTCATGATAAAAACTCTTACAAAAGTGGGTATAGAGGGTATGTACCTCAGCATAATAAAAGCTATTTATGACAAACCCACAGCCAATATAATACTTAATGGTGAAAAGCTGAAAGCAATCCCACTAAACTCTAAAACAGGACAAGAATGCCCACTCTCATTTCATCTAGTCAACATAGTATTGGAAGTCCTAGCTGCAGTAATCAGGCAAGAAAAAGAAATAAAGTGTATCCAAATTGGAAGGGAAGAGGTAAAATCATCACCATATGCAGATGACATTATACTATATATAGAAAATCCTAAAGACTTCACACAAAAACTACTAGAACTGATAAATGAATTCAGCAAGGTAGCAGGATACAAGATTAATATAAAGAAATCAGTTGCATTTCTTTACACTAACAATGAAATAGCAGAAAAGGAATGTAAACAAACAATAACTTTTAAAATCTCACCAAAAGAATTAGAATACTTAGAATAAACCTGACTAAGGAGGTGAAAGACTTATATGCTGAGGACTATAAAACATCAATAAAGGAAATTAAAGATGATTCAAAGAAATGAAAAGGTATCCCATGCTCTTGGATTGAAAGAATTAATATTATTAAAATGGCAATACTACCCAAAGCTATCTACAGATTTAATACAGTCCCTATCAAAGTACCCATGACATTTTTCATAGAACTAGAACAAATAATTCTAAAATTTATATGGAGCAATAAAAGACCCAGAATTGCCAAAGCAGTCCTCAGGAAAAAGAGCAAGGCAGGAGGCATAGCCCTCCCAGACTTGAGAAAATATTACAAAGCCACAGTAATCAAAACAGCATGGTATTGGCGTAAAAATAGACATATGGATCAATAAAACAGAATAGAGAGCCCAGAAATAAACCCACACACCTATGGTTGATTAATCTTCCACAAAGGAGGCAAGAATATACAATGGGGAAAAGAGAGTCTCTTCAGAAAGTGGTTTTGGGAAAGTTGGACAGCAGCATGCATATCAATGAAGTTAGAACACACCCTCATGCCATACACAAAAATAAACTCAAAATGACTTAAAGACTTAAATGTAAGACAAGACACCATAAAACTCCTGGAAGAGATCATAGGCAAAACATTCTCTGACATAAATCATATCAATGTTTTCTTAGGTCAGTCTCCCAAGGCAATAGACATAAAAATAAAAAAATGGGACCTAATCAAACTTACAAGCTTTTGCATAGCAAAGGAAACCATAAGAAAAAAGACAACCTATGGAATGGGAGAAAATATTTGCAAACAATTCAACCAACAAGTGCTTAATTTCCAAAATATACAAACAGCTCATACAACTCAACAACAACCACAGCAAGAAAAAAAATCAAACAACCCAATTGAGAAATGGGTAGAAGACCTAAGTAGACGTTTCTCCAAAAAAGACATACAGATGGCCAATAGGCACATGGAAAGATGCTCAACATTGCTAATTATTAGAGAAATGCAAATCAAAACTACAATGAGGTACCACCTCACACCAGTCAGAATGGCCATCATTGAATAGTCTACAAATAACAAATGCTGGAGAGGGTGTGGAGAAAAGGGAACCCTCCTATATTGTTGGTGGGAATGTAAATTGGTGCAGCCACTATGGAAGACAGTATGGAGGTTCCTCAGAAAACTAAAAATAGAATTACCATATGATCCAGCAATCCCACTCCTGGACATATAACCAGACAAAACTCTAATTCAAAAAAATACATGCACCTCTATGTTCATAGCAGAACTATTCACAATAGCCAAGACATGGAAACAACCTAAATGTCCATTGACAGATGAATGGATCAAGAAGATGTAGTGCATATATACAATGGAACACTACTCAGCCATTAAAAAAAATAAAACAAATAATGCCATTTGCAGCAACATGGATGTAACTAGAGATTATCATGCTAAGTGAAGTAAGTCAGAAAGAGAAAAACAAATACCATATGATATCACTTAGATGTGGAATCTAAAATATGGCACAAATAAACCTATCTACTAAACAGAGAAAAACTCACAGACCTAGAGAATACACTTGTGGTTACCAAGGGGGTGCGGGGATTCAGGAGAGATGGCCTGGGAGTTTGGGGTTAGTAGGTGCAAACTATTACATAAAGAATGGATAAATGAGGTCCTACTGTATAGCACAGGGAACTATATTCAATATCCTGGGATAAACCTTAATGGAAAAGAATAGAAAAAAGAATGTATATATGTGTATAACTGAGTCACTTTGCTGTACAGCAGAAATTAATACAACATTGTAACACAACTATATTTCACTAAATAAATAAAGATGTATTTTTAGAATATGGACTATGATCCTTAGTGGAAAGACTTGGAGTCAGAAAACTGTGGTCTGGATCCTGATTTCACTTATTACTTTTGAAGTATAATTTGGAAACATTATTTAGCCTTTCACAGACCCATTTGAATGGCATTTGGAAGCATTGAATAAGACAACATAGATGAGCATATACAACCCAGTACAAAATATGAGCATGTTAAGAGATTAAAGATGTGTATATAATCAGTGAGCATGCCTGTGCATACAACTGTATTGAATAGATGCTGAATTAACCTGTTAAAAACCCTGATCATTGAAATATTTCTATATTAGAAAAACAAAGACAGGTATCAGCTGGAATATAACTCATGCTGTATTTCAGGACAGAGGGCATGCTGATTAGGGTCCAGCTAGTGTGGTGCTCTACTCTGCAATTATTGGAAAAGAGGGGCCTCAGTTATATTAGGGATCCTGTAGAGAAGAAGACTCAATCATGTTTGGGACCCTGTAGAGAAGAGAAACAGACTGACTTGACTATCCTAAGGAATACATTTGATGGAAACTATAATTATATCCTATGCTAAGATCATCCAGTTCCTAGTCGTGTCCTGCTCTTTCACCTTCAAGTCAAAGTTGGTGAGCATTCCTCTGAAGTCCAAAGGGTGTAATCACCTATCATGATCTCTTCAAGGTACATAAACATTGAAACACATACATTTAGAACTCTCTCTCTCTCCTTCTCCCATTTCTCTTTTCCCAAAATCGTCATTTATGTAGATACATTGTTTTATTTTAATTTCACACACAGTTATCAAAAACTACAACTTTTTTATGGATGGAAATTATGTCTATTTTCAATTATTACTATACTGTTTCCTATTTACAATATTCTCCTCATGCAATAACTTTGGATTTATGGTAATTTTTAACTCATGTCATAATTTCAAACACATAGGTATTTTAGAGATAACTTTTAGAAATATTTTATTATTTATTGAGTCAAATTAGACACATGCAATGCAGAAAACCACTTTCTTGACCTCTGGATTCCAAGGATTACTATCACAGATTTTATTATCCTATATATCTACTAAGTAGTAATACAATTAGCTATAAAGAAAACAATAACAAGTCTTTGATCTCAATGTGCAAAATTATAAAATCGTAGTGATGTTCTGAAAAAAAACAGATGAAACTAATAATTCTCAGAAGACTTCCATGTTTGAAAATATGGGTTCACATCAATTATTTCACCAAAATAATCTCATTATCAAGAACATGACCAATTCTGGAATATAGACTGGAATTTCTGGTTCCCAAATGAATACAGCTCTTCACAGAAATGATAAAACAGCCAGAGTTTGAAAAGACAGGCATATATAAACAGGTATAGAATTTATCTGCCATTAAGAAGATGCAGCATTTACAGTATTTAAAAATGTCCCCACTTGCCAGGGACAGAAAAAAGATTCCATGTGGATTTCCATAAGGCATCCCTGACTAAGAGACCTGGAGCAGGCAAGACTAGAAACTACTTCCCTAGACGAGGCCCATGTTCATCTGAGGAAGATAGAGGCACCATAAAGGCTTAGATGGATTGAGTCTACTTTTTCTCTCTCTGGGAACTCATGGAGTACATTCAGGGCTGTCCACATTGCTTTTCTCTTTTCTAATATTGATAAAGCCTTCTTTTTTATTACCATGCCCATCATGTGGGTCATTGGGGTGAAAGGTTTTTAATCTTTCTTCTTGTGACTTGAAAAAATATATATATTCTCTTATTCTAGAAATATTGAACTTTCCTCCTTGTATTTTCTTCCTTTGTTCAAAAGCTAGGGCCTTTTCTCAGGAGTATTCAATCATACCACTGTGTCAATTTTCTTCTGATGATTTTATATAGTATCGTGAGAAGATATTGTCAGATTTATGAATAATCCTTGTATACAATTATCCACACTGTATAGCTTGCTAGTACCCTGACTAGTAAAATGGAATTTTTAAATCCATACATTAAGGATTTAAATATAAATCACTTAACTAATATGCCTACAGCCAAAATGAATACATATTTAATATACAATTTTGCATTTGGAATACAACTTAATGTATCAGTTTTATGTTCTATTAGCATGAATTATGTGAAATATGCCGCTGAGATTGATCTATAGCTGATTATTCTCATTCCAATAAACTATGAGATTTAATTTTCTTTTGTATCTGGAAAGTCAGGTACAAACTTACAGCAATTGCCAAATATTGGGATATATGTGGGAGGAGAATCATATTTTTAGAACATAAAACAAGTGTTATTTTTCTACTTCTCTGGTTATTTTCCTCTTTTTTAAAATAATACGTGTTTCAACTAAAGCTTCCATTATTTCTGTAACTCATATAAAAGGAAAATCACTCATAAGATTCACTTCAACTAATTTGTTCATTCAGTCAGTATTTGTTGCTTGCCCTGTATGTGTAAGACTCTGAAATGTTAACTTTTGTTCAGTTAATAGAATAAAATCAGGGTCTAAATTGCTGACAGCATCTTCCTTCTCTGATTTTAACAAACTACTACCAGGAAACAAAACTGAAGCTTCCAAACTGGCACTCACAATTATTTAAATTAACTATGCCCATCATATTTTCCCTGTAGAATGAGACGGATATGCCCAATCTTATTTGAAGCCACTTTTATAAACAGTAAATACGTTGTCTTATTGAGAACAACTGGGTGTCTCCTGTGATCTCTTTGTAGCTGATAAATCATGTTCAAAACAGGATTCAACCAAAAAATGTTGTCAGTGGTGACAGCATTTAGACAAATTCAGCTCTCTGTCACTAAAGCTTATGTTGATTATGCAATATGCCTGTATCCTGTGTAGCATATCTTTGCCCATAAAGCACACTGACACAATTCCTTCTAAGTTTATCATAAATGTGTTTTTAACCTCCAAATCAAGACAAGTTTTAAAAAGAGTGTTTAGAGAATTATTTACATGAAAGCTTTAGAGAGATGAAAAAAATCTATACTTAAGCTACTGGTCTTTATTAAAAAATATGAATAACCACTACAGTTATCTGAAACACAGTTGGTCTATAGTTACCTCACTTTTGAAATCTATGAAATAAAGCAATTGATTTGCTTTAGTAATTAAATGATCTTTTCTGTGGGGACATGTAAAACTATATTGGGTAGCAAAACTCCCTCAAATTCTAATCAAAATTCTAGGTTTTCATTGGCTTCCAGGGCTCCTATTTAAAGAGATAGTTATTTGAATGAGATGTAATATTGCATTTTCTTCGAAGTCCAGACATGATCTGAAAAAAGAAAAAAAATTAATGGTGAGCTCTGGGAAGCAAATTTTTCAAGGGAGTGAACACTGGACCCAGATTCAGGTGACAGAGTTGCATTTTTCCTCCAACATATACTCCATATGTGGCCCAATTAAATTAGTTCTTGACCCTGAGCATCAACTTTCTCCTGTATGAAATGTGAATAAATATGCCTCCCTTAATTTCCTGTCAGGATAGATATGAACATTAAAATCTTATACACTTGGACACACACATGCAGGATCAGACACATGTAAAGCTTTATGTGTTCTAAGGAATTATCAATATAATTTAATTTCAGTAAAGTGGTGCTGCAATGTATATTCTAAGTAAATAAGTGTGGAAATGCATACTCTTAGTTGGCAGTAGGTAAACAGAAGTGCAATCAAACCTATTTTGACTTCTATGTTTGAGCTTTTGATTGGTGATGTTGAAGATGAACTCACTTCTGGAAGTTGTTTATCCTCCTCACACACTTAAGGAAATTCAACTTTGGTTCTAATCAAAGTTAAAGGTTGCTATACCTGGTGCTTGCAATAAATTCTGACTTCAACTCTTAGAGTTGAAGTTATCCAAAATGTCAGCTTGAAGAGCACTAACCTGGTCCTGATTGCAGCCCCCAGGATGCTGATTGCCATGGGGAAAGCTGTATAAAGGACAAGCCCATGTGTCACTGTAAGGGAAGGAACAATAACTGTGATTTTATGACTAATTTTATAACTGATTGTATGTCAGGCAAAAAAATTCTATTACATTTTTAGGCTTTGAATGTGTTCTAAATTTTACATGGAGTAGACAAACTATTTCTGCTGTATGAGCAGATCAGCGATCATTGATTTGGTCTCTTTCTGGCTGGTGAGATGATATTTAACATGCAAGAGCCCTGCACGCTTAGAGTTAACACTGCAGTGATATTTTTAAAATGTATCCTTTGTAGCAAAGATACAACATGACCACAATTTATGCCCCTAATGTGTACTTGTTCAATTAAAAAAACATTAGTTTGGAGACAGAAGGTCAAGGCAGAAAAAGAAAATAATTATGAGTGTATCCTTCCAACAAATTGTGACATTGTTCTATATGCACACACAGTCCTGGAGCTATAATTCTATTACCCATCCATTTCACACATGCACGCATGAATGTGTGTACAGAATCGCACACTAAAAAAGAGGTATTTTATTTGACCGCAGGCAATCAAGTGAAATAAAGGACAAAACTCTGGGTTCAGTCAACACTAACTACCTGAGACCCCCTCTGTTTCAGGCCTTGTCCTAGGTATACACTACTCCCAAACTGTAGCAAGATTGCCTCTCCTCATTATATAATTTCTCTTCTAGATATCCTTCTTGAAGTGTCACCTAAGCCTCTGACCTTATTACATTACGTGATTCACCATACATAGTTGACCTTGTCATTCATTTCTTCAACAAAAATTCATTAACATTCAATAGCACTAACATTCATCTCCCACAAAATGCCAGAGACTCTAGTAGGCAATAGGTATAAAAGATAAAGATTACTCACCCCACACACATACATATGCACACAGAGATTAATTATAAATTAATTATACCAAGAATTTCTTTGGTATTTTATTTTAAGATACCAAGAATTTTCAGGAATGGATATGGAGGGAAGTACAGATTACTAATTATATAGAAATAATAAAACCCTTCCTAATTAGAAATTCCCAAGAAAAATGCATTAAATTATTTTAGATGGTTTTAAAAGTTTTAACTGTTTTTTTTTTAACTTTTCAAAACATAAAGTTGATTTCAATTATTTTACACAATTTCTAAGAATATTTGTTGCTTGAAATTGAAAAATATGGTTTATCATTTACTAATTCTGAAAGTGGAGATTTAGAGTTAGTATGAATTTAACAAACAGTAAGGTAATTGCCGTTGAAATAATTATATGTTTTGAAACTTAATTTTAAAAAGTGTTGTTGCTAAACTTCACTGTCTAAAATTCAAAGATGGTTCAGATGTTGTTTTCAGTGCCCTTGTTTCTTTCTGAATGTTCTTCGCATTTTCAAAGAATTTTATGCAAATACTTAATAAAACCCTCTGTAGTCCAGAAATGTAGGTATAAACTTAGAATCTACATTACTTAAGATCATATAATCAACTCCTTTGGTATTACAGGTATAATCATTTAACCAAATTATACTTAAAGAAACACGAAAGCTACTTTTGTGTATACTGAATCACTTTTCCATCTTAGGTGATTGTCTTTGATGAGTTGAAATGGACAAGGTTTTCCTTTTTTTTCAAATAAATTTAAATTAATATAGAGTTATTACTACTTTAATATATCTATAGTCATGGCTTAATTAAAATCACATCATTTTTGAGACAAACTATACAATTTATTTTTCTTCATTCTTTGTAATAATATTTTTAATCCCCCAACAATTTTCTCCACAGATTCTTATCACTAACTTGAGGTGGTCTTTGATTGAGTGTTTACGGTGGAGAAAACATTTATATCTCTAGTTGTAATTATAAGCCCTCTGGGGTTTTTTGCAACAATGCAAATAGTAGTGATTTAGTGAATTTGAAACACAGTGAGTTCTGCTATAAAGCCTATTTTGTAAACACAAATATACTCCAATGTGATAATTTTTGCATAATGCAAATTTTGCATTTGTTTATGCACTATTTTATCCATAAGAAACACTAGGTGAACACAGAAGACTGCGTCCAGTGGAATACACAAAATGTGCAAACACGCACATTTCAGACTTCTACCAGCTAGCTCACTGCATTTGTAATGAGCCCCACACTTACCCACATCAGGTGTTACAACTTTCCCATCAGATTTCAGGGAACCCTCCTGCCATCACTTGACTGTAATTCAAGTTGCAACTCTTGCAACACCCATTTTCACATGCGAATGTCAGGTTTTTTCAAGGAAAAGTGCTATATTTATTGCAGTATTAATGCATTTCTTAAGCATTTAGCGGGTGTAAACAATTTTCATTAAGTTCCTAATTTGTAATTTGTTACTGACAAACTTTCTGTGTATTGTTTTCCCATCTGAACAAAGTTATAATTTACATTTTCTACCCTTTTATTATTCCTATGAAAATATTTAAATATATATAATGATACATATAATTAGTTCTATAACTGAATGTAATTATATTTGATTATATTAAAACATGGTTCTATTAATGAAGTTTTCTTTTTTCTCAATACTTTTGTCTTGTAAATAACACCTTGATCAATATATATTTATTCATATACATTAATATATTGGTTGCGGGGATGAGAGAAACAAGTGAGAAAGATTAAGAGGTAAAAATTTCTATTAAAATAAATGATTTGAGGATGATTTTATATAAAAAGAACAAAATATATATTTAAATAATATTTTCATCCATCTTTTCATATTTCCTGGATAGAAAAATTTGTTTGCAGATTAAGTTGTTGCTATTTTTAATAAAATTATATATTTTACAGTATTTTGAATATTATAAACTGACATCTGTATAAAATGTAGGCTATGTTACTTTCTTAATTTCTCCTGATAAGTAAAAGCAATAGAGCAATGGGTTTATAGAGATGATTGGAAGAGTTTCTCAACTGGAAGGGAAAATGATTTAAAAAGGAAAACTAATAAAGTTTTTGGAGAGAGAAGTTTATAGAAATGATGACAAAACTATAAAACAACTCTCTAGATCAGAGCAACTCCCTTCTCTCTCCTCCCTCACTCACTATGTGCCAGTCTTAGCTTCTAGGAGCTCAAGGCTACTTGGGCATGCAGGCATTGCACAAATAAAATGGAGAGTGGTTTGAGCAATAGTAAAACAGGGGACAATGTATAGGCAATGCCCAGAGGGAGGAAATTTGAACTATCTGGGAGGAAGATTAGAAAATGTGCCCAAATAAAATTTTAGTGAATTTATATATCAGGAAGATCTTCTTACAGATGACACTTTGAGTGGACATGGAAGATGAAGCTAAATGACAAATAATTTTAATAGCTACCATCTGTTGTATTCCTAAATTATGTCCACTTCACTACTAAATACTAATTTCATTTAATATTAACAGAAACTCTATGAGATAATGATAATGATCAGATTATTGTTAAATAAACCAAGAGTTAGAGTTTAAATGACCCCTTCAAGATCATAATCTAGCAAGACTGAAAACTGTCATTCTAAAACAATCTCTAACATTCAAAAGCCCATGCTGTTAACCAGTATGAAATTCTACTATCTTTTCTCCCAACACTGCCCTCACCACACAACAATCACCAATATACCGTAAAAGAAGAGAAAAAGGAAAACTGCATTACAAGGATTAAACCTGATGGGTATCCATGAAGCTGCAGAAGTTGCCACATGGATGAAAATAGTGATCACATTTCTAAAGGACCCAGCACATACTAGGAAAATAGTATATGAGAAAATTATTAAACTACTATAGTACAGTTTCTGATTATATAGAGTATAGGGCATACATAATTGCTAAGAAAATATGAGATTTCTTTAAGCAGTAATGTCAGGTTAGGCTTTTCCTTAAGGATTAGTGATCAACAGCAAAACACAAATCCCAGAAGGATTAAAGAGTCAAATGTATATGAAAACAAACCTTATAAAATGGAAGAAAGTATGTGAGTATTGTTCAAATATCTAAAAGGGAAAGAGCTTTCTAAGCAGTAAAGTATTGGAAAATATGACAAATAATAAACATATATGAGATAAGTAACTTCCATAGTAATAAAATACATTATTCTTTTATTCACCTATAAACTTATAATCCTTTCACCTATCAACTGAGTTAACATGATACTGCTCAAGAGGGCTTGATGAAACTAACAATTCTTATCCTGTTTATATAAAGAAATTTGGTATTATCAATTTATCAGTAGATATCTTGTCAGAAAAAAAGTTATTCTGCCAGTTATTTTAACAGAGAGGAAATAAGGAATCTTTCAAAAATGTGTTAGAGAACAGTAAATACAAAAATAAAATAAAGACACTGAATAATTCAAAGATAGTAACTGCCAGGAAGCAACTACCCTCTGCCCCTCCCCATCTAGGGCTTGGTAACAAAGCGGAGAGACTGGGGTTAATAGAACGTAGAAGTTTAGAGAAGGGGACTCACCTAACTCTGGTACTCTGAAATGGGGAAACAGGTCTCTGAAGAAGAGGCGCTGTCCAGATGCTGTTGGCATTTCAGAAGCTTGGAAGAGGGACCTCATGGAGATATGAGGGATCTCTAAGGAGTGATTCTGCCTTACTGGGGCTGATACCTTTGAGGGATACACAAGCTGGTTCTGGAAGTTCCAAATAACAAAAACAGTATCAGAAAGGGAGACAGGAACAAAGTGATGGAGCCAGGAGGACAAATAAAAAAACAAGAAGGAGCTTGTCCTTCTCCCTCCTCCTGCCTTCCTACTCCCTCCAGTGTCCCTATTGATAGAATCTAAAAGGGAACAGGTGTTAAAGCAGATATGTCATTTGCAGGGTCTGACCCTTAGCATCAGGAATCAAAATGAAAATAAAGTTGTAAATAAAGAGAGATGTGGAGCTGAGAAACGAGAGCTTTAAAACGGCCCCATGTCTCAAGGATCTTAAATCCTTTATATCCTTCTTCTAGTACTCAATCTTAAGGGAATGATCAGACACTTAAAGAAAATTTGTGAACAAAGATGTTGTCTATGGTATTGTGCATAAGATCATATATTTTAAACACAACCTAAATCTTTAAGAATAAGAGAGTAGAAAAATAATTTATCATCATTTGATAGGATAGAATACTACATGGTCATTAAAAATGATAAGAGCAAAGCCTTTTTATGACACACAAACCATTTAAGGAAAATGTGGATATTCTAGGTTAGGGTAATGTTAGAGTTTTGTGGCATAGAGAGTGAAAATATAGTAATTAAATAAAATATAGGATTATTTCTCTCTCAGAAAAGTAGCCCAGTTTGTTTGGGTTGGCGAGGCAACTCAACTTCATGTGGGCATATAGGGTCTCATATTCCTTTTATCTTATTACTCAGCTATTTATGAAGATATTTTTCTTGTCTGAATTTCAGCTAAAGGAAAGGTAAAAGATGCTTAAGCCCTGGAAATGCAACTGATCTTTAAGTTATTTTTGAGCTATTGCCACAATATAAGGAAGTAATTTTGAATGATTAAAGTAAATACTAATTTGAGAGCATTGCATTGGTAGCACAATTGGTCAACTCTTTAGTGATGTTAAAGAAGGATTTGTAAGTCAGAAAAGTAAATGGGTAAAAAGACTGTCAAGTATCTTTTTAAATTTGTTTCTGTGATCTCACAAATTATAAAATATTATTATTTTGGAGGCTTTTTAACTTTTCAAATTTATGACAAAATTTTATTTACATGGACGTTTGCAAACTGAATTATCAAAGCATTTAGCTATATTTAATTCAGGTTTATCTTTGATATACCTAATATCCTTTTTACCCCTGTGTTGCATATATAAAGTTTATGATAATAATTGACTGGTGACATATAGTTAATGTAGTTAAGAGACAATCAACTAGTGACTCATATAGTTAATATAAAGTTAAGACATGCAGGTACAAATGATAAAAACCTCCATCTGAAGAAAACATTTGGAGAAAAAAATCATAAACACTATTAAAAAGAAAAGGTAGGTAAAGAGAAATAAGATAGGTTGTTATAGAAGTCAAACTTTTAAACAAATTATGAGTGAGCACCTACTGATGTTCTTTCTTTTTTACTTTTCTTTGGATTTTATTTTTTGTAACAATGTTTGGATTTTTAAAATTAAATCCTTAAGTGAAAAGCGTTTTTTATGTAGTTGCTTCATTTTGCAAACTCAACTTTTAAATGTGCTGAACTCTTAGGTTTGCAAATCCTTGTGAAGAACATTTCTTATTTTCTTACTATTGAGCCCTCTGTTCCTCACCAAATTCACTATGATGCAAACTTATGAGTTTAATATTATCTCTTCTGCTGCCATGTCAGAAAAATATGTAGAAGCTGTAATCTAGAAAATTGTTCCTTTTCCTCTTCATTTCCTATTCCGTTTGTGAGGACCTTGTGAAATTTGATTTGTGTAAATGAATTTATATGTTAAATTTTGATTTGTATAATGGTTGAGAGGTCAGAATGCTGGGACCCTAGTGTGACTTCACACTTTTTGTCTATGTGAACCCGACAAAGTCATCTAAATGGAGACTATAATAGCAGCTCTCTCACAGCTTTATTGCAACAATTACATGTGTTTATAATTGTGGAGTTTATTGCATAGAATACTACCATAGTATTTTAAGCATTGTTATTCCAATTACAGGAGTAAGATAGATTTGTGCAATTTAAACAATGAAAAAGTAGAATACAGAAAGCTGATTGAAGTTATGTGAGTTAATTAAAAGAAATATTTCAGTAACACATTTTCTAAAGATACCTGGATTCAGTATCCAAAGAAACAACCACAAGAAATATCTGGGAATTTATATTTCTTCTCAAAATTCTGGTTTATATTAGTTTATATGTGGGTTAAGAAAGGCTTAAATTTTCCAAAATTCTGGATATAAACCAGAACTAAAACCTTTCTACATTATAATCATCTGGTTTTATCAGTAAAATACAGTTTAATTGCTAAAATAAATAACCAGAAACACATAAATACCTACTTCAAAAGACTATTGTGGTTTTTAAAATATTTCAGAAGTGATACAATATTACTCCTTAGTAAATAATTTTGTTTCTGTTGATATTCGATGTAACGATATTGAACCTGACAGTTTCTAGTAATTCCTAGCAGTCTAAGAAGAAGCAAAACAAAGAGGAAAGAGCAGAGTATAGTGAAAGGACAACTATGGATTATCTCTCATTTCCTTAGCATCTCATATTGGAAAAATGTAATTCATTAATGTGGCAGAATATTGTTTAATGTTAAATAAAATAAACCATTACTGTTCTTGGTGGAATATAGATGGGCCTCACCTAAAGAAATTTCTCTTTTAATTATGTCCCAACCAATATATGTCTTAAGAAGAGTCATTTCTGAAAATAACTGTGTTGAACGCTCTTTATTGTATATTACATATAATAATAGAGTTTGAGTCTAAAAATCTTGGCTTTTAAAATACCCTGACCAGCAGATTATAAACAAATACTACAGTCAAATATTATCACTGACAATAACCCCATTCCCAGTAATGTTATACTTTCATTTTTCAATACAGGTATTGACAAAATACTTCTCGCAGCTTCTAATCTTTCTGTCAGATAATACCTATATTTTTATCATATTGCTTTTTTTCACCCACATCACTATTTCTATGGGAGTGGTCTTTCAAAGTAAGCTCTCCTGAACTTTAAGGGATTGACACCACCATCCAGTAAAGAAAATTGTACTAATTTATTTGGTCCTTTATTAATATTTCTGAGGATTAAAATGCTTATGGGACTCATATAGAGAAAAATGGTGAACACAGATCAGTTTATTTCAGAGAAAATGAAGAGGTATGATTCATTTCCTCAAGCAAACCTTCTCAATACCAAAGGCTTCAGTAGGATAACATGAGAGAAATTGTCCAATCCTCTGAGTAAAAGGAGTAATCATTGATTTACTAAGCACTCTTCCAACTATATTACTTTAATTCCCATAGCAGCTCTATCAATGCTACAATATTATTATCTGGATTTTATAGATGGGTAAGCCAGAACACAGGAAAGTGAAAATACTTCCTCAAGGTCACACAGGTAGCCAGTAGTGAATATGCAGTTCAAACTCTGCAGGCTGGCCCTTTACCACTACGTGATGTTGCTGTTCTATCGGCCTAAGGTTTGTTCATGTATCTTGATGCAGCTGTGGAATCAGATTCTACAGTGACTTTGTTGAACACAGTTCCAAGCACTGAGGTCTTAACACGTATTTTATGCTTCTCAATCTTTTGCAAAACAACATTTTGTTTAGTTTTTGAGGGGAGGAAACCTAGGTGTACACTATACAATAATAATTAATTATCTGCATGTGTTTATTGAAAAATATTCAGGAATTGGTCCTACATGCCAGCATTCCTTTCTCCATCCTTGGTGGTGACTATTTGTGACATAAAGAAATCATCATGCATGTGCATTAGGGTCTACTCAAGTCATGCTCTTGACCCGTCTTTGGAATTGAGCTAGACACATATCTCGTTACATTTACATGCATTTAGGTTTCAAAATTAGGTTTCTCCATTATATACATGATTCTTCTGCCTTTACTCTGTTCCACAGTTTATTTTTGTTCTTTGTTTTCATGATAGTTTATCCACCATATAATTTTCTGTTATGAACGAAGACAAACTTTGAGATTGAGTTAAATTCAAATTGATTTACTTAATAAAATTTTATTTGACAAGGTCCCATGTCAAAATTCTGTAACCTAACACTAAGGACATAAGATTTCACCAATTTTCATCAGGCAAACTTTGCCCCCTTTCATAACTCTGAATGGGACCACAGAGGAGTCAGATGTGAAAAGCACAGTTAACCTAATATCAACCCTACAGTAGTCTAACTCTAACTCTAATAGAATATTAGGATGTGAAAGGATCTGCTAGATTTGATGAAACAAGCACAGAAGTTTGTGACCCGAAAGCACATTAATTCTCATAAGTTTTCTCTGACTGCTCAGTGTCTGAACTTTACCCGCTTCTTATATTGATAAATTACATAAGATAATTTACTCTCCTTTTTTTTAAGCAAAACCTTACCCCTTGTCCCTAAATTTCAAATGAATTTAAAGCTGGTGTATCTAAGTTCTTATCAGCTATTTCTAGTTGGATATACATCAGTACTACACGCTGTGATATGCCCTTACATTTCTCTATTTCTTTTCTTTTCTCATCACTCATTCATTTGGATTTGCCAGATAGTAACCTAGACATTCTTCTAGAATTTTCCTTTTATTTCACCTCCTGATAGTTAATCTTTCTTCATGGAATTTTGATGTATTCTCTGCAATACATTTTGATTCTGTCAACTCTTCTTTATTCCCATTAATTATAAATTATCATTTGCCATTTTCCAAAAGTGCTACAAAATCCCCCAGTTGGTCTGCTGTTTCCCAGTTTGTGTTGCCTGGATTCTCTCATACCTGTTGAGCAGAAATCCTGGAAAGGGCTTCAAAAAGTAAATGAATATCTTGAAACTTTTTGTAAATATTGCTATTCCCACCCAATCATAGACTTCTGCATATTCATACAGAGTGAGAATGAGCTTTTTAATGTATATCTTTCCATGTTATGAACCTGCTTACAATTCTTCAGTATCTCCCAATCCTTAAAAATAAAAGTTGAAATTGTCCTAAATGTCACAGAAGCCCCTTTGTGTCCAGATACTTGATTCAATCTTTAGTCACACATCTAACTATCCTTCAGTGCAACAACACAAACTTTGGCTTTCATTCTTTGCCCTCTCTCATAATGTGTTTATGTTCCTTAAAATCTATGCAGATTTACTGATTTCAGGTATTTCTTCTCACTAACAGAATTTGCTTACTTAAAATTTCTATATTGAAAGCATAACTAATTTGCACCATTTCTTTAATTACCTTAAGCCATTAAGCCATTTCCGTATTTTATCTGAAAAAAATGTTAGCAATTTTTAATGAAAGACACTGCATCCATATAAATAAGTATTTCAGTAATCTCAATTGCTTTAAAACTAGTCTATTTTGCTGTACTAAACCATACTTGTTTGTGATGCTATATTTAAATAAGGAATAAAATAATATACCAAAAACTGAAATACTAAATATGTTTCCATTCCCAGCCAGTTTTTCACAATGCCTTGACTATAACACACTGTGTTTATATAGACATTCATAGAGTAAAATTAATTTTCAGGAAAGAATATTGCATCAATCTTGGTTTGTGCATTCTTTATAATGGACACTTTGCCTGAGAATAGGAGAGGAAAATATGTATTACTGGAAAAATCAATAGATCTCAATAATGTATATATATATATATATATATATACACACACATATATATATGTATATATAGGTATGTAAGTATATCTATATCTATCTATCTATCTATCTATCTATCTATCTATCTATCTATCTATCTATAGAGGGAGAGAGAGAGAGAGAGATCAGTATAATGAGGTTATAGAATAAGAAGGGCAAGGGAAAAAAACAGAAAAAATTTCACCTGTGTTCAGCAAATATTTACTCAATGCAAGACCTTGTACAAATAAAATATAATGGTTAACAACAACAACAACTAAAAACAAAACAATTAATTTCTATGTTCTGGACCTTAGTATATGTAGGGATCTTGGGGTATATATAGGGGTATATGTATGGGTCTGAGTGCGGCTTGAGGATGTGCATGTGTACAAGTTCTCAGGCAATGCTGATTCTTCTGGAATCAGCATTTCCAGTGTTAACACAAGGAAACAGATGTTTGTCCGGTAAGACTGTTTCAGGACTGAGGTGTCATTCAGTCAGGGAATATAATACCATGTAGTGACCTTCATTTCTTATTTTTGACAATTAAGAAACATCATTCATTACAAGACTGTGTTCATTTATTTTTAAAAATCTCTTTCATTCATACATCTTTGAAACCACACTGAGCTCTTTGACTTTCATTTATTTTATTCAAAACTGAGCTAAGCTGATAAGTCTTTTATTATTTTATATAATAGTGACTAATTCTCTGCAGCCATTCTTGATAGGCAGTTATCTCATTAATTAAATGGATAGCATTTACATGTTAAATTACTATAGCAGGTCTTTTATGATAGTGGTCTAATGACCTAGAAGAATAGAGAAACATTTAAAATAAGTGGAAGGTCATTATCATCCTATTTGTTTTTTCAAAGCTAATGAGAATCATAGAAACTAATAGAATATTAATGAGGGCTTTATGTCAATTAAAAAGTCTGGGTGAAAATATAACAATACACATGCAGATGCCTTCGTAAGTGCATGAAAAGACCACAAACAGCCTCACAGAGAATATCTAGTATTGTCTCATTCAAAAATGCATAGGAAAAATAAAATGTAATTGCATAAAGAAGTTTTTAATTTGTAACTGTGCAAGCATTCATTTCAGATGACTTGTCCCATTTTAAGTTTTCAAATTTATATTTTTACATTGCGAAAGTCCTTGTTATTACAGCAAAGAAATCAATAAACCAACCACAATTTTAAGAGAAAATGAGGGAATATTTTGTAATTTTTGATTACCTTTATTATTATTGGTAAAACTAAATGCTCCAAAATATGTTTAATCTTTCCTTTTTTATTATTATTATGGTACATGTCACATGGCTAGTTAGGAAGAAGAAAATACAACTAAAATGGTGCTTTAGTATCATAAGGAAATTCCTATTGTAAATGACATTTGTTTGGTATATCAGCCACATTAAGGTGAGAACAAATATCCACTGGATTTTAATATAAGGTTAAAATAATTCATCAATGTGAGGACATTCATATTTATAAAACCTTGTAAAACAGGACATATGAGTAAAAATATATTTGATCCTTTGATAAAATAATACAAATACATGTATAAGTTTACCCATTGTTTAAAATGACAAATATTACTGTATAAATTATCTGTGATAAATAGTATCTAAATAGTCTGTTTAATTACTTTAAATATTACTCCTACGTTTGAGTCACTCAGGATTAGTAAACTAGTTTATGTATATATGTATATATACACTATTGCTTACCTAACATACATTGTGGTTATAAGTCTCATGAAAAATATTAGATTTTAAAATCCTAAAAGATGCTTTTATGGTTTTAGGATAAGAACAATACATAATCTATTATAATGAACTGATTAAATATTAAATATAGTCATTTACAAATATAAAATAATATTGACAATAAATTATCAAATGTCTAATTCATCAAACTGTTATTTTATATAGTAAGAAATAGTTTGATCTATTCTGTCCAGATAAAATATGAAATACTTCAATTCATCATCAACTTGACCTGTGTACATAAAATTTCTTTACTTCTGTCATTATCAATTTAGTTTGGGGGCACAAAATTATTTTCTCAGCAAATTTTAATTCCTGATTTAAAAATGAAAACATGTTTTATCCAAACACAACAGATTAAGGAATTGGGATTTAATTCAAAATTTTATTAAAATTGACGATTTCAACATTTGAAAAAACATAATTGAATGTCAATTCATACCATAATTTTATTTTATTTTAAATTTTTATTGGAGTATAGTTGATTTACAATGTTGTGTTAGTTTCAGGTGTACAGCAAAGTGAATCAGTAATACATATACATATATCCACTCATTTAAAAATTCTTTTTCCATACAGCCCATTACAGACTATTGAGTAGAATTCCCTGTGCTATATAGTAGGTCCGTATTAGCTATCTATTTTATATATAGTAGTGTGTATATGTCAATCCCAATCTCCCAATTAATCCCTCTCCCCGCTTACCCCTTGGTAACTATATATATTTTTTTCTACATCTGTAACTCTATTTCTGTTTTGTAGATAAGTTCATCTGTACCCTTTTTTTAGAATCCACATATAAGCAGTATCACATGATATTTGCCTTTCTCTGTCTGACTTACTTCACTCAGTATGACAATCTGTCTATCCATGTTGCTTTAAATGGCATTATTTCATTCTTTTTTATGGCTGAGTAATATTCCATTGTATATATTTACTACATCTACTTTATCCATTCATCTGTTGATGGACATTTAGGTTGCTTCCATGTCTTGGGTATTGTAAATAGTGCTGCAATGAACATTGGGGTGTGTGTATCTTTTCACTTTTATTCGATACATTTCTTCCTCTTTTTGCATATCTTTCCCTATCCTCCAACACAAACTTTGACATGGGCACAAGTAACTCTTTCATTAAATATAATGGCCTGTACAAACTCTTAATCTCCTCCCTCTTTCCCAGGTGTGTGCCCTTACTTCTTTATGTCTTCCTCCATTCCTCTTGCACGTTTTGTGACATTGAAATATTCTAGTTCTCTTTAGATGCAGAACATTTTGATAAAATACAATTTGTTTTTGGGAGATTGATTTGAATCTTATGATTTTTGGAAAATTGACCTTTATCTATTTCTATCTGCCTACAAAACACTTTCTTAAAGTTTTTGCTTGTGCACAAATTCAACATGTTTAAATATAACAGAAATATTTTTTTAGTCACATATTCATTGGCTGGTGTTATAGAATTTCATCCATTTTCCCAGAGCAGACATTGGAAGATATATTTGATTATTCTTTTCCATTTGTCATTTAGGATGGGTCATCTAAACATCATTTATTCCTGAAAACCTGTCATGGATATTCTTTATTTTAGTTCTGTTAAAGATCATTATTACATTTTCCTTAGCTTTTCTTACTAGGCTAAATAAGTTCAACTTGAATTTATATACCTTTTTCTCAATCCATCCTGCAGAACAGTACAATGTTCATACTAAATCACTGCTCTGTGTATCACATATTCTGACCAATATCTTATGGCAAGTAATTTAAAATCTAAAGTTCCATACTATCAAGACATTGCTTAAACTCTCACTACCATAATAATAACTCTTTTATGGCATAATCACACTTCTTTCTTAGGTTAACTTCCTTACTGTTCCCTAATCTAATACCATATTTCCATGTGCAAATGATTTCTATTTTCAGGAGAATCCCTGTTTTTCATGTTAATATCCTGATCTGTTCTCCCTTTCCATTCATAACTTACATGTTACCTGAGCTTCAAAAATTTAAAGATCAAAACAATTTGCTTTTGTTAATGAGGATCTATAATGACTTAAGCAGTAGCATAGAATTTTATTCATGTATGCTATTGCCTAATCAACATAACTGAAAGTTGCTGATAAGAAGAAGCAGTTATTTAATTACCAGGTGTCTTTTAGTCTCCCATCCTACAAAGAATAACATTGAGCACATAGCAACTGTATGAATATGAATCAATAATTTTAAAGTTAAGTCTTTTTAGGCAATAAAATGTAAATATAATTTGGCTATTTGACGATTCATTCCCCAGTTTATTACTTATGTAGAAAATAACTTTTACTCCAGAAAACAAAAAAAATGTATCTAATAATTAAAGGTGTCTAGAATTGTTTTCATTTATTTTGAGATAGTTTATATAATTTTATAATGTATTATTTCATCCTTCATAAAATGACATGAATAGTATTGATACCATAATAAAATAATTTTATATATATTCTTTCTACAGCATTCCAGATAAGTGATAATATAGGTCTAAGGTTTTCTTCTTCTTCTTTTTTAATGTTTATCTTTTTAAATATGTCAAGAAAGCTTTTATGGAAATATTCTACCAATTATTACTTATCATGGTTGTTGTCTAACCTGTGGAAATCTTCTTGTCTATATTTTCTTAAGCCACTCAGTCTTTCTTTCAAACATATTTATGAATACTCAACTCTATGTCATTCATTCTTCTACATATGGATATACAAAAATAGAAAAAAAATCTGATATGATTCTTGCCCTCAAGGAAAATTACAGAAATTCTTCATGCCTTAGTTTCAAGAGCTGTGAAATGGTCCCTAAATATTAATTTCTTCAGAATAATTTTTTCTATTTGTTTAAAAGGCTAGTAGAGTAATCATGTCAAAAACTTTATTATAATCAAAGTCACTATATACTTTTTTAAGATTTCAGGATATATTGTAATTAGATTAACAAGTCATGACTTGCTGCTGAATGCATGTTACTTCAAAGAGATTAATGCATTTCTTGAAAATTCTTGCACACTGTTTCTTGAATAATTTATTCCATTGTTCTGCATTCATTTTGTGGAATCAATTTCAGGAAATAAATGTCAATATATTAATTAAAAACCTTATACATTCTAAGTATCTCTTTTTTTTCCTCAACAAATCTATGAACTATATGCAAAAGTTAAATACTGGAGTATCTAACTTTTTTTTTCTTCTGTTTTTTAAAGTTTCTATTGTTCAAGGCTAAAGAAAAACTCTCTGAGAAAGAATTCCATTCTGTGACAT
This sequence comes from Aethalodelphis obliquidens, assembly GCF_003676395.1. Taxonomy (NCBI): domain Eukaryota; kingdom Metazoa; phylum Chordata; class Mammalia; order Artiodactyla; family Delphinidae; genus Aethalodelphis; species Aethalodelphis obliquidens. The sequence continues at coordinate 16,304,027 of NW_020837973.1, read as the reverse complement.
AGAATTTCAATTCTCAAAACATTTCCTGTGAAATATTAATAGACTCATTGAAAATGAATAAAATGAAGAAATGTTCACTGATCAAGTAAACTGAGAATTGGAGTTAAATAGATTTATTCAGTACAAAACTTATCAATGTGTTTAGTACATAACAAAGTAAAATAGCCCAGAGGGAGATGGGGTAGCTTCCATTTTCTTATTGATTAAACAGTCATCTCATTTTCTTACCTTTAGAGATTATCTCTCAAGCTTGGTGTTCTACCAAATTTACTTGAAAAGTTTTGGCTTAGGAGCATCTTAGCTTAAAACTGCTCCCAAACTCACTCCAGCAAGCTAAGAATTTAAGATTTAGGCGTAGAAGTAATCAAAATCAAATGACTCCCTTAATCAATGTCCATATATTTGAAAGGATTTTATCATTCTTATAATACTTGAAGGTATAGGGGATGATCAAGTTCATATTTGTTTGTAAATGTCAGATATAACCAACACATATTTTGTATATTATGAAGTATTGAAAAAAATTGTAAATTATAATTTTGCAGGAGCATAGATCTATTTTATTTCCTCACTAAGGCATTTTCTCCTAATAAAATTCTGTCATTATTTGAAGGGTTCCCAAAATGCCCAAATGGCCATTAGCAATATAAAAGGAAATGTTTTTGAAAGCATTAATTTTGTTAGTTTTAACGCACAATTTGCATTATTGTAATATTTAAATATCTGCAAAACAAAAACTCAAAACTGTGAGATGAGTACTTTAGTGTAATTTCTAGCTTCATTGTAATTTCCAGAGTTTTATGTGACCTTTTCTCATCAGTGTTAAAACAAAATGGGGAATTAACATAGACACATTCATTTCCCTAATTTTTATATCAATTTCCCCAAGTCCTCTTTGTTCATTCTGCATTTTTTCTAAAATTATACCAGCTAGATAAGCCTACCTACTTATTCTTACATACATAGTATTTTATTTGCTATGGAAATGAAAGCATAGGTGCATTATGCTATAATTTTAAATACATTGTTTTTATTCCTTCACACTTTGCATTCATTTCACATACCCTACATGTTATGAGTAAAACAAAAGCTCATAATAAATGCATGGATGGAGAAAAATAGTAGAGATATAATAGTATGTCATTTACAGCTTATCACACTGCCATGAATTGTATAGGAAAGATGGAATAGATAGTTAATGGAAAAGACATTTTAAGTGTTTTATTAGACAGGATGGGGGACCCCAAGCTTCTAGAACTAAAGCGTGGAGATAATACACGCTGTGCAATTATGTACTTTTCAGGTGTTAAACTACATATCTATGGCATTGAAGCATAAAGTCACAGCAAGAATTCTTGTATGGCGATATTTACCTCTATTATGCACAGTAAGAAACAGCACACTGGGAGACTAGATGACCCATTTGTTCTTTCTTTTCCTCAAAATATCTATGTGACATTTCATCAGAACCACTGTTCAAATGGGTTGCATATGCTCACTTGAAATAAATGCCAGAATATCAAGATAAATTCCAAAGGCTGAATAGCATCTTGAACATTCCGGGTAAGTGCTTAGATATATTTTCATGTGTAAAAGAATGACCAGTTTTTAAAAGAACATGCTCCCTTGTATGAGATTTAAAACATTTAAAACATCTGTAAATAAGTTATATGTAAAAAAAAAAAAAGTCAGTATATATATATATGTTTAAATGTTAAAAAAAAAATCAGTGAAAAAAGTAAGTCAAACTGGTGACTACGTTTTACTAGATCCCACATGTTTTCTGTTACCCAATGGGCATGAGAGTCTCAAAAAACATGAATCTGAATTTGAACTGAGACATGAGTATTATGAATTATTTTTTTCTCCTGAGGTGAAGTAAATGTAAATGCTGACTTGTTGTATCATCCACTTTGGGTTTTGGCCTCACACAAACCTGCAATCTAATCTAGCCCCAGATTCTAAAAGGGAGGTGGGGTGGGATAGAGAGTGTCAATCATTAGGTGACCGCTAAACTCAAGAGCTGATAGCAGAGGGTAAATTGAATACTCACTGTCCATCTGAGCTTGAGTGTATGTGAGTCAGGCTCTTAGAAAGGTCTTATTTCTCCTTGTAAAATCCTTCTCATCTCCAAAATATGGTATTACATTTGATGAAATCCTTTTCTTCCTAACTCCATTCTACAGGTCATTCTGTATATTTTATTATATCATTATCTTGTTTTACAAAGTATTTCCAAAAATGTAATTACCAAAATGAGACTTTGTATTTGAACCTCACTTTACTGATTGACTTTTTGAGTCTGTTCTCTCACTAGTTTTGTTGAAAGGGAAATAAGTAAAAAAGTAGAAGAAACTTAAATATTATTTTATTTAAAAAGAAATATCCTCTGGTCTACGAACTATGTTTTATAAATGCAACATATTATATTACTTTTTGGTTACCAAGTTGACTAAAGGATGATGTAAGCTATCATTCATATTTTGCCTTTTTTACAAAAGTACATTAAGAAATAAAATTTGTTCAAGAACCTCATTTCTTTTATGATCTTAAAATAACTGGTATATATAGTATGTTTAGGTTATTTAAAAACATAGAAACTAAAAAGGAAAAGGAAATTTAAAAGATTAGAAAATAAGTGCTGTTCAAATTAAATAGATATGTGAATGTAATAGTAACTTTTCTTTCAAAGCCTAAAGGATAATTATATAGTCAATATGATTGTCAGAATTCCTACTGTTTTGTTTTCTGTTTAAATTTTTTTGCCCTCCCACAGGAAAATACTTTTGCATCCTCAATCCCCTCTTTCTTCTCACCATTACTACATTAGTATTAGTTTTCTATGGATGTTTAACAAATTACAATTAAGAGGCTTGAAACAGTAACAATGTTATCTCAGTTTTCCAGGTGGGCTACACTGGGTTGTCTGCTGAGAGTCTCACAAGGCTGAAATCAAGGTGTCAGCTGACTGGGTTTTTATCTGTATCCTGAGGCTCTGGGGCTCTGTGAGGGAGCTCTTTCAGCTTGTTGGCAGAATCCAGTTCCAAGCTTTTGTAGAACTGAGATCCCAGTTCTCTTGCTGCTCTGAGGCAGGGGTGGACACTTGCCTCTCTGAGAGGCTACTCTGAGGTCCTTCCACAGCAGATGCCCTTCACTCTTCAAATCCAGCAACACAATAGCTCTTTTGTCAAACCTTTCTCAACTTCAAATATCATGTGATATCACTTATATGTGTAATCTAAAAAAAGGGTATGAATGAATTTATTTACAAAACAGAAGTAGAGTCACAGATGTAGAAAATAAACATGGTTACAAGGGGATAAGGTGGGGGGAGGGATAAATTGGGAGATTGGGACTGACATAAACACACTATTATATATAAAATAGATAATTAATAAGGACCTGCTGTATAGCATAGGGAACTCTGCTCAATAACCTGTATATTGAGAAGAATCTATATGGGAAAAAATATCTAAAACAAAAAATTAGGTATAAATATATGTATAATGGATTCACTTTTTTGCACACTTGAAACTGACACTACATTGTAAATCAACTATACTTCAATAAAATTTTAATAAATAAATGAATAATCCCCCCCTCAAAAAAAAAAATAACTCTATTTTGACTACAGCTATCAGTCAGCAAAAACTCTGTCTGCTTTTAAAGGGATCAGGTGATTAGGTTAGGCCCACCTGGACAATCTTCCTATCAGAAGGTCAAATGCTTAGTAACATTAGTTACACCTGAAAAAGCTCTTTACAATGTAAAATAACATAATCACAGAAATAACACTTGGGAGCAAAGGTCATGTTGACTATCTTAGAGAAACAGTTATTTTCCAAGTCCAAATTTTCAAGACATTTGTACTTTTTTAAAATCTCTGAACTGTTCCTTTCTCCTCTAATCCAAATATGTTTAATTTATTTCAAGAAAAATTCCCAACAGACGAATTAAATTTATGTGGACTCACACTTTGAGAAAATATGCAGGGACATCAAATGTATTAATTCTTAAAAAAACATTTAAAATATCAGAGTCATAATTATATGCTCAAGATTTTTTAAGTAGATAGTCTGGATTTTTTTCATTCTACCATTTAGAGTAAGAAAATATTTTTACACATCAATTAATAAGTGGTAAAGTAACAGACTCATAAAGTACCATGTATTTTTCCTCTTAAAATAATCAGTCATTTCTATTTAATGTCCCACTACAGAATAGGGACATTTTTGATGGTGAAATATACTTTATAAAGTTGAAATGCATTAAACTGAATTCCATAAATATAGAATTCTAATAATTTGGAGAGCATATATGAATTGTTTAAAAGTTAAAGCAAATTTACAGAATTTTCAAGCAGTTCAGAGTTCAGAAGCAGTTATTTTTCTGTATGAAAGAAAAGATTAGTACACTGATTATATATAATTTCAACTTATTTATTAAGGGAATTCTTCCAACATTATTTATCAATATTTATTTAATTATTTTTTTGTACTTTGACCTAAATAAATACAGGTTATAATCCACATCATGAGTCATCAGGGAAATGCAAATTGAAACAGTGAGCTACCACTGCACACTAGTAGGTTGGACACAATCTAGAACACTGGCAATAGCAAATTCTGGTAACGATATGGGGCAGCAGATTGTGGCAATGAAAACTGGTACAGCTGTATTGGAAAGCAGTTTGACAGTTTCTTCCAAAACTAAACATCCTCTTACCATCAAATCCAGCCATTGTGCTCCTTGGTATTTACCCAGAGTTGAAAATTTATGTCTATACAAAAATCTGAACTTGGATGTTTATAGCAGCTTTATTCATAATTTCCAAACTTTGGAAGCAACCAACATGTCTTTCAGTAGGTGAATGGATAAACTGTGGTATATCCAGACAATGGAATCTTATTCAGTGCTAACAAGAAATGAGCTATCAATTCATGAAAAGACATGAAGGAAACTAAAATGCATATTACTAAGTGAAAAAAGAGAATCTGAGAAGGCTACATAGGATGTGATTCCAACTATATGACTTCCTGGAAAAGGCAAACTGTAGATGTAGAAAAAAAGTCAGGGGTTTGGAGTGGGGAGATGGAGAATAGGTGAAGAACAAATGATTTTTAGGGCAGTGAAACTATTTGGTTTATACTAATATGGTGGATACATGTCATTATACATTTGTCCAAACTCACAGAATGTAAAATACCAAGAGTGAACCCTAATGTAAAATATAGAATTTGATAGTAATGTGTCAATGTAGGTTCACCAGTTGTGACAAATATACCATGCTGTTGGGAGATGTTGACAGTGGGAGAGGTATGCATGAGTAGGGACAGGGGTATATGGGAAATCTTGGTACCTTCCACTCAATTTTGCTGTGAAACTAAAAGAACTCTAAAAAATAGTCCTATAAAAAATAATACAATAAAATATATGGTGAATTTGGATGTCGTGAAACTTTATTTTTCATGATTTAAACAGTCTAAAACAAAACATCTGAGTAATATTGGGTTGACCAAAAAGTTTGTTCATTTTTTTTCTGTAAGATGGCTCTAGTAGTACTTAGTTGTCTTTAACTTCATTTGAAACAATTTTGTTAGACTGTATTGTGACAGCTGTCATATCAGTGTGAATTAAAAAAAAAAACAAAAAACAGCAAATTTGGTGAATTTTTGTGTAGCCATTTTAATATTGAAGATGGAAGAAAAAAAGCAATATTTTCAGCATATTATGCTTTATTATTTCAAGAAAGGTAAACACACAACAGAAATGCAAAAAAAGATTTGTGCAGTGTATGGAGAAGGTGCTGTGATTGAACATGTCAAAAGTGGTTTGGGGATTTTCTTGCTGGAGATTTCTTGCTGGACAATGCTCCATTGTCTGGTAGACCAGTTGAAGTTGATAGCGATCAAATCGAGATATTAACTGAGAACAATCAACATTATACCACACAGGAGATAGCCGACATACTCAAAATATCCAAATCAAGCACTGAAAATCATTTGCACCAATTTGGTCATGATCATCACTTTGATGTTTGGGTTCCACCTAGGTTAAGCGAAAAAACCATCTTGACCATATTTCCGCATGCGATTCTCTACTTAAACATAATGAAAATGTTCCATTTTTAAACCAAATTGTGATGGGTGATGAAAAGTGGATACTGTACAATAAAGTGGAATGGAAGAGATCCTGGGGCAAATGAAATGTACCACCACCAAACATACCAAAGGCCCGGTCTTCACCCAGAGAAGGTGATGTTGTGTATATGGTGGGATTGGAAGGGAGTCCTCTATTATGAGCTTCTTCCAGAGAACCAAACGATGAATCCAACAAGTACTGCTCCCAATTAGACCAACTGAAAGCAGCACTCAGTGAAAAGTGTCCAGAATTAGTCAACAAAAAACTATAATCTTCCATCAGGTTAACGCAAAACTGTATGTTTCTTTGATGACCAGGCAAAAACTGTTACAGCTTGGCTGGGAAGTTCTGATTCATCTGCCGTATTCACCAGACACTGCAACTTCAGATTTCCACTTATTTCGGTCTTTACAAAAATTTTCTTAATGGAAAAAATTTCAATTCCCTGGAAGACTGTAAAAGGCACCCGGAACAGTTCTTTGCTCAAAAAGATAAAAAGTTTTGGGAAAATGGAATTATGAAGTTGCCTGAAAAATGTCAGAAGGTAGTAGAACAAAAGGGTGAATACCTTGTTCAATAAAGTTCTTGGTGAAAATGAAAAATGTATCATTTATTTTCACTTAAAAACTGAAGGAACTTTTGTCCAACTCAATGTATGGCTCAATATGAAGTAATAAAGCTACATTCCATTTTAATTTTATTTGATTGTGATATAAATTACATAAAGTAGAATTCTTTTATTTTTTGATGAACACTTCTAGAAGTTTTGACAATACATGTAGTCATGTAACTGCTAACAATCAACATATAGAATAGTACCATCGTCCCTCAAAATTCCCACCTGTCCCTGGATAGTCACTGTTTAATTGCCAGCTCCTATAAGCCACTGAAATGTGATCCATTCCTATAGTTTTGTGGGGTTTTTCCCCCAGAATGTCGTATAACTGAAATTATACAGTATGTAGTATTATGTCTGTATTCTTTTGATTAACATAAGGCATTCGAGAATCATCCATAGTAGATGTATCAATAATTATTTTTCTTTTTATCTCTGAGTTGTATTCCACCATAAGGATAAACAATAGTTATTTGATTGATTTACTATTTCAAGAATAATTGGGGTTTTGGCAGTTATTAATAAAACTACTATAATCATTCATGTACAGGTTTTTGCATGAATATAAGTTTTTATTTCCCTTAAGTACCTAGTAGTGGGATTGCTAAATTGTATAGTAGGTATTTGTTTAATTTTATAAGAAGCTACAACTGGTCTTCCAAAGAGGCTGCAATATTTTACCTCTCAATAATCAATTAAATTTCAGTTTGGAAGCAATTGGTATTACCATCTTTAAAAGTAATTTAATTTTAGCCATTCTAATAGAGAATGATATTCCATCATGGTTTTACTTATCATTTTCTTAATGATGTTGAGCATCTTTTCTTGAGCTTTTTCTACCACTGTATATCTTCTTTGGTGAAGTGCCTCTTCAGGTTTTGTGCCTATTTTTAAAAATTTCAGTTGTTTTTATATTATTATCAACTTTAATAAAATTCCTCTACTATATAATTTTAAAAAGATTTTCTTAGTCTGTGTCTTCTCTTTTCATTAACCTAGCTACGCTTTTCAAAGAGCAGACATTTGAAATTTTGATGTACATTTTACTGTTTTTTCTTGTATGAATTATAATTTTGGTGTTATATCTAAGACATTTTTTTTCCAAACCAAAGGTAAAAGAGATTTTCTTCCATGTGTCCTATTAAAATTTTGTAGTTTAGGCTTTAGCTATAAATCTATGACCTCATAATTTCCTTCTATTCCTAGTTTGCTAAGAGCTTTTGATTATTAATTGATATTGAATTTTATCAAATGCTATTTTTCTATCGAGAGGACCATATCAATTTGATCTGTTTAATCTATCAATAGATAGATGATTTTATCAGTGATGATTCACATTTGTTAATTTTCAAATGTTGTATTGGCCTTGCATTCCCAGTTAAAATTCCATTTGGTCATGATGTATTATTCTTTTTTATATAGTGTTCTATATAGCTTGCCAAAATTTTACTGAGAAATTTTATGTTTATGTTGATATAAAAAATTGTCTCTAGCTGTGTTTTCTGGTAATATTTTCATTTGATTTGATGTCACTCTAATTTTATTTAGTAAAATGAGTTGGAAAACATTCCTTACTTTATTTTCTGGTTGAATTAGTGTAGACTTACTATTATGTATTTCGTACAATTTTGATAGAATTTGTCAGAAAAATTATTTGGCCCTGGAGTTTCTTTGTTTAAATACTAACTACATATACAGTTTGCTTTAATAGAATTAGGACTTTTAATGTTATCTATTTTATCTGGAATGATCACTGGTGGTTTGTGTCATTCAAGGAAACTTTCCATTGTATTTAAATTTTTGAAATAAACTTGTTCATATTTTCCCTTATAATCCTTTTAATTTCTGTAGAATCTGGAGTGATGTTTGTATTTTATTTATTGTATTGGTGATTTATATCTTCTCTCTTTTTCATGTCCAGTTTTACTAGAGATTTATTGATTTTATCAATCTTTAAAAAAAACCTTTATTTTCTTGATTTTATCTGTTGTTTTCCTTTTTCTAATTTCATTGAATTTGCTTTGTGTTCTTTCTTTCTCCTTATTGTAGGTGTGATTTACTCTTATACTTCTTACCTCAAGACAGAACCTTAGATCACTAATTTGAAACTGTTCTTTCCTTTCTAATGTAATTATTTATTGCTATAACATTCTCTGTATGCACTGCTATAGTTGCATTACCCAAATTTTGAAATATTGCGTTTTGATTTTAATGCAGTTCAAAATATTTTCTAATTTCCCTGTGGCTACTTTTTGACCCCCAGCTTATTTAGAAATGTTCAATTCCCAAATGTTTTGAATATTTCACTGCTATTAATTTCTAATTTAATGTTGCTAGTGTGAGATCATACTCTGTATGATTCCAGTTCTTGTAAATGTATTAAGATTGGTTTTATGGCCATGTCATCTGCTCTACCTTGTTGAGTGTACCATGTGCCCTTGATAAGAATGTATATTTTCTCTTACTGAGTGGAGTGTTCTATAAAGTAGTTCGTTGCTTGTTAGAATTGTTTAGATCTTCTAAGTCCTCACTTATGTTCATCTGCAACCTTTAGTTTCTACCTTATAGTTAGCCTTTGCAACCTCAGCTCTCTGAAGTGACCCAAAAAAGGTATTATTTCTTTGATTAGCCAATTTATGTTGTTGTCATAGTTATTGTTTTGGTGACAGCAATGTTGTTCGTAACTTTCAATATCCTAAGTGGAAGACAGAAAACTCAATTAGAATTTTAGAGAAAAATGGAAAACAGTTATCAGCTCTGCTTTCTGTACTTTGACAGGTTTTTACATACTGCTTTAGGGGAATCCTTATTAATCCACTGTCAGTATTTTACTGTGATAGGTAAGAAATGCTCATAATGTGGCAAATATTTGTCTTATTTTATTTACATTTTAAAACAACTTATAAAAACTGAATGATAGATTAATAAATATGCTACTAGAATTCTTCTGAAAGTATGACATGAAATCACTTAGAAATTGAAAACTAGTGTTTAATCTCTATCCACATTGCTTTCAGGTGTACAACATAATAATTCAATATTTGTATATATTGCAAAACGATCACCACAATAAGTCTAGTTAATGTTTTGAATTCTATTATAGTGATTAAACAATATTTTAAATAAGACTATAAGAATAAGAGTAGTGGGAAGTTGGAACTGCCAATGTTGAGAAATTGAATTCCCCCATGTCTTAAAAAAAATAATAACATTTTACCTTGTGATTTTGTTATGAGTCCCAAGTTCTTCTAACATGATATTGACATCATCAACAGCTTAAGGAGTAACAAATTGGATAAAGAGTAAGTGTCTGTATGGTACTGGACTGTCATACTTTTCACCAATGTTTAAACTAGTTGGAATTGGTTCTGTAGATGCAGTTCATCTTATACTGATCAAGCTGCTAAATATTTTATATTTTTTCTCATTCACTATTTATTTAATATGAGATCCACACATAGTATTTAGTTATTTTCATAGTTATTTGTTTCAAAGAATTTTTGATCCAAAGCCATACCATAAAATAACCCAGAAAGAGCTTACTATAAGGTAATTTAACAACAAAGCACTGAGATAGACAGAAAGAGCTTACTATAAGGTAATTTAACAACAAAGCACTGAGATAGACAGCCCTATTTTTTTCCCCCAATTACTTCTGATTGTGTGGACAGTCACTCTTATTTAACTATAGAATTTGGAAAGACAATTTAATTTGACCTGAAAATATTAACTTGATTTTCTAAAAGATAGATGCTGAAGTATTTTAGAAGCTGATAACTATCAAATAAATGTTCTAGGCACAATAAATTTGCTTATATTTAGTACTGTTTATCAATAACAATTGTATAATTAAAAGTATTAATTATTACCACCATGGGTGCCTCCTATATTACAAACAGTTTCACAGACAGTTTGTGTATTCTATATAAGTAAATAATACTGAAGGCTTAGAAAGTAAATATTTTATTCTCCTTTTAGAATTTGGGAAACCGGATCCCATTAATGAACTTTTCCAGAAATACAGTTTTTAACCTGTTTTACTCAAAAGTCAGTGTTGCAGTAAGTTAGCTCCTTGACAAACCATGAAATATAATATAAAACTTTCCTATGTGTTGATATGACATGTACATGCTGTCATTGTTTCATGGGGAGAACATAATCTTTTAAGCTCCTAAGCCACATATAAAAATGATCATATCCAGATAAACAAATGCAAATGTAGATGTTAAATCTCAGTACAAGAAAACTGAATAAAGCAACGGCAAAGAAATAACTTTGATGCAGGAGAATAATCTTATATGAGTTTCTAAATATTTGCAATAGTAGCTTCAATTCTGAATGAAGGTAATAGTCTAGTAATCAGATTGACTAATTCTAGATACAAAGCATCTTCAGTTCCCTCCAGTGTCATTTATCCCTGGGTAGGGCTTTTATACCAGGGATAAGTGTTGTACATTGTAGGAGGCCTTTCTGCTCTGAATCTCAGCTGGCAGGCACACCATCCCAAAGGGCAAACTGCAAACTTTCTGTTAAGAACCAGAAAAGACCAACTTCTGCAGGGGAAATTGCTATTCCTCACCTAGTCCAAAAAACATGAGCTTCCCAGAATAAGAATAGTTAACAATTTTCAGTTCGTTTCAAAGCACAATTCTCTTGAAAATAGAGATGTTTTATTGAAATGAATGATACTTTGTTTTTCAGTTGGAAAATGCATCTAAAGCTGATTCAGCGAAACTAAACCTATCTTTTAGATCAGTTATTTTAAACTTCACAATATTTAAAACAAATGGAAACATTTACATTTCTTTAGCGACCATGGATTACAAAAGGTCTAAATATATTTATTGAAACAAATTGATAAACAGTTCTATTATAAATTTCAAACTGTATATAAAATAATGTCTTAAAAATAGTGTTATTTCTAAGAGTATATGAATACCTTATAAGGCTTTTATATAAAGGCATTGATGATACGAAGTCTTGAATGTGGGCTTTATTTTTCAAAGTTTTATTTAAGAGTTAATATTATTGAAAACTGGTATCTTTTTGCTTTCTTTACATATAATACAGGATAATTTATTTTAAAATTTACAATTTTAAATAATTGTTTCTAATTACAAGTTATCATCTTCCTTGTTTGATACATTACCTCCCAAGTAAAAAACTCATAGATATGCACATAGATTTGATCTCTAGTTAGGTAGGAAACTGAATATTGATGACAAGAGAGTACAGGTTCAACTAACTAAATTCTGATCTAACATTTATACATTTCACAAAAAAGATTACTGCTGTCATATCCTTGCCTTTTAACATGTTATGTATTCTTCAGGACCTAAGATCAATGCTAATTTCTCCAAACCTCAAAATATATTTAATTATCTTGCCTGTTCAGCCCCATACCATGTTGTTTATTTTTCTATTATACAAACATCTATTATACAAATAATAGATGTTAGTATATTTCTATTATACAAACAAGTAGGGTAATCACCTTAAGCCCTACTTGCTATGAGGTGGTTGTATGATTTAATAGTCACACACAGGCTAAATTGTCATCTATCATTTTTTAAGCTTTATTGAGGTAATGAGCATATAACATTGTGTAAAATTTGAGGTATACAATGTGATGATTTGATACACACGCACATATATATGTATATGTACATATATACTTACATATATATATATATGTTTGTGTATATATATATATACTGATAAATGATTGCCACAGTAGGGTTAGTTAATACTTTTATCATCTCATGTAATTACCATTTTGTTTTGAGATCATTCAAGGTCTACTCTCTTAGCAAGAGTTAAGTATATAATACTGTATTGTTAACTCTAGTCACCATGCTGTACATTAGATCCCCAGATGTATTCATCTTATTAGCTGGAAGTTTGTACTCTTTTGACTGACATCTACCCATGCTCTACCTCCATTTTCTGGCAACAGCCCTTCTACTTTCTGCTTCTATGAGTTTGGCTTTTTTAGACTTTTACATGAACATGATACCATAGAGTATTTGCCTTCTCTAACTAACTTGTTTCACTTAGCATAATATAAAAATGTCCCCAAGCTTCAGCCATATTGTCACAAATGTCAGGATTTCTTTCTTTCTCATGGCTGAATATACTCCATTATGTGTATGCATGTATACACACCACATCTTCTTTAACCATTCATCCGTAGGTAGATACTTACGTTTTTTTCCATATCTTGGCTATTGTGAATAACATTGTCCTGAACAGATCTTCATTTCATTTCATTTGGATATATATGCAGAAGCGAAATTGCTGAATCATATGATAGTTCCATTTTTAATTTTTTGAGTAACCTCCATACTGTTCCATAGAGGCTGTATATTCCCATTAACAGTTCATAAGATTTCCCTTTTCTCCACACCCTCACCAGTACTTGTTATCTCTTGTCCTTTTGGTGATAGCCATTCTAACAGATGTGAGGTGATGTATCATTGTAGTTTTAATTAACATTTTTTGATGATTAGTGATGTTGAGCATCTTTTCATGTATCTGATGACCATTTGTATCTCTTCTTTAGAAAAATGCTATTCAGTTCCTCTTGCCATTTTTGTTTAGAATTGTTTGTGAGTTTGTTTTTTTTTGTTTGTTTGTTTGCTTTTGAGTTGTATAAATTCCTTAATATTTTAAATATTAACCCCATATCAGATATTTCATTTGCAAATATTTTCTCCCATTCTGTAGGCTTTTTCATTTTGTTGACTGTTTCTTTTGTTTTGCAGAAGCTTTTTTAATTGATGTAATCCCTCTTATTAATTTTTGCTTTTGTTGCTTATGCTGTTGGTATCTTAACTAGAATATCATTGCCAAGGTCAAAGTCAAGAAGCTTTTCCCCTATGGTTTCTTCTAGGAGTCTTAAAGTTTCAGGTCTTATGCTTAAGTCTTTAATCGACTTCAAGTTAATTTTTGTGAGTGGTGTAAAATAAGAGTACTATTTCTTTATTTTGCATAAAATTATACAGTTTCCTCAGTACCATTTATTATTGAAGAGACTATCCTTTTTCCCATTGAGTATTCTTGGCTCTGTTGTCCAATATTAGTTTACCTTTTATGCAAGGGTTTATTTTGGGGAACTTGATTCTGTTCCATTGGGCTATATATCTATTTTTATGCCAGAACCATACTGCTTTTATTACTATGGCTTTCCAATACAGTTTTATGAAGAAGTGTGACAACTTCATCTTTGTTCAGGATTGCTTTGGCTAGTTGAGGTCTTTTGTAGCTCCGTACTAATGTTAGGAATGTTTTTCCTATTTCTGTGAAAAATGACATTGAAAATTTGATAGGGATTGCATTGAATCTATAAATCTCTTTAGGTAATACAGATATTTTAACAGTATTAATTCTGTCAGTCCATGAACACCAAATAACGTTCCATCTGTTTGTTTCTTCTTCAATTTCTTTCATCAATGTTTTACAGTTTTCAGTTTACAGATTTTTACCTCCTTGGTTAAATTTATTTCTAAGTGTTTTATTGTTTTTGATGATATTGTAAATGTGAGTACTTTATTTCTTTTTCAGATATTTTGTTGTTAGTATACAGAAATGCAACTGATTTCCATATGCTGATTTTGTATCCTGCAAATTTACTGAATTTGTTGATTAGTTCTAATAGTCTTTTAGTTAAGTCTTTAGAATTTTCCATATATAAGATCATATCATCTGCAAACACAGTTTTACTTCATTCTTACCAAATTGGTTGCATTTTATTTCTTTTTCTTGCCTTTTGCTCTGAATATGACTTTTAGTGCTATATGTAATAAAAGTGGTAAGAAAGGGTATTTTCGTCTTGTTCCTGATCTTAGAGGAAAAGTGTTCAACCTTTCATCGAGTATGATGTTAGCTATGGGCTTGTCACATGTGTTGTTTATTGTGTTGAGGTGAATTCCTTCTATACCCAATTTGTTGAGAATTTCGTCATGAAAGGATGCTGTATTTTGATTTTAATCTTTGAAAATTTGCTAGGTTTTGTTTTGTGACCTATCATGATTTATCCTGGAGGATATTCCATATGTCTTGAGAAGAATGTGCATTCTTCTGCTGTTGGATAAAATGTTCTGTATATGCCTGTTAGGTTCATTTGGTCTAAAATATAGTTCAAATCCAATATTTCCTTATTGATCGTTTTGTCTGGATGATCTATCCATTATTGAAAGTGAGGTATTGATGTCCCCTACTAATATTGTATTGTTGTCTATTTCTCCCTAAAATTTGTTAGTATTTGCTCACTATATTTAGGACTAAGATGTTGGGTGCATATTTATTTATTATTTCCAATTGATGAATTGGCTCCTTTATCATTGTATAATGGTCTTCTTTGTCTCTTGTGATCATTTTTGGCTTAAAATCTATTTTTTATGATATAAGCATAGCTACCCCTGCTTTCCTTTTGTTTCCACTTGCATGGAATATCTTTTTCCATCCCTTCACTTTGAGCCTATGTGTGTCCTTAAAGCTGAAGTGAGTCTCCTATAGGCAGCATATAGTTGCTTCTTTGTTTTTCTGTCTAGCCACTATGGCTTTTGATTGAAGAATTTAATTCATTTATATTAAAAGTAATTTTTGATAGGTAAGAACTTACTAATGTCATCTTCTTGTTTTTGGCTTTTTTGTAGTTCCCTTGTTTTTCCCTCTCTTCCTGCCTTCCTTTGTGAATGGATGACTTTCTTTGGTGGTATACTTTGATTCCCTTCTCTTTATCTTTTGTGTGTCTACTGTAGGATTTTGCTTTGTGATTACCATGAGGTTACATAAAATATCTATTGATATAATGCTAATAACAATTTAACTATAGTCACATGCAAAATTACTATCCTTTTTGTGTTTTTGATGTCAAAATTTACCTCTTTTTATATGTGCATTCATTAACAAATTATTGTAACTGTAGTTATTTTCAATACTTTAGTCCTTTAACCTTTATACTAGAGTTAAGTGTTTAGCACACTACCATATTATAGTATTAGAGTATTCTGAATTTGACTGTACACTTACCTTTACCAGTATATTGTATATTTTCACATGTTTTCATGTTACTAATTAGTGTCCTTTTATTTCAGCTTGAAGAACTCCTTTCATCATTTCTTGTAAGGCAGTTCTGGTGGTGATGAACTCCCTCAGCTTTTTCTTTTCTAAGAAAGTCTTTATCTCCCCTTTATTTTTGAAGGACAGCTTTGCCACTTAGAGTATTCTTGTTTGGCAGTTTTTTATTTCTTTCTTTCAACATTTTGGATATATCATCCTATTCTCTCATGGACTGTAAGAATCACCTGAGAAATCTGTTGATAGCCTTATGTTTTGTTTTTTTTTTAATTACAAGCTTTTTATTTTTTCTTAAGATTCTCTCTTTGTTTGTGATTTTTGACAGCTTTATTATAATGTGTCTTTAAGAAAATCTCTTTAACTTACATTTTTTGGTGACCTGTGACCTTCATGAACTTGCATTTGCAAATCGCTCCATATATTTGAGAAGTTCTTGGCCATTATTTCTTTAAATAAGTTTTCTGCCCGCTTCTCCCTCTCTTCTCCTAAGACTCCAATACTTCGATGATTATTTCTTTTGAGGTTATTCAATACATCACATATGCTTTTATTCTTCCATTCTTTTTGCTTTGTTCTCCTCTTACTGGATAATTTCAAAGTTATTGTCTTCTAATTCACAGATTTTAAAATTCTTTTTGATCCATTCTGATGTAGATTTTCGCTGTTGCATTTTTCATTTATTGTATTTTTTTAGCTCCAGAATTTTCTTTTTTATGATTTCTCTCTTTTTGTTAAACTTTGTATTTTGTTTATGCATTATATTCCTGATTTCACTGAATTGTCTCTCTGTATTTTCTTGTAGCTAATTTAACTTCTTTAAAACAGCTATTTTTAATTATTTATTGGGTAAAATGCAGACGTTCATGTCTTTGGGGAAGATAATTGTGATCCCTTAGTGGAGTCCAGTTTCCTTGATTTTTGCATATTTCTTGGAGTCTTGAGATCCTGTTTTTGTATTTTTGGTAGTGATCTCCCTCTCCAGTTTTTACTAACTGACTTTGGGAGAGAAATATCTTCTGTCAACCCTGGTAAGGATTCTGAGGCTTTCTCAGACCTTCTGTAGAGATGCCCGCTTCATGCTTCTTGCTCCCTCTTGTGGCAAAATTCTTATATTTGTATGCCTTCTTTTGATCATACAACACATCAGGCCAAGTGCTGACAGCCTCTTTTCACTTTCTCCAGAGTGCCCTGAAGCTCAACTCTGCGGTTTCTTCCTGGCCCGCATAGCCAGGCTGGCTTTCGGCAGGTGGTCACCAGCCATCTGCCAAAGCTCACTCTGGACAGTTTCATGAGTGTGTGTAGAGAGCCAGCCACAGGGTGGGAGTGAGGCATGTATAGTAATGGGGGTGCCTCTGTGCCACTTGTGGGGAATCAGCAGGCCAGGCATCCCCAGTGGCTCATGAGCTGGTGTCTTGATGGAGTCTGTGATACCTTAAAAGGATCCATGTCCCTTGAATGCTCTTTGACAGTCTTCTTTGTTGCTCTCTGGCTTCTTCCCACCCCCCATTCATACAGCTCACTTCTCAGTACTCTGGGTGGGACGAGAGATAGTTGGGCCTCTTTGGCAAAGTCCCACACAGCTGGGGCAGCCAGACATTCACTCACATGCTCTAACTTTCCCCCTAGTGTAAATCATGGGTCAAAAAGGTCTCACTTGGCACTAAGCTGTGCCACCTCAGGAGGGGATGACTCAGGTAAAGTAAAACGTCTCCTCTTACCCTCTACAGTGTATTCAGTCTCAGGTGTTTTTGTTCCAGTGATGTACTGGAACTTCTATGCTGGAAACCTGGACTTCTGCATAGAAGCCATGGGTGATTATCTAAGATCCTTTTCTCCAGGGGCTCTTAGCATTTGAGAGGGCCTGGAGCCAGTTCATTCACCACTGCAGGATATATAGCTGTGACTGAGGTCTCTGTGACTATTACCCCTATGCATGGGTAGGCAAGACTCTTCCCAGGTCCCTTGGCATATGGTGCATAATCCCATAGCTCCCACTAAGGCATTTTTGTCCAAGGATGGATGCCAAATCTTTGTTGTTGAGGAGGGATACTAACTATGAGGGATGCCTTATTCAGCTGTATTGCTGATGCCATCCCAGCATCTATCTTTAATTGAGACATTAGTGTTCTACTTGGAACTTGAACTAGCACTAGGTACTCTATAATACTGTACAGAAGTTAATCCCATTTGTTATTCTCTGTACAATGTCAAAAGAGTGGTCAGCTTGCATGCACATATTTGGCAGCAGAAATTTAGTGTTTTCTATATTTCATCAGTTTCTGTTTTTGTTTGATTGCTTGTTCCTTCTCTTCCTTGTTAACATTTGGTCACTCCAATGTGCAGTTTATATATTTGCACATCTTTAGCAAGTTCTAATTCAGTTGAAATAATTCTCTTAAATTTGTCTACATATCTGTGCTGCCCAAAACGAGGAAGGAAATGTGTTCTTATATCCACACTTTCCTTATAGGCAGCCTCAATAGAACTTGTTTAAATGGCAGCATAATCTACCTGTAGTTGTTATCTTGTTTGCAAATCGTCTTAGCTCAGTTTTAACATCTCTTTTTCTATTTAAAAATTACATTTCAAGAAAAAGTTTATTAAAAGATTTTAAATGCTATTTCTGAATTTGTTCAATTCAATTAAAGAAAAAGACAAAAATATGATTATCACTAGATTATGGGAGATATAGTAAATTAAAATTGAAGATGATATCCTGGCAATAATTTCAGTAAAACATTAGAAAGAGTTGCCTTATTTTTTAAAACATGCTCAGAGACAAGTTATTCAAAAATAAATTTCCTGCCTACCTACATGAAAGTAAATTTAAGGGAAATTGTATTCCTGTTGGTTATGCCTGAATATATTTCACAGCCAGAATTTCAATTACTAAGGACCTTACATTAGTAAGCCAGGAGTAATCTGTCAGTAAAAAAAAAAAGTAAGTGAGTATACTAGAAGTATCTCTTCTCTTGTGCTTCTTCTGTGTATGGGAAAAATCAATTTGCTTTCATCGTAATCCCAAATAGAAGGAGCAATTGACTTTGGAGAAATCCTGTAAAATGTATTGCTGACAACATGTTAGAGAGTACTTTCTAAGGATGACAGAATACATGAATTGATTTTGCTTCCAGTGACACCGGGATAACTGATTCTCTCAATCACATAGTGTAGCTCTGGGGTTTGTTGTCACTTTTCCCTGCAGTTTAAAAGGTTTATATCAAATATGTAGGAGGACAATCTGAAAGGAGATATCTAATGTGGTACTTAATTAATATGATATATCCAACTGCCATTGCCTGAATATAGATACTATACAGAGTTAGTTATTAAATATATAGGAAAGGAAATATTGACTTAAATATAACAACAAGGTTTAAACATTAGCAAATATATTAAGGGATTAAATAATGTACTACAAAAATATTAATTGAAATTCAATTTAAGAAAGATATAATTTAGAGAGAAACTCTCTTATATAGAAGTATATTCCCTTATGCATCAACTTTAATATTTATAATATACAAATGCATATAGTTATCAAATACAGTGGTTGATTTTGGAAGACTTCATGGAATTCTTGAGTAAATAATATTTATATCTTGCCACATTCACAGGGTATTTGTGAGGTGTAAGTTCACAGAGTGTGTGTGAGGTATAAGACAATATGGTGTACATAGACATATGCATACCTGTATTTGTATGTATTTTATTAGTATACATTGAAACCTACACACATATACATTCACAGACATTTATCCATGCACATATACAAGTACAGACATGCATCAGAGATATTGCGGGTTCAGTTCCAGACAACTGCAATGAAACAAATCTCACAATAAATTGAGTCACAATTTTTTTTGGTTTCCCAGTGCATATAAAAGTTATGTTTACAGTATACTGTAGTCTACAGAGTATGAAATAGCATTATGTCTAAAAAAAGTACATACCTTAATTTTAAAATACTTTAAAATTACTAACCATCATCTGAGCCTTCGGTGAGTCATAGTAGTAACACTAAAGATCGCAAATCAGCATAGCAAGTATAATAGTAATAAAAAAGTTTAAAATATTGTGAGAGTTACCAAATGTGACACAGGGATATGAAGAGAGCAAATGCTTTTGGAAAAATGGCACCAATAAACTTGCTCTACCCAGGGTTGCCACAAAACTTTATATCTGAGAAGCCCGATAAAGCAAAACATGCTAAGATGAGGTATGGCTGTAATCAATTTCATATATACACATGTAATTTGCATATTATAAAATATTTTCAAATACATAGGATGTAAGCAGATTTTCTTAAGCTATGCAATAGAAGAGAAAAGAACAGAATATTATAGATGTTTTGTAACTTCTTTTCCTCCTCCTACTTATGCCTTCCCCCATCTCCAAAAAGAGCCTCATGGGAGTCAAAACCAGGATTAAAATACAAACATTCTATTTTTAAAGGCCTATGTGACAGATTGCACGTTAGCCCATCCTATTCTCTCAACAGTTCCACAGAGGGCTCTAAAGAAAGGCTGAGGGAAAAACAATAGGGTTATTTCATCTCCCTCTGAGAAGTAGGAGGTGTCTATCATTACTTCCAAAAGGAAGGACTCAAGTGTCCTTTGGGGAATATTAAACAGTCACACGCCTGCCTACTTTAAGAGAGGTAGTGGTCAAAAACATGGAAGATACGACCTTAACAGAGGAAACTGGCAGTAGACTGCCCATCAACCACTTCCACCAACCCCTTCTTGGGCAAAGGCACGGAATCCTTCCCTTCATCTTAAGCCAAGTAAAGGAGGTTTGAAGGTAAGCACAGCAAGAGTGTGTATGTTCGCTGGGGCTTGAGGACCCGAGGGGCCAGCAGAAGAGGCTACACATCATAGGCTTAGGTGGCAGAGAGAGAAAGCCAAACCTTTACTTCTAGCAAGATGAATGTGCTCCACACACAGCAAAATAAGACAAGCTTGGGGATTCTGCTCAAGAGCACTGCCTGAAAGTTTAAAATAACCCTCAGGGACAGAGTGTTAGCCTCCTTTGACACAAAGGAGGAGAAGTGGTAAGTAAGGTGCTGGAGAAGTTTTGGACGTTGTCTACATGAAGATGATTGCTATTGCAGGTCCCCAAAAATGGTCCCTGAGAAAGATCCAGCAAGGGTGCCTCAGTGATGGAGAGGACACCAACCCAAGATCACAGCTATATCTGTCATATATGATTGTGTTGTCTTTAGCAAATCCATCCATTCCTTTGGGTCAGATTCTGGAAGGGTTTAAAATTGCAGCTGAGTTGGGAGTAGAGAAAAAATGATATCTAAAGAAGAAACCAACTAGCTCATGTCCCACTGGAGGCTTACAGGTCTTAAGCAGACCCAAGCTTGGGATCTGCTGTTATGGACCAGATTTTTGTTGTGACAGGATTTAATGAATATCCTATCTGGAATTTTTATGCCAAAGCAAAGAGCTATTTATGTTGTATATTATGTGGACTGCCTGAAAAGCTAGAGGGCTTGTCTGAGGTTTTATCCAGGAGCATAAAAAAGGATTAGACCCCAAAGCAGATGTAAAGGCAGGAGAAAAAGTAGTTGGGTTTCTCATTACAAGCCAAATCTAGGTCATTAAAAAATCCAGTGTTCAAAGGTGTGAAGCCATTTCGATGTCTAGTAACTCTCCTTGTAAAGAAACGCATCCTTTTACCCTAAACTTAAAGAAAACATGTATTTCCTATCTTAATTATAGATGTATTAAAATTTGTCCCCTCTTTGTCACTACTGATACCCCCATAGCTCATATACCATCATGCCTCCATGGTCCCTCTGAATGGTTTTGCTACCTGTGGTCTTAGAATTCTTAATGTATACTCAACACTTTCTCCAGCTTGTATTTCAAAAAATCAGAATCCAGTCATTTCAATTTTTGCTGCTTAAACTCCAATCTTCACCTCCCCAACACCTTCAGAATAAAAGCCATACTTTTTTTTTTATCAATACATATCAGACCCTTTTGTGTTCTGTCTCTTATTTTGCCTTTCAAGGATCATGTTTTCTATCACTACATAAACTCTCTTTGCTCAAATATTTCCTCAAAAATATGATGCCTGCACATCTCTCTGTAAAATGTCAGTATCACTGCCTCACTGCTTCCACCATTTTTGTAACCTGACTAATGTCTACTTTTCCATCAAAATTAGTCTCAGAGACACTTCTAACTGGTGATTTCCTTAAAAGCCCTTCCTAACTTTTTTCAGCTACCACTCTGAGCTAAACCTCTCTACCCTGTTATGTTAACCTCCCACAAATTTCTGTCATAGCACTAGGTCTGTCACAAGGAGGTAATAAATAGATACTGCTAATAACATAAAAATTGTCAGTAAAATAAAACTTCTAAAGAAAATCATATTCTAATCATTTATTTCCACCAACATGTGACTATGATAAAAATGGTACAGATTAAATGAAATTTAAATAATAAAATTAATGATGAACCATACCTATCAAATAAAAGGTTGGTATCTTGTATGTATGAAAAAGTATATAAAAAGTTAATATGAATAGCATTGATAGCTACTATTTATTAAGTGCTAACTTAATCCCAAATAAGTTTTATAACCTTACAAAGAACATTATATAAGTTAATTAAACTTCAAAAATTTGTAGCTTACTCTTATTTTTCCATTCTTTATATGAGGAAACTGCTGTTCTGAGAGATTAGGTAAATTCACAGAGCTATAAAAGAGCAAGACAGAGAGTGAACCCTATTCCTGCCTGATTCTGAAGTTCCTTTAGTTAACTTCTAGTTTTCACAAAAGAATTCTTATGACCCATAATTCTTGCTTTTATTATATCTGCTTATCATAGATATGTATCCCTTTAAATAAAAACAGAAAAGCAGGTTGATACTTTTAGCTTGGTTCCTAAGTGTGTTCAAGGGATAAGGGAAGAAAGGAAGAGTTTTGTCTTATGTTTTTTTTTTTTGTTTTTTTTTTTTTCTTTTTTGCGGTACTCGGGCCTCTCACTGCTGTGGCCTGCGGCCTCTCCCGTTGCGGATCACAGGCTCCGGACGCGCAGGCTCAGCGGCCATGGCTCACGGGCCCAGCCGCTCCGCGGCATGTGGGATCTTCCCGGACCCGGGCACGAACCCGTGTCCCCTGCATCCGCAGGTGGACTCTCAACCACTGTGCCACCAGGGAAGCCCTGTCTTATGGTTTTGATGAGACTCACATAGAAGTTCCATTCTGGACAATCTTTTAGATTAAATCCTCTCTCCAGTTAAAGGTTTCTTTTCTCTTTAACATCTTTTTTTTGACAGAACTTGAATTCTTGTGTTGCTGCTTCTGATGGGATGTGCGGACCTCTAAATTGCTATGATGCTGATGCTGAGAGGCAGGTCTTTCTACTTTATGTCTCCATATTTTAAATGTATTTTTAGAATTACATATACAACTAGCTATGAAAAAATGTCTTTAACAAGAAATTCTGTTGCAATACTTTTTTTTAAAATCCAGATATACATTCTGGCAACTTTATTCCTATAATTTTGTCTGGAAAATATTTCCTTCGTGTGTTCATTGTTCCCATATTGACTTAGGAAGCATATACTATAGGGATAAAATAAACGGGGATTACATATTTGTCAGTTAGTGTTAATTTTTACTTAATCTTAATTGGAAGACTTTTTTGTTTTACAACTACAAACATTGTAATTGTAAAATTGTAAAAAGTCCTAAGCAAGGACTTTTCTATATGGATACCCACAGATTTCTAAGAAGCTGATTTAATATTAGAATTTATTATGAGGAGTTTTTAATGTGTAGTTCAGAACAAGTGGTTTATAGATTTCCATGGCATGTGCTGTTTCTTCTTGCCTTGATTGAAAACTCTTGAAAAAGTCTGTAGATTAAGGAAATGTTCCAGGGTAGGGATAAGAAGTAATTCACTGGGAATTCCTTATTTAGCTTCTGCCATAAAACTATCCTTGCTGTAAGAGCAAGCAAAATATGCAAACACATCAAAAATATATACTAGGGTCACAAAATAAGGTGAATCTTTTCATTACATAGAAATAAATATATATTTTTCCTAATTTAAATTAAAAATATCCCTCCATGTATAAAACTTAATTCATCATGAAGAATATGAGAGAAGAAGTTTTGGAGTCATAAAACTAAAAGCGTTATAATATTAGTTGAAATCTAAGGTTTTTCTTTAACTCATTATTAAAATTACTGGGAAAAATTGGCACCTGATTATAAATAATTCATAATCAAAACAGAGATTTCATGTACAAAATGATGTGAGCATCAGTTGAATAGCTAAGGGGTGAAATACAAAAGAGGAACATTTAATTAGTCAGCGAGTAGTATTTGGTTCAAAAGTTGAGTCTGAAAACAAACAATGTAAAATTGGAAATTGATTAGTAATATTTAGTTACTTACAAGCCTTTCCAGAATGTCTAATCTGACTTTTTCCCTTTATATTAAGACATTAAATGTACAAGGCATTTAGCTGAGATATGTTTAGATCTGTTTCTAGAATAAGACTATCCCAATGGATACTTTGATAGTTCTACCCTTAAGTATCTTTAAAACACATCATATCATTTTTTTCCTGCCTGTATATGTCTGTTTTTGAATAGTTGGTGTTTTCAGATATTTTCAATTACAAATGCATACCTAAAGTATCTAATAAGAATAGTTTATTGATTTTCTCACTTTTCTTATAGCGGTAAGTGAAAGTAGCGATTTCAGAAATGATGGCTGAACCCCCTGGTCTCCTGATGGCATATCACCATCAAATACAAAACTAGTAGAAGAGAACGCAGCAGCAGTGTAAGTGGTCAGTGATGCATCTGGGGCTTGGCTGAGTTGGCCTAGGCTTTTAGGCACACTGACCCTCCAATTTACTGGACCTGTTCCCTGTGTAAATATTGCTGCAGAGAGGAGATTGCTGCTACTAAATTGTCTCTGCCTGCTTGGGGCTGGCCTCTGGAACTCACTACAAAAGCCTTTCTTAAATTGCATCAATCGCTAATGGCCTAAGGGATTCGAAATTTTGCATTTCTTGCCCTTAAGTTACGAATGTCAGTGAGAACCGTAACTCCTCTAACTTTATCTTGTGAGACCACACTTCTTTCCTGGGGCGGTGGGGTGTAAATATGCCCAAATCTGCAATTAACCTTGAAATTGGAAAAAAAAAAATACAGAAAAACAAAAGAAACAAAATCCTTGCATCAATACCTTTCAAGGCAACTCCATTTTATTATAATTCTCTCTTAACTGTGGAGCATTTTGATCTGAAAATTCATTATCTTCCAGTCAGAAAAATTCCCCCCTTCGCCGTATCCTCATCTGTCTTTTCCTCCCTCCCCGTCTTCTATCTTTCATCAATGCATGTGTTGTATTTTATCATTTTTAACAACTTTGTTGTCACTTATTAGATACTGAAGTTTATCCCCTGTATTGGCTTTTCTCTCTCTCTTATCTCTTACACTCTTTTTTTCACTCTTCTCTATGAGAAAGTTTCAACATGTTTTCTACATCATTTATTTGATTTGAATTTTTCAGTACTGATGCTGTAGTTTATTGCTTTTAAATTTGTAATTTAATTTAAATTCAGTAATAAATTTTGTGGGTTTTTCAATGTATTTTTTCTCATTTAGGCCACATTTTAATTTATATTCTGGTTTCTCCATCTCAGTAAATGACAAATGCATTCTTCTTGTTGCTCAGGCCAAACAACAACAACAAAACAAAAAGTCATCCTGAGTTTTTCCTTTCTCCCACTTCTTACAGCCCATCCATCAGCAAGCCTCATCAACTCTACCTTCAATATATATCCTCAATTAATCACTTCATTTCTCCTCTGTTTCTAATATCTTAGGTGGAGACATTATCACTTTACATAGAAGACTTCAATATCATCTGATCTCATCTCCCCAATTCTATCCTTACTCCCATATAGTGCATTCTCCACAAAACATCCATTGAAGGATCCTTTTACTTTATTTTATTTTTTAACATCTTTATTGGAGTATAATTGCTTTACAATGGTGTGTTAGTTTCTGCTTTATAACAAAGTGAATCAGCTATACGTATACATATATCCCCATATCTCCTCCCTCTTGCATCTCCCTCCTTCCCCCCATCCCTATCCCACCCCTCCATGTGGTCGCAAAGCACCAAGCTGATCTCCCTGTGCTATGCAGCTGCTTCCCACCAGCTATTTGTTTTACATTTGGTAGTGTATATATGTCCATGCTACTCTCTCACTTCATCCCAGCTTACCCTTCGCCCTCCCCGTGTCCTCAAGTCCATGCTCTATGTCTGCATCTTTATTCCCATCCTGCCCCTAGGTTTGAAGGATCCTTTTAAACCTCACCCAATCATGTTAACTTTAACAGATGGTATTATTGTTCACAATCACCTGCTTCTTCCTTTTTCTGCGGTATATGTTCTTCCACACCTGTTACGCTGAGATTTTCAGGAGAAAGAGTACATATCCTGATGTCATCCAGAGGCTTGGCGATGTGACTTGATGGGTAATTTGATGTGAACGCAGTGATTTGGGCCAGTTCCCAGCAGAAGTAACTCCATCTCTCTTGCTCTTCCCTCTTCCCGTCTGCCTTGGCACATGGTTGTTCAGCCTGGGCTCCAGAATGGAAGGACACAGAGGAGAGCCACAGCTGACATCCATCCTTGGATGTGGAACATGAAGAAGAAATAAATCCCTACTGTTTATGTCAGAGCTCAGCCTATCCAGGCAGAGTCCTCTACCTTCTCTACCAAAACCATCCAATGTTTCCCGCAAACTGGAAGACCAGACCTTTTCGAGGGCCTGCAGGGCCTTCCGTGAGTTAGCCTCTCTACCTCCCTGCTCTGATTTACTTTCCCCGTATACACTCTGCTCCAGCCACACCGCCCGCTAACGTTCCTGCACTCCTCCAGCTCTCTCTAGCTTTGCAGTTTGCATTTACTTTCACTTCTGCCTGCAAGGCTTTTCTTAAATTAGCCCATGGCTCATTCCCTCCCTTCATTCTCAGATCAGCTCTCATCTTTCATACAGGTCTTTTCTAACCAGTCAGGAAAATATTCAGACCGAGTCAACTTCTTGTTTCACACTCTGCTTTGTCTTCGTACAACCTATTGCTTATATCTTTAAAAACAACAGTAACAATATTTATTAAGTAGTTACCACATGTAACTACCACATGTAAGCACTGTTCTAAGTCTTTTCTGTGTTTCATCTCATCTTATCCTCTCAATAACATGATGAAAAAGGCACTACTATTATCTTATTTTACAGATTAGGAAACTGAAGGACAAAGAGGTTAAGTAATTTGGCCACATTCACAGAGAATTAAGTGAAAAAACCTAAGCATTCTCATTTTAGAGAACAGGCTCTTAGCCATTATGCTAAGCCAGCCTGAAATTGTCTCAAGTGTGTAGATGACTTCTCCTTGGGGCGACACACTATTCATCTAGAAGCTGTTGAGAGATTCCTTGCCAAGACCAGAAGTTGAAAGCTGGCGTGATGTAACCTGGCGTTATTATTTCAGAGGTTCAGCAGCCTTAGAGAAGCAAAGATGCTATTGGGGCCATACCAAATCTCAGCAAGGGGAACAGATATTCTGTTAATTCTGTTCCTGTTTTTTAAATTTTTCTATTCTTTATTTTTGTAATTTTGGGGAGGATCCACGTAGAGAAGATCAGCATTTCAGTATCTAGGTTATTCACAACATCCATGGAATAATTATATCAAAACTTCTTCCTAGCTATGACCCAATGTCAGGGAAAAACCTTGAACTCCACTGTATGGGGAAAAGGAACAGCAGTTCTAATGAGTCATCTGCTTTCTGTTTATTGTTGCTTTGCTAGTTCTAGGCTTCCAGATAGAGCTGATTCAGAATGACTTAGATACAGCACAGGAAACAGGCTTTGAACACATTGCTTTCATCTCTTATAGCCCCTGCTCATTTGGGTATGTTGGTGAACTTAGATGATGTGTTTCCTGTGACACAAGCCACAGTATTAGAAAAAAACGTACACTTCATCCCTAAGAATTTTTCTATCATTTGGTTTTCCAATCCATGACCACCTGGCTTGCATTCAATTTGTTGAGGGCAGTGAGGAGGAAACAGACAATAAACAATAAAAACATAATACAAATAAAATTACATAGAATGTTAGAAGCTGGTGACTGCTGTAGAATAAAAAGAGCAATTAGAACAAAGGGATTAGAAGTGCCCAGACTAGGACAAAACAAAAAGTTTGGTATTAAATAAGGAGTCAGTGTTGGTGTGTTGGCAGTAATATTAGTATGTCCAATCTAAATGGATAAAAATCTACCTGCAATTTGTAGAGTTCCAAAGCTCTACTTTAATCTTCCCCAGAGGAGTAAAACTCCATTAAGAAAAGAGGCACAGATGGTTTTCATTCAATCTTTTCTCTCAGATTTGCTTGAGAGGCGATGGTATTTACTCTGTCATTTCTGGCTAAGTCACATTGCTTAGAAAAGGTAACTCCATCGTTACGGAAATACGATACAAAAGAAAATCTATGCTTGCAAAATGCCAATAGGAGTAGAGATTTGGCTAAGAACAAACATCATCATGATTTCAGCTGTTTGTTTTTTTTTTCTTGTTTTTACTATCTGAATGATATACTGTACTAATATGTGAGTAACTGTGAACGTAGCATGAGAAAATTCTGACAAAAGATGAAAGAATGCATAGAATACAGAGTAGTGTTTTTTTTTTTAATAGTGACTATGGTAATTCCACAATTTTATATGGAGAGTTTTGTCTTTATAAATGAAAATAGTTTGAATTTAATTTATATTGATAATATATCTTGGAGTTTAGAGATAGCAGTGTATGTGAAAATTACTAGTCAAACATTTTAAAAGTAAATAATTAAATTTAAATCATAAATAAATTTCTTTATACCCTCAAGATACATCATGTGAACAAAACATTTACAAAACACAGAAATAAAGCACTTTTGCTACAGAAACATTTGAATTCAAAAAATCATGCATCTTTAGTTGGAAATATGTTTGTGCATGGCATTTGAACCATCAAAGAGGTGATTAATATTTATTAATTAAGCTCCAGAACTAGGTGTATTTGTAAATCCACAGCTTATAATCCTTTTCTGTAGTGTTTATTGCCCTGAGTGAATCAGACTATATAAAAATCAGGGGAGAGCTTTTTGACTTAGTAATTGAAAATCATTGATTGAGCCAAGCCTATTTCAGCAAATAGTGGTTTTATGGGTAATATTTCACAATTCATTGGCACTTTACTAAGAGAAAAATCCTGCTTTACTTTTAGGAAACTTTCGCTTGCTGCCGTCACCTATAATAAAGATACAGCTTTGACTAAAAATTAATGGGAATGCCTATTTTTCCTCTGCCAAAGCACATAAAAATGATTGTAACTCTTGGCAATTTCTTTGGAGAATTATATTCTATACACCATGTCAAGCTTGTTAAACATACCTTTGAACTTCCCTTTCAAAATCATATTCAGAGACAGTGTGTAGTGCAAAAGTAAAATAGAATTTAGATAGATAAATACATATATGCATACATGTAAATACATAAAGTCTGCTTTCTAAGAATTTATACTCTTTTTTTTGGTTCAAACACATCATAATCATTTTCTTTAATTTCTTATTAATTAGATTTAGCTTTAAGTTGCTACATGTATTTCCAACCATCAGATGCAACTTCCGAAGATGAAGGACTTTATTATTAAGGGTTTACAAAGCAATCATTTCTCATTTCTTCTGGTCTTCCAGGAGTGGTTCCAAAAAAATATCACAATAGCAACATCTTGGACGTGAGAATTAAACCAAGAGAAGACAACTTTTAGAGTTCCTATATGTATTTGGGAACTATGTAAACTTTGGTTTTATATAATTCAAGAATTACATAATGATCAAAATCACCTAATGATCAAGCATCAGTAAAATTATCAAATATGTACTTATGTCAAAAAAGTTGCCTACAGTAAAATATAAAGTACTCCCATAGGCAACTCTGGTTAACTAGGTCTACTAATTTATGTAAGGAACATCCTACATTCATTCATTTGCTCTGGAAAAACAAATCTGTCATTGATGATCAGTAGAAAATCAGTAAACACTTATCAGCTAATCCAGATGAGTCATGTAATATTTTGTGTCTTTCTCTTCATCAATGAATTAAGAATAATGTAAAAATATTTTTTCCTGTCACATCACAGGGCCATATGGAGTTGAAAATTAGATTGTTTATGTTACAAAACTCAGTAAAGGTTGAAATACTATATAAAAATTGTGAGAATAGTGTTCATCTAAGCATATTCTTTGGGAGAATATTATCTGACCTTCCTGACACATGACACTATATAAAAATATTAAGAACAATGTTCAATTTTCCTTATGATTTTGCTTGTGCTTTCTGGGCACTTTTCTGTGCTGTGCACATGTTATTTTA
Organism: Aethalodelphis obliquidens; assembly: GCF_003676395.1. Taxonomy (NCBI): domain Eukaryota; kingdom Metazoa; phylum Chordata; class Mammalia; order Artiodactyla; family Delphinidae; genus Aethalodelphis; species Aethalodelphis obliquidens. Next base: position 16,273,722 of record NW_020837973.1, on the reverse strand, counting down.
TTTAATCATTATAGTAGCCTTATGACAAGATGAGAACCCATGATCCACACTTTCTAAAGGAGGAAATTCAGTCACAGAGAAGTAATTTTCTTAAGACCACACTGTTAATCAGTGAGAATAGAATTTGAATTCCATCAGCCTGTCTGCAGAGCCCATGTCCTTAAACCATACACTGTTTTCAACATTGTCTAGATTTCTAGTGTGGAGGAAAACATCATCTTGCTCGATTAAATAACAGTATTGTTATGTATCAAAGTATAGTTATTTACAGTTTTTTTCTTTCGCACATTATAAAAGTGGTTCTGCAGAAATAGCTTAATATGACATTAGATGAGAGAAGAATAGAATTTTTCCTTTAGCTTAAATTCCCATATGCTATTACAAGCATACTTCAGGGAAAAAGAATTTGTCTTGCATTTGACTGATGTTTCTAAACTTCTAACAAGTTAGAAGTTACTGGAGCAGTATAATTGCACCCGAGATCTTCTCATTCGTTTCTAATCACGGCCTACATATTTTCATAGCCAGAAAATAATTTAAATATTGATTAGGAGATATCCCACACCTCAGTGCCTCATTCTCTAAATAATTTTTTTTAAATGTTTGAAATAATCCAGGTTGAACTAACTTGGTCATACAACATTAGTAAAAGGTCATTCTCTTTAATCTGTAAGCACACGTGTTTGGGGACTGTTTTCTGTACCCCTTTGTATTCTGAGCACTTAATATGTGATAACACAATCAACTCTCACTGAATTATTTACTTCATTAAATGAATTAACTGAATTATTTTGGTGATTTCCAATTTGTTAGAATTTGGTTCTTTTAACATGTGAAATTCAATTGGAGGAAATAGGCTGTGTTGTATATCTGTTGACATATGGAGATTAGGCTGATGTCTTTGTTTCATTATTAATTCTGTTTAATGGCAGGTTTGCAAAGTAAAATCTGAAGACAATATATAGTAAATCTACTGTAGGGAAAAGATACATTACAGGGGCCCAGATGTGCAGAAATTTTATGATTGTCTTTATTTGCAGAGAGGTGCTAGGTAAGCAATTGTGCAGTGTAGATGAATACACCGCATGGGGCACCACTTACAACATCACACGGTGTTCTCGACTGAGAGGGTTCCAGCAGTCAGAGTAACCTTTGCAGCCTGCGGGGAAACAGGGAGCCACAGCAGGCAACTGGAGAATGCATGCAAAAGCATGGGTGCGACGCTTCAATGGAAAGCTTGCACCTACAGAACACAGGGAGGGAGGGATACAAACAGTAGAGTTCATCTTCTTCACCTAAATGATGGTGCCCCAGTTAAAGAGAAAAGATGGAAAGCAGTTTCTATAAGCTTAAGTTTTGATTAGTAGGAACTGGGATCTCAAGATGATTAAGTGAACTAGCTGCAAAATCATATTTAGCATATTCTTGGCACATGAAAAATTTTCATAATTACATATATATGTATATATACATACATACATATACATATATGTATACATACATACATATACAGATATGTATACATGCATACATATGTATATATGCATACATATGTATATATGTATACATACATACATATACATATATGTATATATATATATACACACACACACATACCGAGAGATAATGACCATCATGACAGTATATAGTAAAGACTTTCTAATATAATTGGAATTGCAGGGAACTCTAAAGCAAAGGGATAGCCCTGGATTTGGGAGTAACAAAGAGGCTTTAGAAGCAGCAGGAAGAAAATCAGAAAGAATGAAGGGAAAGTAACTCTATATTCGGATAAGAGAATTTCGATGTAGTCAACCTGTCGAAAATATGGTTAAAAGATGCATTTCTAATTGGAATTGTGAGCAAAAACATGCAAACCACTAGAACTACACATTGAGATATTGCCAATGCCTAGGCAAACAAAACAAATAGCTCACCATTCTAAATTCACTAGGGGAAAATAAAAATCAGAGGACAGTTCAGGAATTGTGAGGTTTCCGACTTGTATATTCGGTTTGGAAAAAATATATATACCCATTTTGAATAAAACAGAAAAACAAATGCCTTCAAAGTAGGTGATAACTATATTGATCATTTGATATGTGATATGCTCGTTTCTAAATGTTTTCATGAATTTACTAATGTAATTTCACATTAATCAAGTAACATATGTAATATTGGTGTTTCCATGTACAGTTGAGGAAAGTTAGACAAGGTAATGGTGGAACTGAGATTTGAGTGTAGGCAACTGACTGTAAACCCCGAGGCCTTCAACCATATCATGTTGCCAAAATATGTCATTTATGCAAATAGTCTACCCATGTAGCTAAGGGAAAATTCCTATGGTTAAAACGTGCAATTAATGACCAAAAAGTGAAGTTAAAAAGAGAAAAAAAGATACAGTAAATCCCTCAAAATATTCATGTAGAATAAGAGATATTTTTATTTTGTACTGAGGTATAATTGACATATAACATTATATTGGTTTCAGGTGTACAACCTGATTCAACATTTGTATTATATATTGCAAAATGATCACCTCAGTAAGTCTAGCTAACATCTGTCACCATACAGTTACAGCATTTTTTCTTATGATGATACATCTCTCTACTGTCTTAGAACTTTCAAATATGCAATACAGTATTATTAACTATAGTTACCATGTTGTACATTACATCCATGTGACTTATTTATTTTATAACTGGAAGTTTGTACCTTTTGACCCCCTTCACCCATTTTGCCTACCCTCCACCCACACCCTGCCTCCTATTTTCTGTATCTATGAGGTTTTGTGGGTTTTGTTTGTTTTAGGTTCCACATATAAATTAGATCATACAGTATTTGTCTTTTTCTGTCTGACTTACCTCACTAGCATAATGCTCTCAAAGTCCATTCATGTTGTCACAAATGGTAAGGTTTTATTATTTTTCTTAGCTGAATAAGATATTTTTTAAAATAGTCTATTATAAATATAAATTTTAATGATATTAATAGCCTGCAGTACTTATCTCTGAATGACTTTAAATGTAGTATTGGATGCTAGTTAGCTATATTTATTTCTTCTGTATTTCAAAAGACAATATTATTTTCAATTTTTGTGAATAAAATGTGAGTATATTTCTTAAGACAGCTCATAAACCCTTTAACAAAGTTCTGAATATTTTTGTGATATATAGCAAAGTCGCTTGACCCAGTCTACAACTTGAAAATAGCCCCAGAATTTGAGAAATGGCTGGTCCAGTGACCTTGCTAAAGTTACTACAAGGAGAGATTAAGAAGTAAAAATAGGGTTTCCCTCGTGGAACAGTGGTTGAGAGTCCCTCGTGGCGCAGTGGTAGAGAGTCCGCCTGCCGATGCAGGGGACACGGGTTCGTGCCCCGGTCTGGGAAGATCCCACATGCCACGGAGTGGCTGGGCCCGTGAGCCATGGCCGCTAAGCCTGCACGTCCGGAGCCTGTGCTCCACAGCGGGAGAGGCCACAACAGTGAGAGGCCCGCGTACCACAAAAAAAAAAAAAAAAAGAAGTAAAAATATATTTTTAAATCAAGGGCTTGAGTAAAAAAAAATTCTGTTACAAAGAGAAGCAAAAACTGACAAACTGCGAATCAGTTTGGATCTCAAATGACATAGTGAAGGAGTAAAATTGGAAAGAGTTATGTTTATATATATATTATGCTACTGCTTCTGAACTAATGTCAAATATGTCAAAATTCCTACTTAATACACCTTCTCAATTGTCCATATGCATGAAATATCTCAGGCTTATGACTTACCTTTACTCACATTTGGTGCCCTCTGTTTAGTTAATTCCTTTTAGAATTATTTCTGAAAGGGAAATACTGCAAAGCAAGATGTATAAACCCTTGCTTGGTGAGCTCATGCAGTAACTTTGATAAGTGGTGCTTGAGGCACTGGAGAGACATTTATAGGTTCTCTGGAAACTTAAGAGTGAACAGCATTAAAATAAGCAGTGAAAAGTGCTAAATCAACAAAAGCAATATGATTTCTGGGTTTATTTTAATAGAAAAAGTCTGTAAATAATGAAATCAATGCCTCATTTAGCCTTTCTTCCTCAGCCATTATTTGCCATGTTAATTCTCTTCCTGGTTCAATCCTTGTTCCGTAGTCTTGTCTGATTATTTTCTTGTTCTCTAATATAACTCACTCTTCGAATTCTAAATAACTCTGTATGAAGAATTCTCAAATATTTCCAGCAAATCAGATTGTTATATTCAGTCTGTAATATATTACATTGATTAATACAGTATTTGTTCTACTTACTTCTTAGGCTGCCTTAGGTTCTTTTTCTGCCTGGTCTTCCTACTAAGAGACAAAATGAAAATATATTGAATGGCAAGTGATTCAGTGAAAAAAAGATCTTGATATGAAAATTAGAAAGCAGCCACATCCAAACTGTAGAATTCTTGTCCACCTCACAAAACACAAACATTCTTAGCTACAAAACAAAGACAAAACACATACATATGCACAAAACAAAAAAATAAGAAACAATGGATCCATACTAAGCCTATATGCTACTTTAGGGAATTTAGAAATGACATTAAAAATATAAAGCTACAACAGGGCAGGTTTTATATATTACATTAGTTCTAGTTGCCAGATATCTTGTAGGACATAGCTTGTCAAAGGAAGGGCCACACTGATAACTAATAAGTGGCAGAAGGAGGCTATGGATAGACGGTTTAAATAAGTGACTGAAAAAAAAAATCTACTCCCCACTTCTTAAATTATGTTTTTCTGTGAATCTTTTTTCTTCCACTTTTGGGGGCATGTTGTGTACTTTTCTAAGTATCTCTAAATGATCTTTATATTGTGCAAGAAAAATCCTTCAAATCTGGTTGAGGAGAGTTCAGTGTAGTCAAGCTGTTATAATACTTTCTGACTACACTTGAATTATACCTTGCTAACATAAAGGACTAATTTGGGTAATTCTGTCCATCCAGTAGTCATTTTATAGAAGGAACAAAGTAATGATATTTTCAGTCAAAATAGTCATTTATTGTTTGACATTCACTAAGATTAGATACATTGATTTTATCTCATTTGCCTTTTTTTTTAAGTAAATTTTTTCTGTCCTGATTGGTAATTTTTTAGTACATGATACAAGGAATAAAGCTTCAATAGAGAGCAATTTAAGTCATTAATTATAATAAGTGGCACTCTCTTCATTATGTTGGGCAAGAGTGAGTTTATATCCAACCATCTCTTTATAAGTATCATTATTATCCTGACTCGCCAACCCAGACCTTTCTACAAACACAATGTGTTCAACTACCCATCAGTCTTTTTCACATAGATAGTTCTTAAGCACATAAAAGTCAATAGAGCCATGAATTAACACTCTCTTCACTGATCTTTGTCTTATACTCTTAATCTTGTAGAGGGATTCCCCGCTGACCAAGTTCTTAAGCCAAATGCCCGACTGTCATCTGAATCACTTCCTTTCCCTCACACCCTACTTCCGATCAGTCATCTTGTCCTTAAAAATGTCCTTCAAAATGCCTCACATATCCTTTTCTTCATTTCATGTCTACTGTTAAGTTTCAATCTGGCTGCCACATTCCCTATTATGATGTCCTTGACATCGTACTTGACTTAGCAACAACATTTGTCACGCTGGATCCATTTCTCTTTCTTGAAATACTTTTTCCAGGATGCCACACCCTCTTGGTTTTCTCCCTGTCTCAAGGATCATTGCTTTTGTGTTGCTTCTACCTTTTCTCCTAAACTCACTGGCATGTGGCAGTGTTCAGTATCTGAGCCTCTTTTATACACTCATTCCTTTGCTAATCTCATCAGTCTTAATGCGGTACAAAGATATTCTTTTTATGTTGACCACATTATGATGAGAGTCTGAACTGCTTCTCTAAACACCAGCATACTGTATGCCAACTGAACAACTCTGCCCCTGAGGTTGAAGACACATATGACAGAGTATGTCCAAAACCACTTTCTGAAACTCCACCCACCTCCCCACAAACAGTTTTTCTAACCATTTTCTATGTCTCCATCCAAAAAGCTTGGACCACACTCTGTTTCTATTTTTCTTTGATACAACACATCTATTTCATCAGCAAACATTACCTTCAAGACATCTCCTCACTTCTGTTTTAACAAACTTTATTGTAATTATCTCTTCCCCTATCATCTCCTTAATTCCACCCTGTTCCACCTAGTCTATTCCCAACACAGCATCCAAAGCACATGTTTTTGTTTTTCTGCTGAGGCACGCAGCTTGTGGGATCTTAGTTTCCTGACCAGGGATTGAACCCAGGCCCTTGGCAATGAGAATGTGGAGTCCTAACCACTGGATTGCCATGTGAAAATATGTCAGATCACATCACCCCTTTGCTCAAAACCTGCCCATGTCTTCTCATCTCTTTTGTGGCCAAAGTCAAAAGCACTACAATAATGCACGTGCCTGTGAATGATCTGGCCTATAATGTCATTCTGATCTCACCTCCTCTTCTTCTTGTTCTTTTTGCTTTAGAGATGCTGGCCTCAGAGGTTTCCCTCCAACAAGCCAGAAAGCAGCCACATTAGAACATTTGCACTTGTGACTCTTTGCCTGGAACTCTATCAAGTCTATTTAACGCTAGTCGTCAGTGGTGTGCTAGTAAATATTGAACAACCAAAAATATGTAAACGTGTAAATAAGCAAATTTCACTGATTAAAAAAAGATATGTAGCACCCCATTTACAAACAATTATAATGCATACACTACTCCTTATAAATTCCACATAGTCTAGTGATTCTTACAGAATGCTTGCATTGATTTTTGCCAAACGCTTGCATCCACACACAACCTATTGTTGCAATCCAATGAATATTGACTAAATCCTACTGCAAATAAATGCTTGATTACTATCTGATTCAGCAAAGAATTTGCTCAGGTCATTGACAAATGAGTTTAGTTCCAGCTTGGGTGTTGGTTGATACTTCTGTTTACATTAGCCTGTAGATAAAAGATGTTTGTAAAAACTTCAGTTTTTCATCAATTATATAAGGCACTTTTTTTTCTGCTAAGTTGAACAATAGGTTTCATTAGTTAGAATAGTATTTCTTCATTAGTTAGAATAGTATTTCTTCAAATTTTGTGTTATTCGCATGTAATAGCTACACACAAGTTTAATATGCTTTATTTATGCTTTCTCCTTTACTTTCTCAAGTCCAGACAATCACTAACTAAATAGGTTAAGCCTTGATTTAGTCAGCATTTGCTGACCTTCATAATAAAAATATTTCCACTGCCCATGATTTTCAAGTTACCAAGATGACACCACTGAACATATAGTTGGGAAAGAATGAGCAATAGTACATAATTCTGTAGTATTTCTACCACACAGATAAAATAAACAGATAACAACAAGAGTATATATAATAGTAAAATATAGTAATTCACTTAGAAAGAGATGTTTTCAGATACTTTTAAAGATATGATGTTGAATTGTAAATTTATATAATTTAATTATTAGCCATGGCTATATTTACTAACCAGCTGTACAAATTCTTTTTTTTTCACATCTTTACTGGAGTATAATTGTTTCATAATGTTGTGTCAGTTTCTGCTGTACAACAAAGTGAATCAGCCATATGTATACATATATCTCTATATCCCCTCCCTCTTGAGTCTCCCTTCCACCCTCCCTATCTCACCCCTCTAGGTGGTCACAAAGCACTGAGCTGATCTCCCTGTGCTATACAGCAGCTTCCCACTAGCCATCCATTTTACATTTGGCAGTGTATGTATGTCAGTGTCTCACTTCATCACAGCTTCCCCTTCCCCCTCTGTGTCCTCAAGTCTGTTCTCTACATCTGTGTCTTTACTCCTGCCCTGCCACTAGGTTCATCTGTACCACGTTTTTAGTTTTCATATATATGAGTTAGCATACGGTATTTGTTTTTCTCTTTCTGACTTACTTCACTCTGTATGACAGACTCTAGGTCCATCCACCTCACTACAAATAACTCAGTTTCGTTCCTTTTTATGGCTGAGCAATATTCCATTGTATATATGTACCACTACCATATGACCCAGCAATCCCACTACTGGGCATATACACTGAGAAAACCATAATTCGAAAAGAGACATGTACCCCAATGTTCATTGCAGCACTATTTACAATAGCCAGGACATGGAAACACCTAAATGTCCATCAACAGATGAATGGACAAAGAAGTTGTGCCCAAATTCTTAAAATTTTAACAATCAACTCTTGTGAGCCAGAACTAGCTAACTCCAACATCCCACTATTTTAATCCTAATTAAAACTGTAAGCCAAAATTAAATGCTTCATTTTCCCCCCTAGCCTTTAACACCACCTAATCTGCTGTGTATCATAGATAATTATCTTGTTGGTGTTTTTTTTTTTTTTTTTTTTTCCTAATCTACCTTCTCTAAAATGTAAGCTTTTTGAGAGCAGTGATTTTGTCTGCCCCTAGGACAGTATCTGGATTTTAGTGCACTCTATTACACTCTATTACAACTAGTAGTTGAAGGAATGAATGACTCTTTTACACTCTATTACACTCTATTACAACTAGTAGTTGAAGGAATGAATGACTCTTTACAGTTCACATTATAAAGAAATTCAAAGCCACTCTTCATGATCATACATTTGTATGATACCTAGTCTTTGATCCCTGAGACTACCCACACAAAGGTCTTTCTCCATCTCCATCTTTTCCGTGACATTGCATTCTTTCACAAATTTTTTTTTTTTCATATTTTGTGTTTTTTTCTTAGGGTGCCTTCACCAGTCCCTTTTTGGTCAAAGTAACTCTTATGATTTTATTTAAAGAGTTTCCTAATACAGGCTCAAAGAAAATGTCATGGGTTGAATTGTACTCCCCTCCCCCCTCAATTCGTATGTTGAATTCCATACCTCAGGATCTCATAATGTGACCTTATTTGTAGATAGGGTCTTTGCAGAGGTAATCAAGTTAAAGTGAAGTTATAGGGCGAGCCATAATACAATATGACTGGTGTCCTTATAAAAAGGAGAAATTTGGACATAAAGATATCACAGAGGGAAGATGATTTGAAGATACAGGAAGAATGTATTGTGGGCATGAAAACAGTCATCTGCAAGCCAAAGAGAGAGACCTGGAACAGACCCATCCCTCACAGACCCCAGGAAGAAAGAATCCTGCCAATACCTTGATTTCCGACTTTTAGCTTCCAGAACTGTGAGACAATGAGTCTTCATTTTTAAGCCACCCAGTTTGTGGTACTTTATTACAGAATCCCTAGCAAGCTAATACATTTAATATCCAAAGGAAATAAATTAAATTTAGTAACTTATTTGTTTTATATCAATTTTAGTTTTATTCTAAACCCCAAATTTAATGCTATGATGAATTCCTATGGGTTTTGTGGCACTTCATTCATTCAGCAAATATTCATTGAGGACAACTATGGGTTGGGGATTGTTTTAGGGCAATGAGGATACAGCAATGAAAATGCAACGAACAAAAGTCTTTGGCCTTGTGGAGCTTTTAGTTTAGTGGGAAAGAACAAATAGTTGCCAAAATAAGTAAATTGGCATAATGATAAGAAATAAATTCGTGTGATGACAAAACAGAATATAAGAGGGTAAAATTTAGAGAAACAAGACAATGAGGTCTTTGGGAAAGGTAGGAATAGTATGCTGTGGCCAGTTTGCTGCAGATGAGATGAAAACAGACATTATCCATTGGATCAATGATAGGATTGAAGGGAAGATCACATGAGCATTTTTAGTCATTTACATCTTCAGTGGAGGGGCTTGAAATTAGGGAAAGCAAAGTAGGTTCACTGTGAGGTAGACAGAGATGCACGTCTCCTTTAAAGAAGGACTTGCAGTCCAGCATGGGGAGTACATTCAGCATCTCACTCCCAGCTGTCAGCTCCTTCAGGATCTATCCCGAGTGCTGATAAACACCTTGCCGAAGCCACGTCATTTCTGGGATAACCCTCATCCAGTGACTGAGTGTGGTGGACACTCAGACAGGCAGTATACCCCAGCTGCATTTGCCTAAACTTCATTAGACCTACATCCCGGACCAATATCCCCCTCTCATTATTCATGCTCCCTCTCCCCTCCCTTCACAGTGGCTCCCTAGTTAATATCCTGCACCTAAATCTCCACCTCAGCAACTATTTCATACTATATATAGACAACTGGTTTTTTGTTTTTTGTTTGTTTATAGAGATTTGGCTTCAAGAATTGCAGAAATTCGGGGACGGTACATTTTTCATTTTTTATATGACAGGTACTATCACATGTGGTATGCAAAGATTACAGAGATGTTTACATTGGTCACAGTGCAGGGAGAGATCTAAGAATCCCTATGCCTGTTCACTTCTACTCATCTACCATTTTATCATCACTGGAGAAACAAAGTAAAAGTTAACATTTTAATGAAACTTTCTATTTGATCTGTCTGATTTTACTGTTTGGTGTTTCACATCTCTATTCATCATAGGCAAGATAATGACTTCTGAATTTTTCTACCATGGATTCGATTTTTGATAATTTTTAAATGCAAATTCCTTTTTTGAGCAACATATTACATTATTCAGTATTCTCAGAAATCAAAAGAATGACATATTTATCAGTTTCCAGTCATTCCTTCTCTTTCCATAGTTGTCTTCAAGATTTGCTCCTCAGCTCCTTTTTTCTTAGAAAGGATTTCTTAGAAATCCTTTTCTAGAAAAATATTCACATACTGATTAAAAGCCCCACTTGACAAATCATATAAGAATAATCATTTCCAGTTAATCTTTCCAGGGTTAAGGGCTTTCTACTCACTCTCTTCATCAAAGGAACAAAAATCTGTTCATATATTGATGCATCCACCTGTGCCTTGGTATCAAATAGTAATGAATCCTATGACATTTTTCTATCACACAGTAAAAAAACACCAGAATTTTACATTTGCATAACTCAGCAAGCACTCAAATATTTTGTCAATATTTAACTTAGAATGTAATACTCTTCTACGTTCTACGTTCTGTTATTACCACTTAGCTGCTAGTTAAACAGGGTACCAGATTATTCATTTATGCAATACTTACATCTAGTAAATGCTAAGAATGTTCCCAAGCTACTGTCATTGCTCACTTGAACCTTTGAAGAGTGTGAACAAATAAGGCTTTAACACATGAGTAAACCTCTCTCCCAGGAATGAGACTCTATAAAACTTTCACCTTTTTTGAGCCACTTAATGTTCCTTTTATTTTATGTGACATGCCACTATGCTTGTAAGTAATATTCATAATTAGTTTCCCTATTCACATGATCTTACCATGTTGCCTCTCAGTGATACTGAAGCCACAATGGACACTCATTAGTTAATAACAAATGTATCTATAAATTAATGACTCTCAGACATCTAAAGTTGAATTATTTACTAGTCAAATTTATACTATCAGTATAATCTCTCTCCAAATACTGTCAAACATGTTATTCTCTTATCATTTTTTAAATTTCCAGTGGATTATAAGAACTGTCATAGTTAAATGATTGATTTTATGTTTTCACTTTTTTTTTCTGTTTTTTTGATTATTTTTTTATATCTTTATTGGAGTATAATTGCCTTACAATTTTGTGTTAGTTTCTGTTATACAACAAAGTGAATCAGCTATAAGTATACGTGTATCCCCATAAACCCATCCTCTTGAGCTTCCCTCCCACACTCCCTATCCCACCCCTCTAAGTGGTCACAAAGCACCGAGCTGATCTCCCTGTGCTATGCAGCTGCTTCCCACTAGCTATCTAGTTTATATTTGGTAGTGTATATATGTCAGTGCTACTCTTTCACTTTGTCCCAGCTTCCCCTTCCCCCACTGTGTCCTCAAGTCCGTTCTCTACATCTGTGTCTTTATTCCTGCCCTGCCACTAGGTTCATCAGTACCGTTTTCTTAGATTCCATATATGTGCGTTAGCATACAGTATTTGTTTTTCTCTTTCTGACTTACTTCACTCTGAATGATAGACTCTAGGTTCATCCACTTCATTACAAATAACTCACTTTTGTTCCTTTTTATGGCTGAATAATATTCCATTGTATATATGTACCACATCTTCTTTATCCATTCATCTGTTGATGGACATTTAGGTTGCTTCCGTGTCCTGGCTATTGTAAATAGTGCTGCAATGAACATTGTGGTACATGTATCTTTTTTAATTATGGCTTTCTCAGGGTATATGCCCAGTAGTCAGATTTCTGGGTCATATGGTAGTTCTACTTTTAGTTTTTTAAGGAACCTCCATACTGTTTTCCATAGTGGCTGTATCAATTTACATTCCCACCAATAGCACAAGAGGGTTCCCTTTCTCCACACCCTCTCCAGCATTTATTATTTGTAGGTTTGTTTATTTATTTATTTATTTATTTATTTTTGGCTGTGTTGGGTCGTCCTTGCTGCATGCAGGTTTTCTCTAGTTGCAGCGAGGGGGGCTACTCTTCGTTAGGGTGCACAGGCTTATTGCGGTGGCTTCTCTTGTTGTGGAGCACAGGCTCTAGGCGTGCAGGCTTCAGTAGTTGTGGCTCTCGGCTACTAGAGCACAGGCTCAGTAGTTGTGGTGCATGGGCTTAGTTGCTCTGTGGCATGTGGGATCTTACTGGGCCAGGGCTTGAACCCGTGTCCCCTGCATTGGCAGGCAGATTCTTACCCACTGCACCACCAGGGAAGTCCCTATTTGTAGGTTTTTTTTTTTTTTTTTTTTGTTTTGCCGTACGCAGGCCTCGCACTGTTGTGGCCTCTCCTGTTGCGGAGCACAGGCTCTGGACGCACAGGCTCAGCGGCCATGGCTCACGGGTCGAGCCGCTCTGCGGCATGTGGGATCTTCCCGGACCAGGGCACAAACCCGCGTCCCTGCATTGGCAGGCGGACTCTCAACAACTGCGCCACCAGGGAAGCCCTGTAGGTTTTTTGCCGATGGCCATTCTGACTGGTGTGAGGTGATACCTCATTGATATTTTCACTTTAGACTTATCTTTAAAAGATCAAAGGCAGTAAGAATGTATGAGCATTCTTGAAAGCCTAAAGACAACTTTACCATACTTTTCAATTATATTTGCACTTTTTTATGCCGCTCCTTGAATGTACTACAATCATCCTGGCCCCATTCTAATTCTTATTCTAAGACACTTAATAGTCACTTGAGTTCTACACAGGTGCCTTCAGGATTCAACCATAAATTACGTGCCAAAGAAAATACAACTCATATTACATGCATACCCTTGAAAACTCAAGGCTAGTTTTATAGATTGGCCACATGAGTTTGTTTAGTACTGCTATTTGCTGTATGTAATGTGTATAACGTGTAGATAATATATGTGCATATATATCCAAAGGTATAGCATGCATATTGTGATATACAGCTTATTGCAAATGGTAATGTCTTCTTAGATTATTAGATTATGATAAAATGCATCGTAAAATAAAATCATTCTCTAAGTGAAAAAATAAAACTTTCCTTGAAAATTCAAAAAGCAGATGACACAATAGGTAAATTGGTATTACAGGAGGAATTGTCAATTTTGATTTACTTACAGGTCTATGTTGTCAACTAGACCATTACTAATAGAACTGGTTGGTCATTTGTATATGTACATTTTATAAAGCAATGTTTTAGTATTTTCCTTATTTAAATGCCTTTAAGTATAGTTGTCTCAAAAACAAATATTCCAAAGTCTTTTGATATAATCATATTAAGTACCATTTCTTAAATAGCATTTGTGATCCAAAAAATCCTATATAAAGCATTTTACCTTTTTAAATTCATTTTAACCATCATATGATAAAAACTAAAGAGAAAAAAAAATAAATCGTAGAAAAAATAAACATAGTAATAGAAAAATATATCAATATTTAAACAAGGAATATCTACATAATAAACTTAGTATTCCTTTTTTGTGTTTGTATTTTTAGCCCCTAAATTTTTAATAAACCACATGAATAAGCTACTTTGGGAAAATTATACTTGACTACTTCTAGATTTCTAAATTTCTTTCTTATTATTTCATTATTATTTTCCAAGACAATACATTTATATTTAAGTTAGAGTATATCTGGATTCAGTATCTTGTAATAAAATATTTTATCTGATATTATAAATATTTGAAATTACATTTATATATAATCTCTTAATTAAAAATATCATATATAATTTTTTTACTCCCATAGAGTATAAATTACCAGATGATAATAATCTTAATAATTTCAGTGTTTACAGGAAGTTTTATTCCCTGTGTTCATTACACATCAGTTATATGAAGGTCAATTTTATTTTCCCTCTTCTCTTTATCTTCCAAATACTATGTTTACCTGAACTCATGAAATACGTATACATGTACCATAGCTGTAGTAGTTTAGACATGGGCTTTTCTGTATAGTATGTGTACATGCACTCCAGCTCTGGAGAGAAGGGTGGGGTGGGAGGAAGAGAAGGAGGGGAAGGAAGGAGAGAGAAAGGGAGCGGGTAAGGAAGAGAGAAGAGAATATAGTATTTAGGGAATACCTAGTCTTAGTTTAATGGTGTTAAGGGTAGATCTAAAATGCCAACCATCATTTATTTCCCTGTGAGGAATATATGTGTGTGTGTTTGTACATATGCGTGTATGTATGTATGTATATGTGTGTATATATGTGTGTATGTGTATACATAGGTATATGTATATATGTATGTTTACAAATTTCTATGTGTGTGTCTGTGTGTGTATTCCAAATTTGAATGTCATTGCAAGCTACCCCAACTCAGAGCTTTCAAAACAACAGTGATTTTGGAAGTCAAGAAGTTGAGGAGTTATCTGGGGAATTTCTTTTTTCTTTTTTCTTTTTTTTTCTTTTTGGCTGTGTTGGGTCTTTGTTTCTGTACGAGGGCTTTTTCTAGTTGCGGCAAGCGGGGGCCACTCTTCATCGCGGTGCGCGGGCCTCTCACTATCCCGGCCTCTCTTGTTGCGGAGCACAAGCTCCAGACGTGCAGGCTCAGTAGTTGTGGCTCACGGGCCTAGTTGCTCCGCGGCATGTGGGATCTTCCCAGACCAGGGATCGAACCCGTGTGCCCTGCATTGGCAGGCAGATTCTCAACCACTGCGCCACCAGGGAAGCCCCTGGGGAATTTCTTGATCCATGCGACACTGACTGTGTTACTTGGTAGCACTCAGCTGGCACCTGCACTCATTCAAAGATGAGTTCACTAATATGCCTAGTGCTTCAGTGGGAAGAGCTGGGGAACTGGGCTCAGATGCATCCCTCGCCCCTTCCATCTCATGGCCTCTCTATGCGGTCTCTAGCAGGGTAGTTAGACTACTTATCTGCAGGCTCAGAGTTCATACATACCAAGATAGAAGCTTCCAATCCTCTTAAGTCCAGGGCAGAAATCGTTATACTGTCACTTCTGCTGTATTGTATTGGTCAAAGCAATCATAGGTCAGCCAAAGTTAATGGCCAAAGTTAATTTGATACCCTGCAAAGAGACCATAAATAGATAATGGCCACTTGCAGCAAGCTGAATCTTAGGTTTCTAAGTTTCTCACTCTTTCTCCTGTTGAACAAAAGGCTGAAACCTCATCTTTTGGAGTCAGATCATTTGGTTACCCATTGTATCCACCGTTTTCCTGACATCTCCTTGATTATCATCAGAACTTTGATTCCAGTGCTACTAGGACCCAAACTGGCCAAGAGAAACAGAGATTTCTTCTGATACCATGTTATTAAGATGCAGACATTCTCCCAAAATCTACTTCAGGCTCTTTTGCAGTATTTTCCTCAATTTACTCACAAGGAATCAGAAGCTCAGAAGGTAGTGATTGTGACAGCAGGCTGTGAATTCTAATTGCATGGATTAAATACTGACTGTATGATACCTATCTGTCCTTGGGCACTTTTCTTAACATTTCTGTTCTTGCAATCACTCTTTGATACAAAAAGGGGATAATATGAATAGCATCCATAGTCAGTTGATGTGAGGACTTAGCGTGAGGATTTAGTGATTTAACATAAATATTCCTCATTATGCTTAACAAATACTTAATAACTGTCAGTAGTTCTATCATCATCATTATCATCACCACTGGAATTTCATCACCCAGGTAAGCCTTTTTTGAAGTTTATTATTTATTTTTCTCCCTACAGTGCTGTCTCAGTACACTTTTGCTGACCGGAGTAGTTAAGCTGAAAGCCTGCAAGTCTATAGAATATTTGGCCTTCACAAATGCCCTGGCAAACCTATGACTTTATCAGTGTGGTTATTAAATATATTGACTAGAAAGACTGGTGTTTGGAAGTTGTAGATCACATTGAATCCTTGATAGCAGATATAAACATTAAGCATAATGCTAAAATGAGAAAAATATTGAAATAAAACCTTCTAGGTCAGAAGCATATTTATTGATGCATAAACACAACTACATTCTCTTTGAATCTGTCTGATCTTTGTCCCCAAATCCATAGAGAAGGTAATGCCCATTTTTATAATACTGTTCCTCTTTCCACCTCCTCTTCTCCTCTCTCTATCTCTCTCTCTCTCTCCTTCCACAGACACACCCCTCCCTGTCTCTCTCTTTCACAATAGTACAAGCCACTCCTACGGGTCTACAAGGTTAAGGACTTCATTACTTGAACTAACGGCACTGTGGCATTCTGATTTTACTGTCAGGAAGTCCTGGGTTATATTTCAGCTTCTGCAAAGTTCTGATGTGGAGAAAGTTATTTAAACTTTGAGCTTTCTCTCTCATGAAGAATATGGAGAAAAAATATGAGCTATATACTTGAAGAGAGTGCCTATACTTCCATGCCTATACCTGAAGAGGTCACAGCCCATACTCAAAACCTGTGAACTCGCCATCCTTTTCTGCTCACCAGAAATAAAACGCTTCACTGTCCATTTTAATGGTAGGAAGAAAAAAATCTAGAGGAGGAAAAATTGAATCTTCCTACTAAATCATAAAGATGTCAACATTCATAAATTTAGGATTGTTAATTCCATGAGTCATAGATTGAAGTTAAGTATGTTTTTTTTTAAATTCTGGGATGCCAGTGTTTCATATATCTTATATTTTTTCTTTAAAAATAAAATATATAGTATAGTGAAAATATAAATAAAATTATGAAGTTTAATCAGTTATCCACTGAAGCTTTAGAGTCTGAAATGTGCTAAATTTATCCATAGAGATAACCATGCATCTGCCCAACCACAGACTGTAACAACTTACCAGTAGTGAAGTATAGTCAGTCTTGACTTTCCACAGGGGTATCAGTGGAGCTATTCAAACTTTCAGTCACTTGAGGAACAAAACCTAGAAATATTCTGAGAGTATTAATGAGTACCTAATGTCTATTATTCTCCTACAGTTGTTTTCCAATGAAGCCAGTGTGGTCGATACAGCCATGCACATTCTATATCCACACCTTTGTTCATGTCAGATCTCCTTTCCATGGATTCTCTACTTCTCCATCTACCTTTCATATCCTACAAACTTGTCATTGTCCCATAAAGTACTCCTTGGTCATGCTCATCCATTTCGATAACTAAAACCTTTCAAGTCTGTGTTTTGTCTTCCATTTAACAAAATCTATTTGCAGTATTACTTAACTTTCCATATTTGCATATTTATTTCCCTGTCTGTAAACACTCTAACCATGACCTTCTAAAGTCATAAGCTCTATCCTATATACCTTTGTATTCCACATTTTAAACAGAGCAGAGACACATTCAATATACATTGGATTGGTGACAAATGAAGAAAAAAGGTTTCTGAAACAGTGGTAATGTTGCATACGTATAGATTCAATGTCTGAATGTTTTTTATTTCAATGTAAACAGGAATTTATGGAAGCCACATTACCTTTACAAAGTTAGTAGGGAAAATTCATAATGTGTAGTTGAATAGAAGTAGCATATAATATACTAAATGTTGAAACAAATAGCAATTTAATATATAACAAAAAATCTGCCAGATACCTAGATCATCACAATTAGGTAGTTGGAAAGATGAATTATTACTGCCAAGATATTAAGTGTCATTGTGTAGAAATTGAAACTTCTAAACATTTATAAACCTCTCAGTGTTCATATTAATTATTTTAAATGAGCAGCTCCTCCAATGAAATATGAGCACCTTGAGGCCAGATATCATATGTTCTCAACTGTAGGTGGATATCTCAAATTGGACTGCTCATGAGAATCACAGAAGGGGCTTGTCACAAATATTGATTGATGCTGGGCCCACTTCCCCAGATTCTGATACAGTAGGTCTAAAATAGTGCCCTTGGAGTTGCATGATAATTGTCAATTCATGTGATTTTGTTAAGTGGCCCTTGTGCCCCATTAGAGAAACACTAGGGCTCCAATACATTTTAATAGACATTACAAAATGACATAATAGACTTTAAATGAATGAATGAACGATTGAACAAATTCAGAGGCAAAACAAGCAATTGAGCCAAAATGAGTATGTGTAGTTAAAACCTGGAAGAAAATTTACCAGTTCCTCTTATAAATGCATATATGTACCTTGAAGGTTTTTGTAGGAATTTGAATGTCATGCTTGTTTATTTGTTTCAAACTTTTAGGGGTTTTATTTTGAAGTCTTCTGTGGTATTATCTAATCAACTAGATTTGTATATTTCCATCTTAAATACTTTTTAGTGGGTAAAGTACAAGAGAAAATTTTGGAGGGTCTATTGCTCTATATGAATATCATCAGTCAGGAAACAAAAACACAAAGTGGGTTAGTGAGTCAGGTTCACTGAGTAATGTTTATGACCACAGACGAGTTTCAATGTTATGAGCCTGTATTGAGCAGAGAGTCATTCCCAGTTACAGGCCCCTACATAGCAACATGATTGGGAAGCAGTAGTCAGAAGGTAATTTGCAAGCAGTGGGGCACCTACAATTGTTTAAAAGGAAAGTAATAAGAAACAAAACAAAATGATACAAGGGTAAGGACATCCTGTTGATGCAACCCAGCATCACAGGAGAATAAGAGGAACAATTCCTGTTAAAATTTTTGAAGTAAACATTGCTAGTGAAGATATCAAACATTCAGAATATGCCATTACCAGTTACCTAGCATTTACTGAAAAGAGGAGCGTTTTCTTTGTTTTTAAACAAACAATGCAATAATTTATGGTGATTAATTTAGCTGCTCTGAGTTGTTTTCTTCACAAATTTACTTAATAAAAGGGCCATGTGGTAAGTCCTTATTATGTTTATTTGGAAGACAAAAATAAGTTATATTACAATTACTGGGTCCGTGGGTACATGGCAGAAAAGCCAAACAAGAAACCAAAACATCAATTCTTATTTGGACTGTGTAAATATAGTTTATCCTAGTCTTGTACATGAGTTTAGGCTTCACAATTTTGAAAAATGTATATTACTATTGCATATTGTTTGTTGTCTGTGCACATGTGTATATCCTCATACATGCTTTTATTGACATGACAAGATGGCAATAAAATTGAAGAAATGTATGAATACATAATGGCAGAACTTCGTCTTTCTAATTGTGGCTTTTCAAAACATAGTTTGGACCCACTTACACTGAAATCACCTGTAGTAGTTGTTATGGATATTGGGGGAGGTCATCCAGAGGATGTGAATGCCAGTTGACCAGCAAGCTGGACCCAGGCAACCAGAGGATCCACATCCCCTTCTCTGACCTTGGAATGTGCGTTCTGCCCACATTTCCCACAGCAGGAGTTATTTTCAAGGATGCAGTCTTGAGAGAGCAAGGTTTCAGGATACAAGGTTAATATATAAAAGTCAATCTCTTTCCTATATGCCAGCAATGAACAAGTTGACTTTGAGTTAAAAACACAAGATGATTTAGGTTAGCTTCCCCTAAAAGAAATACTTGGGTATAATCTAATAAAAAAGGTATGAAATTGATATAAGGAAAACTACAAAACTCTCATGAAAGAAACAAGAAGTATTATTAAATAAATGGAGATATATTTTATGTCCATGGATAGGTAAAACTCGATATTGTCAGTTCTTCTCAACTTTATCAATGGAATACCAATCAAAATCCCTAAAAGCTATTTTGTAGGCATTGAAAAACTTGTTTTAAAGTTTGTATGTAGAGGCAAAAGACCCAGAATAGCCAACACAATATTAAAGGAGAAGAACAAATTAGGAAGACTGACAGTCCCCTACTTCAAGATTTACTATAAAGCTATAGTAATCAAGGCAGTGTAGTATTGATGAAAGAATAGACAAATATACCAATGGAACAGATTAGAGAGCCCAGAAATTGTTTCTCATGCATGTAGTCAACTGACCTTTGACAAAGAAGTAAATATTATACAATGGAGAAAAATTTGTTATTTCCACAAATGGTGCTGAAACAAATTGACAGCCACATGCCAAAAAAATGACACAGATATTACACTCTTAGCTTAATGTCACTCAAAATGTGTCACAGACCTAAATATAAAACTATAAAATTCCTAGAAGGCAACATGGAAGAAAATCTAGATGACATTAAGTATCTTAGGCTGTGACTTTAGGTATAACATAAAAGTTGTGATTGATGAAAGAAATAATTTATAATATGGATTTCAAAGTAATTAAAAACTTCTAAACTGTGAAAGACACTCAAAAAAATGAGAAGACAAGTAATAGCCTGAGAGACAGTATTTGCAAAAGACTTATTAGTAGGGGACTGTTATTTAAAATATGCAAATAACTCTTAAAACTCAACAATAAGAAAACAAATAACCTGATTTTAAAAAATGGACAAAAGACCTTAACATACCTCACCAAAGAAGACATACATATGGACATAAACATATGAACCAATTTTCATCATTATGTGCCATTAAGGAAATGCAAGTTAAAACATCAGTGAGATACCATTATACACCTAATACAATGGTGACAGTCTGAACACTGACAACACAAAAACCTGACAAAAATGTGAAGCAACAAAAATTCATTCATTGTTAGTGGGGATGCAAAATGGTACAGCCACTTTGGAAGACAATTTGGCAGTTTCTTACAAAACTAAACAGAGTCCTAACATAAGATCCAGCAATCACACTCCTTGATATTTACATCAAGGAGATGAAAACTTATGTCCACACAAAAACCTACACACAGATGTTTATAGCAGTTTTATTCATAATCACCAAACCTTGAAAGCTACCAAGATGTCCTTCAGTAGGTGAATGAATAAACAGGCACATCCAAATAGAGGAATATTATTCAGCACTAAAAAGAAATGAGCTATCAAGCCATGGTAAGACGTGGAGGATCCTTAAATGCCTTTTACTAATTGAAGAAGCCAATCTGCAAAAAATTGCACACTGTATGAATACAGTTATATGACTTTTTGGAAAAGGCAAAATGTGGAAACAGTAAAAAGATCAGTGGTTGCCAAGGTTGAGGGGAGGGAGGGTGAATAGGTGGAACAGACAGGATTTTTAGGGCAGTTAAATTATTCTGTGCAATACTACAATGATGGATACAAATCATTATACATGTGTCCAAACCCATAGAATGTACAACACTGAGTGATCCCTAATGTAAATTATGTACTTTGAGTGAGAACATGTCAATGTAGGCTCATCACCGGTAACAAATGCATCATTTTAATACAGAATGGTGCTAGCTGGGGAGGCTGTGTGTGTCAGGAGGAAAAGGGTACATGGTAACTGTCTGTACTTTCTTAATTTTACTATGGACCTAAAACTGCTCTAGAAAATAAAGTCTACTTAAGAGGAAAAACTGTGTTACTGTGCATCAGCTGTGTTCTAGACTACCCTACTTACAAGCATCTGGGCCACATGTTTGAATAAGGTTATTGTATACAGGGATCATGTTGCTATGGCAATTTGCCTGAACATTCCCCAATTACCTATGTGCCCTCAGGGGAGGTCATAGCTAAGCACATGCAACTGAGCCTTTCTCAAGAGAACCGAGAGTTTAAATGAACCCTTAAACAATCGTTTCTGAGAAAGATGTGTCAATTCTGGATATGCTCTTTTCTTTCCATAAGCAAATTTAGCTGACAAATTTCTTCCCATTTCATGTCAGAGTAGCAGTATTATAAAAGAAGGGAGATAATGGCTATTGCAATGGAATTATTAAAGTCCATGCTGTAAAACAGGGGTTGTGCTAATTCCTCTTCTCTGATCCTCTGAAATGAATAACATTCAAATTGCATAAAAATATCTTTCACTTTTTTAATGACAGATTTTATTTTCACATATGTATATTCTGCAAATATCACTGTAATGATTTCATTGTAAAACATCCTGGACAGTAATCTCATACTTCTGCACATCAGAGGCAAGTCCCATTTCTAGTGTATTCTTTTTAGAATGGCATTTTTTTTTCAAACATCAGAGAATATACATTTCTTTCATTAAATATTTTCATAAATTCTTAACTTGTTCCTTTCTGCATCAATTTAATTTTTTCTTATATAATTACCATATGTGATAAAATGTTCTATTTAGTAAGGATGCTTGGGGCTTTTTCATACGCATGAATTAGATGAATCATTTATTATCATATTATTGTAATTTCTTTTGATAAGAATAATTTTCATTCCTATTTAGCTTCAGGAAAGTTCTCCTAAATTCCCTCAATTATATGTTCACAAGTTTTGAAAGTAGGGGGATCTCTTTTCCTGGGACCTGTGGCTCTCCTCTCAGAGCATTGCATGTGCAATCAATTCAGTGAAAAAAAAAAAAAAGGAAGTGGTTAAGTGTTCTGTATTCAAAACAACTGATTGACTAATCCTTTCCACTTTTAAAAGACTATCTTTTCCACTTGAATATACAAACCCATTTTCTCCTATTATATCAATATATTGTCTGCAAAAGTGTTTGTTAAGCTCTATAGTTGGCAGTCATTATAAATGGCACTATCCCGTGAATTGTGCTGCTAACTAATTAAGTGTGAGTTTGATTGAAGCCATTGGTGTCTTTCTCAAAAGTGACATGATCCAACTATTTTAAATAAAAGTAAAAAGGTGGTTGTTAAATGGTGACCTATGTTTCGAGTAGCAAATATATTTATATTGTACATTTATATGAATATAAAATATCAACACATGTATGCTTATATATTTATATGCTTATGTTTAATATGGCTCATGTATATGAGGACAATTTTTTATTTTAAGACATATTTGATAGTCCTTGCATAAACTTGACCTGCTAGAAAATGTGTTCCAGTTTCTAAATGTAAGGCTTTATTGACAAATCTAATTTATGTGTGCATGTGTGTGTTTGCCTACACAGAACTACATATGGATATATAACATTTTGTTATATTAATTATAACAAATTAATTAATATAATTAATTAATTAATTAATATAATGAGAAAGTGCATTAATTAATTAATTAGAAAGTGCATTAAGTGTCTTTTTTGGTACTACAAGACAAAGAATGTGACTTTTACATGCAAGTTTTGGAACCAATCTCATCACTTTATTTTGCTTGTGTACTTAGATCTAGTTCTTATTGTAGTTATTTCCTGACAAAAAGTCAGTTTCTTAGTCTTGATAAATGTTAAAATGCCTCCTGCCTGTAATCTTTGTTCAAGTGTCTACACTCCTCCATTGTTTTTCATCATCAAACTTTGACAACCCTGTCAGAAAACTATGTAAATTGTTCTGTAAGGAAGAAAATTAACCTCTGCTCAAAACATCTCAGCTAACACTTGTGAGGAGAATGAGTTGTGAAATATTCAGGCCACCCACAGAAGGAAAGAGCAGGGACTGCAGGGCTGCCCTCTAGAGGCCAGTGACCCCAAGGACCACCAAGAGATAGGTATCTTCATTTGCCTCTAATAGATTGGTTAGGGATGCGTGGTTATAAATAAATATTTCGATGAGACAGTTTTAATAACATTGTCAAGGTACTGTTTGTCTCAGAAGCCTGGTTTTCTCTCAAAAGCATTTCAGTTAAAACTACTTTTCTTAAAAGAAAGAAGAAAAAAGAGAGAGATACCTTGTTGCTTCTCATTTAATGTATAATCCATACTGTTTTGTTTAAAATATGTATTACAGGAGTTATTAGAACTGCCTTACATAATATGGACAGAGAAGCCAGAGAACATTACTCAGTGGTCATTCAAGCCAAAGACATGGCTGGGCAAGTTGGAGGGCTGTCGGGATCCACCACGGTCAACATCACCCTGACAGATGTCAATGACAACCCCCCACGGTTTCCTCAAAGTACGTACCTGTTTCTTCTGATTTGCACTTATCACTATTCATTTATGTAAAACAGATTGAAATACAGTTGACCCTTGAACAACACAGATTTGAGCTATAAGGGTCCACTTTTACATGGATTTTTCTCAGTAGTAAGTACTACAGGAATACATGATCAGATCTGTGGTTGGTTGTATCTGCAGATACTGAGGAACCTGGATACAAAGGGCTGACTATAAGTTATACGCATTTTTGGACAGCATAGAGGTTAGACGCTCCTAACCTCCATGTTGTTCAAGGGTCAACTATACTTGAACATATAATATCATGTTACTATTATCTTAAATGGGAATATTTTGTTTTGTATGGTCTTCCTTTTATACACAAGACTAAAGAAATCACTCCATCTGTGGTCTCCTGAGCCTGGCAGATAATTGTTATTGTGTTAGATATCCATTTCAGTTGGCATCACAGTTAAATATTAAAAATGAGATAGTGGTACTAAAGAATGATATCCTGCATTTGCTGAAGTGGTTATGTATTACTAAGGAATTCATGGAGATATTCATAATACATTTTGATATGGGCATTCTACTCTTGCAAAATAGTCAAAAATGTACGCTTTGTGACTGAAATTAAAAGAAAAATCCTGCAGGTTAGGAATGAACACTTTTCACATACACACACACACAAACATGCCATCCAACCACAGGGTACGGCTAATATAATAAAGTCTGATCTCAAAGTAGAATATGAACCTTGTGAATACAGAGCACAAACTATCAGGCAATTCAAGGGGAAAGAGTGTCAGTTCTGTGAGCTCAGAATGAAATGGTGTTTGTGACACCCTCAGAAAGGGAAGGAAACATATTTGAGTAATTTTAATGTGGCAGAAACTGTGGATGACACTTTATAGAAAAACCATTAATTATCATAAAGTCCTATAGGGGAGCTGTCCTACTTACACATGCTGTTTAAAAACTGTAACGAAGTAGACAGCGTGGGATGTCAATAAAGTCTCTCCACAAGTCAGTATGAAAGGCTGTCCCCAGCCTTATCTCTCAGCATCATTCTCAGTACACTCCATACACGATGGAATACTGCCTGTTCTGAAAATATAACAGTTTGCACATCCTTAAATCAGCCCAGAAGTTTCCACACTCACATTCCTTTGTTTAAAAGCCCACTTACAAGTTTCTCTGACCTCTGTTGCAGAATTAGCAGAGAGTTAATTAACCCTCATTTCCTGTTACATAGCACTTTCCCATGAACGTTTATGCTATATTTATTTCCATAGGTGCATATCTCCCCTACTTTGAGTCCCTCTAAGTAAGAATGATGCTTGATTTGTCTTTGTAACCTTAAATATTCAGATCACTGCCCAGCCCTGGATAAATGACTACTAAATGAATGAGTAAATTAGTCGAATTTAAATACTCTGTCAAATTACTATTGTTAAAAGACCACATACCACAAAAAAAAAAAAAAAAAAATCAAGTAATTTTACAAAGTTACAGTGTACTTTTTTTTTTTTGGCGGTACGCGGGCCTCTCACTGTTGTGGCGTCTCCCGTTGCGGAGCACAGGCTCCCGACACGCAGGCTTAGCGACCATGGCTCACGGGCCTAGCCGCTCCGCGGCATGTGGGATCTTCCCGGACCGGGGCACGAACCGGTGTCCCCTGCATCGGCAGGCGGACTCTCAACCACTGTGCCACCAGGGAAACCCTACAGTGTACTTTTGTATTCATTTTATCCCTTATTCCACACAATATACATATACACATATTTCATTATGAGAAAAGTGCTGTTGAACTCAGCTGAATATAAACTTTATTATAACTTACAACACCAACCTTATTTTCAACCTACCTTATTTTCAAATAGATTCTACCACCACTATTTTAAAGATATTAATATTATAACCCTTATTATAATAGAGTGAAAAACTCAAACTCTACACAGTAGGGGCTCAATAAATGCTTGATCTTGGTACAAATAATATCTCCCATTCTTTCTCTCCCTCCTTCTCTCCATAAACTGATTTTTAAATAGATAAGTCCATTAAAACTGATTTTAGAAATCAGCCGAAAATTGTAATGGTGATGAATATAGAAAAGTATATTCCTAATTTATTTTGATTGATGATAGTTGCTGAAGCATCAGTTCATAGGAAAAAACAATTGTTTTACCTGACAAGGACACAGAATAAACGTACACTCATTGAATTAACTCATTATATCCAATGGGATCTACATGTCTTCCGTCTGTAGCAGTCTGTGCAGAATGACTGACAACTGTCAATCCTGCCACATGCTGAGATGCTCTTAGTGTTTTGAAACAGAGGCAGTACACACCCGGAACCTCACACTCTGATTTGTTTAAAAGATATTTTATTGTGCACTCATATTGCACTAAACACATTGCTGTTTTCAGAATGATTTGGTGTCACCATGACAAGAGTAGCTTGCAGTAAAGTATTCTTTAATTTTCCCACAAGCATTATAACTCACCAAGTGGCTAGATATATAGTGGGAAACTTTGCAAACCGCATGGAGGAAAAAAAAAATGATGTACTATGAGGACTTGAGTTCATGAAGCACCATGAAATGCACCATGAAATCTATATACAGTTCAAATTCTATAAAGATCAGTCATCAAATGGACCCAGTAGTCTAATTGTTTCTCTTAAGATGTTTTTGTTTTGTTTGGCTTACAGTTCTTCTGACTTTTTTTTCTCTTCACTTGAGAGAGCCATGTTTTACCATAACTGACTGACTCTGGTTTAAACATCTGGCACACAAAGCTTTGCAAAATATTCCCTCATAGCATTTTTTACAACGTCTTTCTCTTCCTATCAATTTGCTATGGCCTGTGAAAATCAGCTTGTTACATCTTGTATCTTAATTTAAAGTTATCAGTGTATCTTAATTTAAGATAAATGGGTTTTGAGTAAGCATTTGAGAGTTACAGGTGAACTAGACTAATAATTTGCTTTACAAAGACTCTCTACACTAGGCAGATGCAAACTCAGTGGCCTGGAATACAAGGCAAATGAAAGTCCAGGTGGAAGAGGGCTGCCAGTGTCAGGGAGGCTATAGGGGAGAACAGAGATTGGATGGTACATGTCCAACTAAGAGGACAGCTACTGCTCAATTCCAGTAATGCCTACATGTGGGCAGGAAGAATTAGGAAAGAGAGCTACTTGTCAGACTCACAGTGAAAGAGGACAAATCAGCCCATCTGTGCCTTGAATCCTTACTCAGAGGACACAAGGGATGCCCAGTTCTTCTTCAGAGACAATATCTCAAGGTGTAAGTTCCTCAATATAAGTTCTTCTATTGAAAGGAATCTATTCTACTTCTTAAGATTCTTGCTATTTCCTTCTCTGGTTTTAACTATGTTATGGTTATTCCATAATTGATTCTCAGACAGATAAAAAGTCACTGAGGTCTATTATTCTGTGTAAAGAAAATGTGCATAAATATCAGTAATTTCCATGAAAGCTCATAAAGCAAACCTTCTATACCCTAAAGGAAGTTGTATTTGAGAATTGTCCTCAAAGAATAAATAACCAGTCTGGGGAAACAAGAAGAAGACATGTCAAATAATCATAATCAAAGAGTAGAAATTTGATCGTTTAACAAAACTTCCCCTAAGAACTTGAAATAATTGCAAAATTAAGTCATGCAACAACTTTAGCCTGCTTGTGACTCAAGTTGATATAGTGCAATGTAATATTGGGAGGATCAAGTCCTAAAAGCTCAGTAGATGGCAGTATTTCCCATAAACCTAAGAATGAGAAAACTAACTGATGTGGGTAAATTTAATGTTAGTAAAAGAGGTAATACCACTGATGGAAATATTGACATTGATGTAATTTTGTTGATGGTAAAATATTTTAGATGAAGGCCCGTTGTTTTAAAGTTATTATTTGCATTTTCATGAGAACAAATCTAAATGGCATATAATATATTCGGCATTAATATTTTATTTGAAACAGAAATTAAAAGAAACAAGCAAGCAAGCTTCTCCTTTGATCCATCAAAATGTAAAGTGCATATTTCAATTACCACCAAGTTGGAGTTTTTCTAGCATACTTTAAAAAATACCTGGTTTATTTTACCATGGTTACAGGCATATATTTTGAAACTTCTTGAGAGTGTTTTTAAGTGTCAGCATATACTTGATTTAAAAGAAGGTAAATTCCACAGCTTCATGGTTAGTTTTCTACATATATAAATTAGTTCAACTTTATTCATTATGTCACTGCAATTTTCTGTATTCAAACAGAAGTTTTGTTTGTCAGCTCTTGAGAGATATATGTTATTATATCCCATTATGATACTGGATTTTTCTATTTATTCTTTTATTTTCTATTAGTATTTTTTGGTTTTGTTTTATTTTGGTCAGATATAGTTTGAAATCATGTTACCAGATGCACACAGATTTAAGGTATGATATCTTCCTCTTTGAAAGTATGTCATTGTGAAACATCTTTCTTTAATAATGCTTCATAACTTAAAGTCCAATTTACCTGATATTAATATAACAATTCCAGATATTTCATTTTCCTTTTTTTAGTTAACAGTTGGATGGTATAATATTTTTCATTTTACTTTTTTACTATATTGTTCTTTTTTTTTAAGTTTTATTTAAGACACTAAGTTTTTGTTGATTTGTTTTAATCTGGTTTCACATTTTTGTTGTTTATTTTTATTTACTATACTTATAATTAATTACTGGTACATTTCTATTTAAGTCTATCATCTTGCTACTTGTTTCTTTTGTTTCTTTTCTCTCTTTCCTTACTTTCTATGAATTATTCATGTATTTAATTTTGTTCATTTTATCCTCCATCAATATTTTTTATTTTACTTTCTTCTATTTTTCTTTAACGTTTCCTCTAGACATTTCAATTTATTTCATTCCACCTTAAAATATAATTTATCACTTGAAAAATGGAATAACTTTAAACTTTAAAAATCTTTGATTTTTGCTATTTTTGTCATCTTATAAATTAAGCCTTATGTGAAATTGTAATTTTGTTTTGTTTTGTTAAAGAATCATGTTTTAAGTCAATTATAATTTATCCTTCCTGGTGCTATTTATTTTCTTTATTTTCCATTTTTCCTTCTATAGTCATTAACCGTTTTTAAAGGAAATTCTAAATTTTCTTTAAAAATCCCTTTCTGTTCCTTTAGTGCTAGTCTACTAACAATGATTTTTTTTCCTTTTTAGTTTTTTTAATAAACATTCTTTTTCCTACATTTTTAAAAGGGTAACTTCCAATGGAAATGGAATTCTAGCTTGAAGGATATTTTTTTCTATTTCAATAATTAATGATGTAATGTCTGCTGACCACCATCTTGTCTGTCAAAAAAAATCAGTCTCAGTCTTATTATCATTTTACTATAGTTTATTCTACTTTAATGGATCTTTCTTATTTTAAGATATTCTGTGCTTAACTTTCCAGAAGTTTAACTATGTTGTACCTAGGAGGTATTTACTTTTTTAAAAATCTGCTTTTCAATTATAAGGCATTTGGAAGCTATCTTTTATTGAGTTCCAGGGAATTTTGGTCAGCATTTACTAAAATATTTCTTCTATCTTATTTCCTCACTTCTTAACTACTGGTTCTGCAAAAGTATACATGTTTGGTCTTTTAACTATGCACCATCAGTCTACTCTTCTATATATACATATTTTTTTATCTCTCTTTTTTGACCTAGCTATTTTATATTGACCTATATACTAGTTCACTAACCTTTTCCACCATGTTTATCCTCCAATTAACCTTGTGTATCAAATTTATTAACTATACGCTTCAGCATTGACATATTTTGGCTCTATCATTTTCCCTTGACTTATTAAATACACATTATTGGTATTTGCTACAATTCTTCACCTTTTTTCTATATGTTTTAAGCCTTAATGTTAATTATTTCAAAATCCTTTCCTAATAATTCCTAAATCAATATCATATCTGCGTCTTTTTATTGCTTGTTTCCTTTTTGGTTTTGGTCATTTTCCATTTTTAAGCGTGTCTTATTACTATTAATTGAACATTATGGATAAACGATTGTAGAAGTTCCTGATTATGTCACCTTCCTCCACAGAGAGTTGTTTTTCTTCTTGCAGATATATAGAATATGATTACCTAAATTAGTTAGACTTTGTTATAACTGGTTAAGTTCATTTTTCCCCTTATTCCTGGGAAGTAGGAATACTCTTACTCCTAAAAACTAATTTTTCTCTAATATCAACTGGAGTCACAAGCATTTACAAACTCTGATTCTTGGTGCCTCATGCCTGCTGAAATGTCTGCTTAGGTCCTTTGTCTTCCAGCTTTGCTTTCTTTGAGTCTCCACATATGCAAATTTAGTATATATATCTATAATTATCACAGGGAAGATTGCATTCAAATTTTGGGGTTCATTTCTCTGAGGTTTCTTCTTTGTACCTTTATTCTCATTTCAGCTACTGTGCCTGTCCTTTAACCCCAACCTCTGTTTCACAAAGTATGTAATTTGGTCTCTTTTCCATAGCAGAGCATATTAAAAAAAATGCCCTGAGTCGTTGAGAATGTAAAACTCATCTTGTTATGCTTCCTTTCCCTCAAGGACCATACCTCATCCAAGCCTCGCTGCATTGAATTCTCTCCAATGGCAGTCATTTTATGTATATTGTGCAGCTTGTATAGTTCTGTTTGATGGGAGAGTTAGTCAGATACATACAATTCCATCAGGTCCAGAATGGAAAGACATCTCCATTTGTTTAAGTTGAAATATCATGGAAGATACTTAAATAAATAGTATATCAATTTGATATTTAACCTGGCTAAATTGAAAGTATACATTTTGAAAGAGAGCTGGAATTCTCTAATTAATGATAAAACAGGCAAGTTATTGGTCTATTGTAAATAGTTTTTCATTCAACCTTATTAAAGACAAAATATATTTATCTATGTTATGAGACAATATATAAAGACAATTGAAAAAATTATTTTATTTTATATTCATTCTATTAAACAAGATACATACACCTGAAGAGAATATTCTTTCAGACAAGATAACAGCTATAAATAAATAAGTTTGTGGAATTCTTTTAAGGTTGGATATTTTGGAATAATTTGAAATTGCCTGTTTAGAAACTAACTGGTCATAACACATCAATCATTTTATGATTTGTTTTAACCTATTTGGCTGTATGCTATGACAGAGTTGTAGACTGATTTTTTTTCTTTACTTATTCTGTTTTGTATAGATATGTGTTTTTATGGACATGGGCATATATTTCTTAGAAATGATTTGATTGTTACTAGTTAGTCTTTACAAATCAATTTCTAATTCTTCATAGAATGCTGAAAAAAGTAAGAATGATTTTCAGTTGGGATTTATAAGTTTACAGTTTTTTCAGTTCTTTATGAGTCATGCTTATGATTAAAAGTGAGAGAGTGTTAAAAAGTGGCCCATTGTATCATTACTTTGAAGAAAATAAATTTGTACAGGAGAATCAGCTTTGCAATGCTGCCTGTTGACAAATGATAACATAGAATGTAGGTTAAGCAATTTTAAAGGTATTATTCCCAATTACGGTGAATATTCTGATATAGGACAATTGTCCTTTTAATGTGTGGCATTTGAATAGCTGTAGAATTAGTCTTTTATTTTATTCATGTATTAAAAACATTACAGGCAGAGCTTAACGTAATGCTTAATGATTAGTATCCAATACAAGTGTCTTAGATTCAGGGAAATCCCAGATTCCTTGTGTGTCTTTTTTTTTAATTTGAAAGTAGCATTTCCAATGTATACTATATCTGCATAAAACAATTTAATGTAGAGATTTTGAAACTCTCTGGTTAACCCTATGATGTCAGACATCCTGGATAAATCATATTACAGTATCTTAACCACTTACGTGTCAATCAACTTTCTCCCAGAATCATAAATAAATATGTATCTTGTGTAAAGGTGGTCACTTTCCCAAGTAAATCTTATTCATGTAATAAAAATATTAACTAGTCAGAATAAATGTAATGATCAGTTGATTACAGTTCTTATAGGCTAGGGCATAGGGTTAATCTTAGGAAATGACTTATTTGCTCACCTGGTAAAGCTACTGAAGGAAAGGTACGAGGTCTTTTTAAAATCAATTAGAATCAAGACTATCCTGGGAAAAAAGTATATTAAAAGGGACAAGCTTCAGGCTTCCCTGGTGGTGCAGCAGTTGAGAGTCCACCTGCCGATGCAGGGGACACGGGTTCGTGCCCCGGTCCGGGAAAATCCCACATGCCGCGGAACGGCTATACCCGTGAGCCATGGCCGCTGAGCCTGCGCGTCCGGAGCCTGTGCTCCGCAACGGGAGAGGCCACAACAGTGAGAGGCCCGTGTACCGCAAAAAAAAAAAAAAAAAAGGGACAAGCTTCAATGAACCAAATTCTCTTTTATTATTCCCATGAAGTCTTCCTTTCTTAAATGTACTTCAGCTAATCATTAACATTTTATGATGGAGTCTAAGAAATTATTGGAAAAGGATCACATATGAAATTATGGAATATTCAGAAAAAATATGAAATAATATCTGTATCTCTATGTCACATAAAATTATGTAGTCTTAACACCAAAATAGGTAACATTAGCACTATTTAGAGGTATCTTTAAAACTTGCTAATGAGGTAGAATATCACTTAGAAATTATTCACATATATTCAAACTAAGGAAAAAAAAAGACACTACTAATGTACTATAAACAATTTGATACCTAAAATTCAATAATACACATTGCACCACCTCATAGCTCAACAAGTCTAAGCTTCACATCCAGGCATTTAAATCATAAATGTTCCAGTATATTTACCTTTCCCAGATAAGGAGAAATTCTATCTTAAAATAATTTAAGGCATCAAAAATGCTATAGACTCTGTAGTAGACATTTGGTGTAACAGAAGTTTCATTCATAGAAAAAATTCTCTCTACACACTTTCTAATTTTTTTCCATGGAAAATATAGTTGCCAAGAGTGAACCAACCTTCATGATATTTACAAAAAAAGAAATGTAGGTGTATACATAATCAACATTTTGACAACAACTCAACAATATTAAAAAGGAGCTTAAATTTAGAGGAATGAGGAAAAACAAGTTGAAGACTTGTTTGATATGACAAGTCTAGTCTCTATAAGCTGGCACCAGCTATAGAACTCAGAGGCTTCTTTCCAATATAGCCACCGCTTCAGCTAGGGAGCTTCCCCTCTTGCATATTTGCCCAGGTGCTGAAGTGCTCTCTGTCTCCTGACCTTGTAAATATAGAGAACATTATAGGAGTGGGAGTTCCTTTCTACGGGAGCTCTGTTGTAGAGTTCTGTGAAGCCTAAATGTCATCCTCTGGACAAATAAGAGATTAGGGAATTATGTGCATTCTGATACTGATGTAATTATGTTTTCCTTCAATAAATTTTAATTTATATTTTCATGTGGTTGTAGTATTGTGAGTGAATCTGCACTTCAAGGGGGAAATTTGCAAGCTGATGTTGTGAGAGCCCAGAGAGAATATAAGGCAGGATGTAGGCACTGGGAACTAGCATCTTAGCTTGTTAGCCCTGGAGAAAGGAGGAAGTATATAATTACAGGAATTTAGTAGAGATGTTACTAGAGTTAGGTGTCTGGTATGAAACCAGGGCTTGCTCTGAAATGAAAAATGGAAAAACTGTACTTATCAATCAACAGAAGATGCAACATAGACATTGACATTAGGGGAATAGATTAGACACAGCTGAATACAGAGTAAGTAAACTGGAAGATATGTTTGAAGAAAAATAGCCAGAATGCATCTGAGAAGCTGAAGATGAGAGAGAGAGAGAGAGAGAGAGAGAGAGAGAGAGAGAGAGAGAGAAATATGTACCAAAGGAAAAAAGCTTCAATGTACAATCATAGGACTTTCATATGAAGACACCAAAGAAAATGGTGAGACAGTGTTCAAAACACAAAAACAAAAAAGTAGACTAAGAGTTTTCAAGAATAAATACAGACATGGAACCTTAGATAAATAATTATTAGAAGCTCCAAACAGAGTGGAAAAATACTATCACCTAGATTTGTTATGGTGAAATTTAGAATTCCAAAACCAAAGAGAAAACCATTTAACTCACTATGAACTTATTATCAACAAAAGCAGAGTACAGATGACAATAGAGAATTGGGTTCAAAATTGATGAGAAGGGGGAAAAACTGTTACTCTAGTAATCTTTAGCACACTAAATTGCATTAAAAATGAAGATGATATAAAGATACATTAAAAAAAAAAAGAATGAATTCACTGTTCAGAGAACCTCATTGGAAAACTACTTAAGATGTTTGTGTCAGAGGCTACAATCATTATACAACATTCATTCTCATTTGTCTTCCTCAGAGAATTCTGTTTGGAATAGTATTTTACTGACTTCTCATCCTCAAATACTTGGTGTCTCTCTTACCTTCCCTGGTAGATTTAATTGTTCTCTCCCTGTCTCTGCCATGCTTTCCAGTGATTAGAAGATATTTTCCCATTGAATTTAGGATTCACCAGTTAATTTGACCAAGACACCAACAGCAATAAATTATGTGGATTTGTGTTTGAAGAAGAAAAAGTATGAAGTAATGCTTATAGGATGCTAGAAGTTGACTGTGTTTTTCTTTGATAAATATTTTCCTAGGATAATTTGGAAGGCAGAAAATGTACCTAATGAAGCTATGGCTTTAGGAGAAGAGATATTAAGAGGGAGTGTCTATAATATGAGTTGATTTTTATTAGCTGTATTTGATAAGATACTACAAGAAAGAGGTCAGCTCAGAAAAAAAAAATCATGTATTTTCTAAAGAGAAGAGGAGGAAACTAGAAATTTCATGACTTTTAGGGCTAAAAATGAAAATGTAAAGGGATAAAAAAAAAAATTTACCTTAGAGAATTAAGGAAAAAAACGCTTTTTTTTTTTTTTTTTTTTTTTTTTTCGGTACCAATAAGTCTTTATTCATTGTATTTTCCCAAGGAAAAGAAGGGGAAGGGAAAGGGGTCAGCATGTGTTACAAAATGATAGCAAATGGGAAAGGAAGTACCTGGCACAGCAAAATCAACCAACAAATAAACACTGCCCAGATGGGGTCGCCAAAGCCCAAGGGGGCTCAGTCTCCTGCAGTTCAGTAATGAGGGGAAGGGATGAAGAACAGGTACATGCTTTTCTACCCTCCCTCCCTCCCCATAAATTCAAGATTTCACACAAAGCTTTGGTTTCTAGCAGTAAACATGGAGTTACATTCGTCCGTCTCCTATTAAACAATTTTGTGGCCACTTTGACATAAGTTTCTTGCACCTGCATAAAAGTTCCTGAGTGACTTGACTATACATTCATCTTTCCTTTCGTGGTCTCCCAACCCCACTTTCTACATGGAAGGCCCCCTCGTTGCTCCTCTAACCCTAGGATTAGAGATTAAAGTAGGTTTTAATCCATGCAAAGACAGCAGTCTCTTTGGAATGAATCAAATCAAGGAATGGTCATGACTCAGGAGATTGAGAACAAGGGATGGTGAGTTCTTAGCTTCTTCAGGATTTTTGCACAAATCATTTAATCACAGACACCCCACAAATTAAACGTATAGGTGTATGGACTATTTTTGGGGAGGGCACGAAGGGGGAAAGAAGAGGGGGTAGGAATACAGTGTTTAGGACAGAAAATCTTGTTCGAAATAGGAAACAGGGGAAGGGGAGCACAAAAGAAAGTGTAGTTCAAGACCTCCCACTTCAAGAAGAGGGGCCCCCAAGTTTATGTTTCAGATCTTTTTGGCTGGTGCAGACCTTTTGTCAAAGATGCTTTGGCTATTTTTCTCAATATAAAAAGAAGTTTGTAAACAATAAAACCCCAAAAGAACATGGAGAAGACCAACACATTATATTTACACAAACTAGGCCACCTAGCAATCACCAAATCAGCTACTTGTGAAGTCCTACGAAGTCCAGACAAATACAATAACTAGAGGGGGGCAGCAATTGGGGGAGACAAGAACCCAGGATCAGACACACATCACCCAATGCGTTCTATTGCATTTGCCCCGTTACAACACAGTGAGGTAGGTTTGCAGTGATCTCACAGCATGTAAACGAAACCCCCTTTTCTCCTTTAGCTACCATGACACTAATTACTGCTGCAGCAGGGCAGGACACTGGCTCTGGGAACCACAAAGAAGCCATCACTGATGGTCTCTCTGGAAACCAAGGAGGAAAAGTCCAGAATTGTTAAAGATTAAGGATCTTGTCCTTGCTTCATATATCCATCCCTGGGCAGCTCAAGATGGGTACAGAGGCATCGTTCTTAAAACCTGTCCTTACCAACTCACAGTTTTTACAAAAACACATACAATACGCCCTGTTGTGTATGTTAGGCCTAGCCCAATCCACTGAAGGATGGACCTGGTATGTAAAACGAGTCCTATGCCCTGGGATTACAGGTCTGGAACAGGAATCCTTTATCACACATACAGATGACCTCTGCCTAATCTTGGCTTCCCCTCTCTGCACCTTTTACCTGGCCCAGCCTCTCCTAACCTCTCTGTACCACCTTTTCCTGTTCAGACCAATTTCCAATCTTTCAGTAGAAGGAGACCAAGCCATGGGGCAACCCAGTTAAAACCTAGTCTCCCATGAAACATTGAAGATGGAGGGGTTTCAAGAGGACACTGTGGCAGAAAAGCCAGCTCTAATTGGCAAAAATGAGGTAGTTCAATAGGCTATACGCTCCAAATAGTTGTTCTCTCTGGTGATAGAGCAACAAAAAGTATTCCTGCTGTGCAGACCCGGAGCTGTCGCCGACTTATCCCTGAGATTGCTCACGTACCTGAGAACACAGTGCAGGAATGAGGGCCTTAGATTAAAATACACAAAAATACAAAACCAGAATATTTATATTATGAAAAAAAAAGTTAAAATGCACAAGATACGTCATTCGCACACAGCTAGTGCAGTTGGCATCCTGAAGAAAGTGGGACCCAAGGTACAGTCATCCAAGGGAGCAAATAAATAAAATTGTATTGGCCCAGAATGGGGTGGGAGTGAGCTTAGAAGCAGCAGGTCTGCAGCTGTTCCCTCAACCCCCCTTTTGCCTGTCATCACAACCCACTGCTTGGGACAGTTCTCTCAGCACTCTCTCCCAGGAGGAGGTTATGAGCAGACAAGATGTGGAAAACCCTGCCTTACCCCTGAGATATTTCCTCCCACAGAATGTAGTGGCTTGTGGGTTGGGTCCATCAATCTGGTCTCATGCTTAATCTTTTCACTCTGGCACGGGAAATATTATTCCATATCCTTCTTGAAGAGTAAAACAACTTCCCTATCCAGGCCACTTTCAGAAGCTGGAGATTCTGGGGGTGGAGACTCAGATAAAGCATGCAGGAAGGGTTACCCCCCAAAGCCCTCACGTGCATTTGGATAGAGCATGATTGGAGTTTCTTTGCCTCACCCCTTCCCCCCCACCAAGAGGAAAGAGGGGGTGACGCTTTGGCCCCCGGCCTGAGATATATGGCAGTGCCAGCTGCCCCCTACCCACCCTGTCCCCACTTTCTCCACTCTGCCGATGGATGCCTGTTCCTCAAAACTTCCTGATCACACACGGATAGCCCCCACCCACTGTGGCTCAATTCTGGGCCTCGGGGAGCATGGCAGGGCTATGGATCTCTTCTTCCTCCTCCCGAAAGCAGGCTGGCTTTCCCTGGGAGCTGGGAGCTTGCTGGGCCTTCAGTGGACACGAGGCCACCATGTGGTTGATGCTCTGGCAGAAGTGGCACTTCTTGGGCTGGGGTGGCAGTTTGCATTCCTTGGCATGATGGTCTAGACCTCCACAGTTGTAGCACCTGTCTCCCTTTGATCTGCGTTTCTGCATGTTCTTCCCTTTGGGCCGCCTCTCACTCCCAATACAGAACACCCCACCAGGGCCGGTGACTCGGATAGATTCCAGGCCCTTGGCAGACTTCTTAAAGGTGAACTCTACGGCCTCACCCTCCTTCAGGCTCCGGAAGCCCTCCATGTGCAGCTTACTCTGGTGCACAAAGACATCCACCGGGGGGTCGAGTGCGACCCCGGCGCGGGCAGTCATGGACAGGAAGCCGAATCCCATGCGCACGTTGAACCACTTACAGATGCCGGCTCCGTGCAGCAGCTGCGGCTCCTCGGCCGCCCGGGCCGCGTCCTCCTGCGCCTCCTCCGGCGCCTTGGCGCCGCCACCTGCAAACTGCTGGTTTGACACAGAGCCCATGGTAGTCGGCTGAGCCCGCGGCCCCGGGCCCCAGGTCGGCCGGCTGCTGGCCCCAGAGAAGTCCGGAGGCAAAGGGACAGAAACGCTTTTAATGATTGCAGACAATAATTTCTGAATTGCTATGAGCCACTGACATATTTTCCCTTTTAAACAGGGTGTTTATTTCAACAACTTTGTCCTTATTCATCCCCAGTTATATATTGAAGTTTTGGTGGGCAAATAATGTGTCCTAATTCAGTGGTCTCTGGAACAAGAAAAGCCACATTGTATATGATTATATCAAAAGGTCTT
Organism: Aethalodelphis obliquidens; assembly: GCF_003676395.1. Taxonomy (NCBI): domain Eukaryota; kingdom Metazoa; phylum Chordata; class Mammalia; order Artiodactyla; family Delphinidae; genus Aethalodelphis; species Aethalodelphis obliquidens. Next base: position 16,234,968 of record NW_020837973.1, on the reverse strand, counting down.
GAAATCAAGACTGGTGCCATGTTTTAAAGAGATTTGGGGGTGTCAGGGAGCAAGTAAGTGGATTTTACCTCTAAGGGGCACATAGTTATTTTAGTCTAGAGAGTGGACAGTGAACGGCTTGTATTATTTGTTCACAATTATTTCTTTCCCTCCCTTATCATGCTTTCCTGTAGGTGGCATATATGTCCTTGCTACTTTAACTGTGCTTTGCCAATGACTTTGTTTTGCTAACAGAATATTAGAAGACATGCCATAAACCACTTTAAATGCCTTTAAGTGGTTCCATTCTGTGTTCCTAATCTTTCCTTCCCAATGACTGCCTTTTCAGCTCATATTCTGAAATGAAAATTCACTTGGAATTGAGCCTAACCTAGTAGTTGTAGCTTAGTCATAGTTCTTATATAATGCAAGATAGAATTAAATATTTGTTGTAAGCTACTGAGATATTTTGGCGATTAATCAACACAGAAATGGCTGATTAATAAACATGCTATATCTGTCATCTTTAGCATTATCACAGCATAATATACTGTATAGTTTTGTCATATATCTTGCCCATTTTCTTTCTCATGAGAATGTACACTCCGTAAGGATGAGGATTTTTGTGTTTTGTTTATTGTATACTTAGTACCTGAAATTATGCTGGCACAGATAAGTAACATTTACTGAATGAGTCAATAATCTAGACTGATCCAAAACTTCATGTGGAAGAGTGCATATTCATAAATAATCAAGAACTCTTAAGGGAAAATAATGGAGGAGGGGCTGATAAAACAGATATTAACATCCATTTGGTTTGGAAAATAGATCTAGTGGACTTTGTGGAGTCCTTAGGAAGCTGTGTAATATAAACTTCAGGACTTGGTATAGGTCCAAATTGGAGTTACAGATTAAAATACATTAGGAAATGAAAGGCACTGGCACCACAGGTCATCCTTGTAAAAAGTAGATAAATTGACATAATAAAGGTTTACCAAATTGATTAAAGACATAGGCTATTTATGCTTTTAAAGAAAATGAGATTATCTTATGGTACTAGAAGAGGGGAAGATTAAAAAAAACAAGGACATTAAACATAAAATGATCAATCAATATTACTACATAAACATTAAATTTCTTTAAGCCAAAGATATAAACAGGGAAAAGACAAATTAAAAAAACATAAAAACATAACAGTCATAATAATAATTACATATCATTAATGAGATTCGAAGGTTTTAATAAAAACTTTTGTATTACAAAACCAGAAAAGTTAGGAACATTACCTCAATAAAAGAGAAAATAATCTTACAGATATCCAGAGATCTGAGGATAAGCCAACTATAGGCAATGAATTTTCTTTTTAGAAAACTAATTATCATTTTTAATATAATTGAAACAAAAATAGTTTCAGTATAATAGGTAAAGAAGTCTTGTAAGTTTCTGATATAGATACATTGTTGTTCAAATATTTAAGAAAAAAGAAAAAAACAGGCACCCTGATGATGTGTAAAAGGAGATGTAGGAAATAAATTAGGAGTTCTAGAAAATTGAAAACGCTTAATTAAGATCAGTCTTGAAAGCAGTAAAACTCGAAAGAACCAATAATAATATAAAAGTGATATAAAAATTAGGGAAAAGAGAAAAATCTTGATACAATAAGCCCAATAGTATTTTATACGTAGGAGAGGACAGAGAGAAAAATTATGAATGTAAATAGCCCTTCAAAAACAAAAACAACAAAAAATAAACGTTTTGAAAGAAAACTTTCATGACTAGGAAAAAAGAGACTCAGAACTCAGATTAAAGCATCTCAACATATTTTAATATAAAAACACCACCAGAGCTAAACACATCCTGGTGATATTTGTTTATTATAAAGACCGAAATATATCTCAAAATTATGGATGCAGGAAAAAAGCTTACCTACCAGCATTAAGTCAGCTGGTTTATTGTAGTTTTCTCCTCTGCCAAACTATATCCCATCTCCTCACAATATATAGTGGTGCAAATGTGGACACTGTAGTTGGTTTGGGGGGAGGTTTTTTTTTAATATAAATTTATTTACTTATTTATTTTTGGCTGATTAGGTCTTCGTTACTGCATACAGGCTTTCTCTAGTTGCAGTGAGAGGGGGCTACTCTTTGTTACAGTGTGCGGGCTTCTCATTGCAGTGTCTTCTCGTTGCAGAGCACAGGCTCTAGGTGCACAGGCTTCAGTAGTTGTGGCACGCGGGCTCAGTAGTTGTGGCTCACGGGCTTAGTTGCTCCAGCATTTGGGATCTTCCTCAATGAAGGATCGAACCTGTGTCCCCTGCATTGGCAGACGGATTCTTAACCACTGCACCACCAGGGAAGTCCTTAGGGGTGTTTTTATATTGCCATTTTACAAGTCATTACCTACTTCAACCATCAACCAAACAAAAAATTTGCTTTGCCATGAAGGATTTTTTTTCAGTGACTTTTTACTGCTACACAATTCCGCTAGAATACCCTTCCACAGTTGATGACTGTCATAACAATAACCAGGGCTGTTCTGTTGTAGCTTGTGTATATGACAACCAAATTATTTACCATGAGTGTACTGGGGCAGCATAATTATTAAATATGATTGTGTTTTACAAAAGCAGAGATACGGGTTAAGGAATGTAATGACTGTTTTACTTACTAAATAATGTGAAACATAAATTTCTGTATTTTTAAAAACATGTTAAATGATTTGGGTTTTTATTTTTTTAATCCATAACCTATTCTCTGAGATATTGTTTTAAAATCAATTCCTTTGTTATATTAACTAGATCTTTGATTATATCTATGACATTATGAGATTTTAAAATAAATAAATATGTTCTAGCTTTGAAATATATATATTTCACATATATAGTTATATGCATCACAAGTTTTCTCTAGTAAACACTCCAAGAAAAGGAAACTGGGAAAAAACCAAAAATCTCTCCCCTTAATTTTAACATGGAGAATTAAGAATTAAGTCTCTTGTTTTAAATTTGTGTTTGTCCTTATGGACCTAATTATAAAATTTATTTCTGGGAAACGAATACATGATCTCTCTCTCTCTCTCAAGCTAATATATAAATGGTGATACTATGAAACACACAGTCAAGTAATGTGTTGTGTGTATGTATACCATATGTTTATGTGTGTGTGCTTATATGTGTCTGTGTGAAATAAAAATTTCAATGTGAAAAAAAAACTCAATGTTTTTTTTTTTGTTTGTTTGTTTTTTTTAGTCTTCCTTTTTCCTTTTGAAAATTGGATAACACTCCTACAATATATAACCTTTTTTTGAGCTCAGAGTACTCTAAGGATTTTTTGGCAACTATAGAAATGCTGATTAGACTGCACTGTAAAATTATCCAAGATAGTGTCTTTTTTTTTTTTTTTCCCAGAGAGAGCAATTACTGAGTAAAAATAACATGGAAAGGCACAAGATCATTTACCATGTATACTAAGATGCTATGAGTTATGACCTTTGTTAATCTTATTTAGATAAGAGTGCATTGTTTTCTAAATAATAAACTGACTCTTTCTATGTGATTGAATTATATCATGAATAGCAAGGCAAAACTTTAGACTATTTGTCAAAGATTTCTAAATACATTTTGAACCATATCTTTTAAAATTTCTCCCAAGTGTTTCTCCTATAGGGAATGTCAGTTTTCATAAAATAACAGGTAAACAAAAGTTTGTGTATTATAATTATTATTCAAAGATGATAATACCTACTTATTTATGGACTATTGACACTCAGTTGTCAGAATTCTTAAAGGTGATTCTACATGTTATATGTCTTCAGGATTGATAGTTGCATGTTGTTTTGTTTTTTGTTTTGTTAGAATTAGTGTTTAGAGTAAGTTTTGTCTGATATCTTTTGTTATTTTAGGATAATTTTATATATTTCCTCCCATGGTTAATCGTATTATCCTAAAAATGTGATGGAACATAAAGGTATTATATTTAGGATTAAAGTTTCAAAGGTACATGTGAATATTTATGTTAAACACAAATACTAATAAAATATTTGAGCATTAAATGCACACTGGGCTCTTTAGAATATGCTTTCTACTCTAAAAAAAAAACCCGGGTCCCAAAGACCTTTGTTTCCTTGAAATTATTTAATTCCTAGTAACTATTTTTATATACTTAGTGATCTTTATTGTCAGAGACATCCAATGCTCATTGAGTTCATCTCAATTTATCATAATATCTCTGTTTTTTCTAATTTCTTCTGTTAGTAATCTTATAATTATCTCACTAGAATATCATATACACACACAGACATACACACTCAGTAGTTTTATTTTCCAAATTGCTGGTATTTTTTATCTTATTAGACAGGCTCTTTATTCATTCTTTTTATTCATTTGCCTATCAATGGACACTCATGTTGTTTCCATATCTTGGCCATTGAGAATAATGCTGTAATGAACATGAGAATACAGACATCTCTTTGAGATCATAATTTGAATTCTTTTGGATATATACCCTGAAGTGGGATTTCTGGATCATATTGTAGTTCTATTTTTAATCTTCTGAGGGACCTCCATACTGTTTTACATAGTTGCTACACCATTTTACATTCCTACCAACAGTGTACAAGGATTCCAATTTCTCCACAACCTTGCCAACACTTTTTATCTTTTGTTCTTTGACAATAGCCAGCCTAACAGGTATGAGGTGGTCTCTCACTATAGTGTTAATTTGTGTTTCCCTGATAATTAATGATGTTGAGCATCTTTTCATATACCTGTTGGCTATATGTATGTCTTCTCTGGAGATATGTCTGCTCAAATACTTTGCCCATTTTTAAATTTGGGTTATTCATTGTCTTTGTTTTGTTTTGCTATTGACTTGTAGGAGTTACTTATGTATTTTGGAAATTAAGCCCTTATCAGATATATGGTTTGCAAATATTTTCATGCGTCCTATATGTTGCCTTTTAATTCTGTTGATTGTCTCCTTTGCTGTGCAGAAGATTTTTTTAGTTTGATGTAGTCCCACTAATCTACTTTTGCTTTTATTTTCTATGCTTTGTGTCATATTCAAGAAATTTTTGCCAAGACCAGTGTCAAGAAGGTTTTTCCCCATGTTTTCTTATAGGAATTTTACATTTTCAGGTTTTACATCTAAGTTTTTAACTCATTTTAAGTTGATTTTTGTGTATAGTAACCTAGGTATCCAATTTCATTTTTTGCATGCATGTATCTACTTTTCCCATTACTATTTGGTGAAAAAACTCAGTTCCCCATATTCTTACTCTTGGCACCCTCATGAGAGACCAATTGACCTTATATGCATGGGTTTAATTCTGAACTCTCTGTCTTGTTTTATTGGTCTATATGTCTATATTTATGCCAGTACCATACTGTTTAATTACTGTAGCTTTGTAATATATTTTGAAATCAGGAAGTATAAAGCTTTCAGTTTTGTTCTTTTTTCTCATGATTGTTTTATATATGTTGGGTATTTTGTAGTTTCATAAAAAATTTAAGATAATAGTTTTCTATTTCTGTGAAAAAGTACCATTGGAATTGTGATTAGACTAGCAAAGCATTAAATTTGTAGATTTCTTTGGGTAGTATGGACATTTTGACAATATTAAGCCTAGCCTTATAATCCTTGAGTACAGGATGTCTTTCCATTATTCATGTCTCCTTTAATTTATTTTGTTTTATCAATGTTTTGTAGTTTTCAGTACACAGTGATTTTATCTCCTTAAGTTTATTCGTAAGTATTTTATTATTTTCAATGCTACTGTAAATAGGATTGTTTTCTGAATTTCCTTTATGGATTGTTCATCATTAGTGTATAGGAACACAACTGATTTTTGTGTGTTGATTTTGCAAACTGCCAATTTTACTGAATCTGTTTCTTCATTCTAACAGGGTTTTTATTTGTTTATTTGGTTTTGTTTTTGTCTTATGGAGTCTCTAGGATTTTCTACCTATAAGGTCATGTCATCTGCAAACAGAGATAATTCTACTTCTTCCTTTCTCTTTGTATTCCTTTTACTTTTTCTTCCTTATTTATTCGGCTAGAACTTCCAGTACAATGTTGAATAGAAGTAGGTGAGAATGGGCTCCTTATCTTCTTCTGGATCTTTGAAGAAAACTTTTTATTTTTTTAACATTGAGTGATATTAGCTCTGAGCTTTTCATATATGCTTTTATAATTTTGAGGTATCTTCCTTCTATACCTTGTTTGTTTTGGTATATATTCAATAATAATGGAATATTATTCAACCCTGAAAAAGAATAGAATTCTACTATATGTGACATGCATGAGCCTGGAGAACATTATTCTAAGTAAAGCAAGTCAGTCACAGAAGGACAAGTACTGTATGATTCCACTTATATGAGGTTTCCAAAATAGTCAAACTTGCAGAAGCATATAATTCAGTAGTGGTTGTAAAGAGCTAAGAGAATAGAGGAAATGGGGAGCTGTTGTTCAATGGTTGTAAAAATTCAGTTATGCTAGAAGATTAAATTCTAGAGCCCTGCTGTACCACATAGTGACTATACTTAACAATGTAGTGTTGTGCACATCCAAATATGTTAATAAGGTTGATCTCACATTAAATATTTTTTACCACAAAAAACAAAATAAAACAAAAACATGCAAAGAAACTTTGGAAAGCATTGATGTATTTATCACCTTGATTTTGGTGATGATATTGCCAGTGTTTGCATTTGTCCAAACTCATGAAATTGTACACATTAAATATATACATTCTTTGTATATCAAGTGTACCTCAATAAAGCTATCTAAAAAAAGAGACTCACTGTAGTTATTCTCCTGGAATTTAGAGTAATTTTAAGTATCTGGCTATTCATTCAGTCCTTGGACATTCTGCAGAAATATTCTAAACCTCTCTTGATTTATAAATAAATATTATCTATCAGCTATTTTGTAGTGATTAGTAGACATTTCATTTTGAATACTTTGGTATTATACATTTTAATAGTTTGAATCAGTTTGGGCATTTTATAGTCTTCATTATACACTTTTTAGGATATCCACTATACCTAGAATTATCCTTCTGAGTTGTATAATAGCATCTTAAATTCATGTCTAATTATTATTTCTAAAATATAATCCTCTTTTATAAGGCTTTTTTTTTTAGAGGAGTTTTAGATTTACAACAAAATTGGGAAGGAGATGCAGAGGTTCCCCGTGTATCTTCTGCCCCTGCACTTAAATAGCATCCCTCATTGTCAACATCAATCACCAAAATTGTACTTTTTGTTTGACCAAGGATGAACTTATATTTACACATAATAATCACCTAAAGTCCATAGTTTAACTTAGGGTTTACTCTTGGTATTATATATTTTATGGGTTTGAACAAATGTATAATGTAGAATGACCACCATTATAGTATCACACAGAATATTTTCACTGTCTTGAACATCCTCTTTGTTCTGCCTATTCATCTCTCCCCACCCCACCCCTGGAAACCACTGATATTTTTATTGGCTCCATAGTTTGTTTGTTTTTTTTCCAGAATGTCATATAATTGGAATCATAGAGTATGTAACCTTTTCAGATTGGCCTCTTTCATTTAGTAATGTGCACTTATTGTTTCTCCACGTCTTTACATGCCTTGGTAGCTCATTTCTTTTTCTTTTTAACAATAATGTTTCCTTGTGTAGATGTGCCACAGTTTATTTATCTATTCACCAACTGATGAACATCTTGGTGGCTTCCAAGTTTTGGCCGTGATAAATAAAGCTGCTATAATAGTCTTGTGTAGGTTTTTATGTCAAAAGAAATTTTCAGCTCCTTTGGGTAAAAAACAAGGAGCGTGATTACTGGATGGTATGGTATCCTCTAGGAGGATGAGCTGAGAATTTGAATATGACAAGTGGTTCATCTTGAGCACTGGCCGTAACAGCAATAATTTATTTCTTTATAAAATAAGATGTGGAGATAAAAAGACATTTAAATACATTATTCCAAGAATAAATGTTTATCATGATTTTTGTTTGTTTGTTTGGATTTTTGTTTTGTTATGGCTTTGGTTTTAATTTCCCCAAACATTATGCAAAGTGAACAGGATGACAAGAACTAAAATGGTCCTTTGTATTTTGCAAATCACTGACAACTACAGTGCAGTTGTATATGGATTATCTATTTCTGTATTGCAAATCAATCCAATTTAGCAGCTTAAAACAACCAATATTTATTATCTCACTATTTCTGGAGATCAGGAATCTAGGTTTGACTTAGCTGGAGGCCTCAGGTTCAGGTTCATGAGATCCCAGTGTAGGCAGCAGAACAGGTTATGGTCTTATTCAAAGACTTGCCTAGGGGGAGGCAGCGATGGTTTTTGCTTCCAGCTCACTAACACAGTTGTTGTCAGTTTTCAGTCACTTGTCATATGGTCCACTAGGTAGGGCTTCAATACAACCTGGTAGCTGGATTCCCCCAGGGGAACAATCTAAGGGAAAGTGAGAAAGAGTACCCATGATAGAAGCCATGGTCCTTTCATAACCTAATCTTGAAAGTGACACCTCATTAATTTTGCTATGTTCAATTTATTAGAAGTGAGTCACTATACCTACCCAACATTTGAGGAAAAGGAATTACTTAAGGGTATGAATATCAAAAAGTAGGAAACATCAGGGGCCACCTCAGAGACTGCATACTAAAGGTTTTTCACAGTTTACAATTCATAAATTCTCAACTATATGGAAAGTGTATAAAATGTTAAAGTACTAATCTTAATATACTCCATTTTGTCTAATGGGGCAAGGGGAAACGTTACTATACTTGTAATACTTGGTGTATCAACAAGTATCAATTCTTCCTTTGCACTTGATCTTCTTCTTCCAGGGACACTCTTCCTCTTGTAAGACTCTACCAAAATGTTTTCTGGGCCATGAATTTTTATGACCCACTGGTACAGGTTTTTGCAACTTTCTTTGTGAAAACAATGTGCTTTGTAATACTACTATCATAATAGTTCTCTGATTTACTTATTTATCTCTGTGTGCTGACTTTTTTTTTGTTTTTTTACAAGTGTCATCGTCCTAGTTTTAGCTAGTTGAAAGTCCTTTGTGAGGCTTACTGAATTATGGCAAGTTATATAGTTTAGCTGGAATTTATAGACTTTAGAAACCAGGAACTTGACTTCCTAGACTACCTCAAAAAGTTTTAGGTGACATGTTCTAATTTATTTTGCAACATTTCTATATATTTTTTCATCAGAACAGTGTTCTATTTTGTATGTAACTGCCTAGGAACATCATAATATTTTTAAGGATTCTAAAAATTATTATGGCCCTTAGATTAGTTATTTCAACATGAATTTTGGAAATATGGCCATTGTCAGAAGTCCCTTTTAGTGTTTCATAGCCTTGCCATCAAAAAGGGACTGACAGGGCTTCCCTGGTGGCGCAGTGGTTGAGAGTCTGCCTACCGATGCAGGGGACACGGGTTCATGCCCCGGTCCGGGAGGATCCCACACGACGTGGAGCGGCTGGGCCCGTGAGTCATGGCCCGCTGAGCCTGCGCGTCCGGAGCCTGTGCTCCGCAACGGGAGAGGCCACAACAGTGAGAGGCCCGCGTACCGCAAAAAATAAAAAAATAAAAAAGAGAGTAAAATTTTAGGGCTTCCCTGATGGTGCAGTGGTTGGGAGTCCGCCTGCCGATGCGGGGCACATGGGTTCGTGCCCTGCTCCGGGAGGATCCCACGTGCTGCGGAGTGGCTGGGCCCGTGGGCCATGGCTGCTGAGCCTGCACGTCCGGAGCCTGTGCTCCACAACGGGAGAGGCCACAGCAGTGAGAGGCCCGCGTACCACAAAAAAAAAAAAAAGGGACTGACGTTCTTTCCTAGTTCCAGTTTGAATATTTCGGGGAGCATACTCTTTTTGTGAATCATTGTGAATCAGCTGCCTATCCTTTTACCCTTCAACTGTGAAGGGCAAGGTGGAGTCCTGTAAAAACGTGGGTTTCATGCTCTTCCCAGGTCAATTAGCTTTGTCAGGAGGGATAGAGCCTTTAGCAATATGACAGGTCCTGATAAAAGCACGTGATTCAGCTCAGGGGATCATGTGTTTCACAGAAGAAGGTGCTCTACCCATGAAATGTTTTGTTGGTGAGGGCTGTTGAACTAAAAAATAACATTTGAAGTCAAGTAGTGTAAATACATTTATAGAAGAGGACTGGGAAATATCTCTATTGAATAATGAATAAACACAAACACACACACACACACACGTCGATGTTCAGTAGCAACATACAGCACTTCAAAACATACAATTGTACCTTTAGAAGCAAATTAGAATATTCCATACACTTACCAGATGCACTAACCTAAAAAAACTTATCATAACACAACTAAACAATTATTACCTCAGAGAAATTATTTTTATAGATGTTTTATATTCACTTATCCATGTAGTCTAATTGTATTTATGTATAATGTTAAATCACCATTAATTTAATCATGGTTGAAAATCTTTATAAAATTACATTTTAATTAAAGATTTCTGTTATTTATATAGCTATTTGAGATTTGCTATATAAATAACTTGCTGTAATAGATATGATTCTAACTTGACAATAAAACAATTGATAACAACATGTCCATTATGCTTAATGTCTAATTCATAAGTGTCTATAGGGAAATGTGAACATTTGTGAAAGAGATATAAGCATAAATAGATGTATGGTCTAAATATTTTAATGTCTCTTTCTAATAAGATTATTATTTTATGAACATTATTATCATTAAATAAGTTTAATATGAAATATTTTTCAGAGCACTATCAGCTGTATGTTCCTGAGTCAGCCCAAGTTGGTTCAGCTGTTGGGAAAATCAAGGCGAATGATGCAGACACTGGTTCAAATGCAGACATGACATACTCCATCATTAATGGTGATGGTGTTGGGATATTCTCTATCTCCACTGACAAAGAGACCAGAGAAGGGATCCTTTCCTTAAAGAAGGTAAAAAATATATAAATATATACTGTTAGTGATTTAGGCATTTCATTCATTTTTCCACAAATGGAAATTTGGCAGAGGTATGAATAATGTATATTGTCCTGTCATTAAAATGATCAAATATTTCCTCTTTAATATGTAATTACATTTTAATTATGAATATGTCTAACTGTTTAAATCCTCTCTTAAGAAATGTATTTTAGTAGGGTGGGAAGATTGGATATAGAATGCACTATGAATGTGTCGCCCCATCTTTGTTTTCAGATAACATATTTATCATGAATGCCTGTTCTATTAATGTCATTACTCTATGCTGTACTAAACAAAGTAGCATTAAGAGACCTTCTAACTAATGTAAAAAAAACTTCATCATGTTGGCTAACAATATTTAGGAGACGAGTTTGCTTGGATGGATCTTTTAGTGAAACCATTAACCTTCTTCCCCATTCTTTTTTATTCCTAAGAATTTGTCATTGGACTAAATCTATTGCTTTTTGCTTTTAAGAGACAATAATGCTCATGTCCTTGTAAAAATGAAGTGGAACACAGGCAATTAGCAAAGAAGGATTTAAATGTAATTCCTAATGCAGTATGTCTCAGTCTTTAAATGTTTAACAACTTCAGCTTGTAAATATACTAACATTTAGGTCCCTAGGCCCTTCCCTCCATATTTTGATTCAGAAAGGATGGAGTGGGGGTAAAGAATTGGCCTTTTTAACAAGTACTCCAGATGAGTCTACTGTGTAATATGTTCAGAGCACAGGATGAGAAATTTTATTCTGATGTGCTACTGTAATATCGAAGTGAACCAATCAATCTATCTTTCAATCCATCAATCATCTATTTGAATCTAGCTATCGTTCATCTATCATCTAGCTATCTATCTAATCATCTATTTGTGTGTTTTGTATACACTTTTCACACTGTATAAAATCTCATTTATTCTTCTAATAATCACAATTTTATATTGATTTAAAATTGAGGATTAATATGCGTTTTGTATGTTTCAAAAGGGGCCTGCAAAGCAGAGCTTAAAGTGTGTAAATACTTAAGAAGTAGTCATCACTGGTCTATATAAAATATTGATTCTTCACCTAAAATATCTCATTTTCAACTTTCTGAGATTGTCAAACTTGGATCAAAAATATGTTAACAAAAATAGTCAACTTCCATGTCTTCATTTAACAAATATGTGAGCTTTGAGTGTCTCTTGTGTGCCCATAACTGTGCTCTACAAGAGTCATGAGAGCCTGAGCAGAACCAAAGTCACTGTCTTCTTGCATAGAGCTTCCAATCTATGGAAGTGGAGAGATACCAATCAAATATCATATGCATTCTTAGATAGGTAATAAAACTGTTCTATGAAGGAGAGTTATACAGTGCTGTTGGGAAAACAAAATCTAGGGTGTTTGGTGCTGTCTGATAGTCAGCAGTGATTGAACAGAGAACTGAAAGAAACTTAGGAGGTAGTTAGGTAAAGAGCATTACAGGAAGAGGAAAGAAAACACAACAAGAACCTGAATGGAGTAGAACATGGTACAGTAAGGACCTAAAAATCTTCATTGATCCTGGAGCAGAGAGTGAGGGAGTTAGTGCATAGGTGAGCACACAGGGCCTTGTTAAATTTTACCCAATGGAGAGCCATTGAGCTATCTAAGCAGGAAGTGATAAGGTCTCATTTGATGTCAGTATTTCTAATTAATTGTTAATAGAAACTACACAAGGACAAGACTATTTTTTAACTCATCACTGCATTCCCAATGTCTAGCATGTTTTCTGACATTGCGTAGGCATTCAATAAGCATTAGAGTAATTAATGGATATACTATGGATTAGAAAATGAAGTGAGGATTGTCTGCTTTTCATTCCTTGGATGGCTTCTTCACTCAGGTAAATCCAGGTAAGCAGATGAATAACTCTTTCTGAAAGATGAGTCTTGAACCCTAGGGAACACCAGTATTTAAGAAACAAGCAGAAGGCAGGAAAGAAATAGAGTCTTTGAAGAAAATATCAAAAAACAGAGGTGAATTTTATCATTGAAAATTCCCAAGGGATGCTGAACAGGAGGAAGATAGTCATTAAAAATATGAAGGATTCTAGAACTAAAACACAATTTAGGATTATAAAGATTCATTCGATTTGGCAAAAGGGGGCATGGTGATTCTCACGAGCAGTTTTCAGCTCTCCATCCGCATCTGCATCATCATTATCATCACAATAGATAGTAACAGCAGATAATATTTGTTAAGTGTTTCCTCTGTGTCAGGATGAGTTTTAAGAACTTTTCCCAAATATTTATTGAGCTGGTACACCTATTATCATTCCTTTCAATCTAACTGGAACATTATGATATAGGGAATATTATTATTCTCACTAATAAAACAAACTGAATCACAGAGAAAAAGAATTGTATCCATGTAGAAACTGATTGACAGAAAATTGAACTCAGGAATCTGTCTCTTCAAAGTCTGAAAAGTTACCCATTTTACATACTTGAATGAAATATATATATTTATTATTTGCTAAAATGAAGAGAAGAACAAATTTAGTGTGGTGGAGAGAAAATTGGAGGCAAGGAAATGGGAGAAAAAAATTAAAAGGAGAAAAAAGAAAAAACAACACTATCCCCTTTAAGAAGCTTTGTAGTAAAGCCAGGGAGATACTTTAAAAAGCAAATAAATGAGAACATCATAAAATGGAGATTTTAATTGTAAGGTGGGAGACTGAAAGTGTGTTTATAGCAGATGGATAAAAGGTCAATAGAGACAAGAAACTGGGGATACTAAAGAGAGGGTAATTGAATTCAAAAGATGCTCTGAGGTAGAAATGGCCCTGTTTAGGATCTCGATCACAGGTGGAAAGAAAGAACCTATGATAATATTCCTCCTTATTTGACAAAATCAAACAGGAGGAAGAAATAAATGTTTGCAGATAAGTTTGCAATGATTTAGCTGGAATATGTGTGGGGTGTGGGTAGCAGGGTGATCCTTGCCTATTGAGAACTATTGTCCTTATAAAGTAGGAATTTATATCATGTTTACAAATGTGAGGGTAGTGGTGGATGATGTGAATACACACATAATCCAAAATACAAGTACAGATTGTGGGGTTAAGGACAATGGGGATCTTACCACCCTGCATGGCCTCAATTAATTTGATGCTGTTTGTGAAAAATGAAGGCAAAATGGTATATGTGCATATGTGTGCACATATATGTAGTTAACATTCTCTATATTGCATACACATATACACATACTCAATAGGTATTTTCAAGGTAAGTGTTTCAATTACATAAATGGTAATGACTATGTACTGAAAATAACCTTGATAATGAGTCCAAATTATCTTTCTATTTTTTTCCTGAATTTATTTTCTAATGTAGTCTACACTTCCTCTAAAATGCATTAATGTTTGCATTGATCTATTTTCTTAATCCTTCAGATTAGGATTATCAGTTTTAGAGTTATTCCATTGCTGTATATTTTATGTTATAAATAATTACAATTTGGAAACTAAACTGTATAACTCTGTGGATTTTAACCTTTAAGAGGCATTCATTCAGATGGCAGGGAACAGAAAAAACAGTCCTTTCAAACCTGTTCCTTATTTAATCTCTGAGGCAGCTCACTTTAGTCAGCAAGGCAGAACAGCTAATCTTCCCAAAGATCAAAATCAGCACTGCTCTATAAATCAGCTTGCAGGAGCATCTGCACATTCCTGTCCATATCATGCCTTCATCAGAAAATTGCCAAGTTGAATTCACCAGTCCATGGTGTGGTACGTTGTAAATACACTTTGATAACTTTCATTTATTATTTAATGGAGCCTGACTGGGTGGAAAGGGGAAAAAAAGATATGGATGAATGCAACTTGATGTGTTTCCTCTGACATAAACCCTGTAGCTAGGGATAGGCTTCATAGCAGTACCTCTCAGATTCTCTTCTTGTGGTCCATATGCCAATTTGCTTTCTTTATAATAAGCAGTTGTTCTATTTTTCTTTTTAATTCAAGGCTCCAATCCTATTTGCTTTCCTGACTCTCAGCAAATACTGTCTGTAGTATCACTTTTCTTCTTCAAGTGTATTTAACTGCAAATACAATGCCTAATATTTTAAGCCAAAAATCTTAAACATGGTTTTTCAAGTCAATGAAGGGTGGTGGAAAATACAATCTTTACTGTCAGATGAAATATAAATTTTGGTCTTGCCATTTAAGAGATCTATGAATTATCTCAAGTCTTTTAATCTTCAGTTTTCTTATTTTAACGTTTTACGAAGTGATAATTACAAAGAGATAAAATAAGGTAAAATAGTATTCTAGGCTGTGTCTGGCTAATAAGTACAATAATACCTCAATATCTTTTGGAAATCCAAAAAAGAGGGGATATATGTGTATGTATAGCTAATTCATGCTGTATAGTAGAAACTAACACAATATTGTAAAGCAACTATACTCCAATAAAAATTAATTTTTAAAAATAAAAAAAATAAAAACAAAAGTTACCATAAAAAAGTACAATAATACCTCAATATCTACATTTCTTGTCTTCCTTTCTTTTTCTATTTGCACCAAATTTTAATTACACTTTCTAGACCTCTCCATGTGGTTATTTTACTGCCCTCCTTTATTTCATGTTATCCAAATCACCTATAATCACACAAAGAATGACACATCCTGTGTATATTTTTTTGAATGATGTCAATATTTTCTTATTGAAGCATAGTTGATTTACAATGTTGTGTTAATTTCAGGTGTACAGCACAGTGATTCCTATATATCTATATCTATCTATCTCCTTTTTCAGATTTTTTTCCCTTATAGGTTATTACAAAATATTGAGTATAGTTCCCTGTGCTATAAAGTAGGTCCTTGTTGGTTATCTGTTACATATAGTAGTGTGTATATGTTAATTCCATCCTCCTAATTTATCCCTCCCCACACCCCTCCCCCTTTGGTATCACATGAACATGCTGTCACTCATGGCTCTTGGTGATCTACTTCCCCCTCTGTCTTCTGTAAAAGATTTTTATCAAAGTTCAAGTTTAATTTTGTCTTTGCAGTGCAACATTTCCAGGGATGTTTCAGTCACAAATACTTTCTTTGAATTATCTTCTCTGTTTTATGTATCAAGGTAGGCATTTCACTAATTTTTCACTGTAGAAAACACAGCAATTCCATATCCCTCTTAAATCTGCTAGATCTAATAGAGTAGAAAGAACTTATTCTAATTATTCATTATGAATGTACTGATAATTTCCATTAATGTGTACCTGTGTGTGCTACAAGTGTATGTATGTCCACAGTAAACATGTTAAACATTTTTGCAACTGGGTACCTTGTATTTTTAAAATTTTTATACTGCAGTGTGTAAAAGATCTTTATACCACTTTATTTAACAAAGGATCAGAGATGGATGGTGAGAGTAAACATAAAATGTTATATAAGTATTTTTAAAGTTTAAATTAATCCTAAGAGAAAATATATGAAATGTTTCCAGCTATAACCGTACTAGGTCCATTTCAAATAGCCACATTCTAAATTTTTTAGTGGATTGCACTTATTGAATTTTTCTTTATCATTTCTTTGACTTGCGTTGAGTGACAGAATAGGAACCAGGACTTTCTTTGCTATTGGGTTGTAAAGTTTGGGGACTATGAACCACAATGTGCAATAAAAAAATAAGGCATCCCAACTTATTATAAATGCACACACAGGCAAACACATGTGCACACTTTGTATATAAGAAGAAATAGGTTTCTAATGCTAATGAACTATTTACAAAAACTAAACATTCATTAGAGATTTTATTACTTAAAAAATCAGCCAAGCTACTATTTTTATTCTTATAAGATTCTAATATCTGGAAAATGGTTCTCCTGCTTAGCCAGAAGCTGAAGAGGAAAGTCCAACTTTCAATTCAGTGAAATCTATCACTATATTTATAATACCTTTTGACAGAGGACTGCTTTGGGCAAACTTTTGTTCTGACTCTTCATCTATAGGCATGACCATGGAGTGATAGATCCACTGAAACTATTTTGAACATCAATTAACAGTTTTTAACACATATTCCTACAATATAATTTAGCGTACTATTTGAAACAGCCTGTTGAGTTAAGCTATCCACACCCATGTGTTATTGGTAAATTTGCATATGTGTGGGGCTATTGAAATATCCACACATATGTGTGTATATGTGTTAGTATGTAAATATATATAAATAATATAATATAGAATATATAAATATACTTCATATATATTATGTATGTGTTATTTAAAATATTTTAAAATATTTAAAATATTTTCATTCATTTCTCCAGTCTTCAAATGACAGTGAGCAAATCTGTAAGATTTATTTGTATCAATAACCTTGGAATTATACACATTAAATGATCATGACACTCTTATGCATAGAGAAATTTATAATATAGCTTATACATGTGTTCCAGTCTTCGCAGAATGTCCACCATCCAGGAGAGGACTTTGACAAGGACCACGAATCATGGCATAATAAGAAAGCCTAGCTGATGGAACATTCAACTTCATGCAATTTTTCTTATGTTTTTGGCAAACTACTATCATTTAAGATATGCCATTTTTCAGGAAACAATAATTAATAATAATATCAGTCACTATTCCAGGATTTGGCCATTTTTTGCATAATTGAAGTGACATTTTTTCATGTATTAAAATGTTGGTATCTGTCCTATTATTATCCTCCCATTCCTGCAATGGAAAACCTGGATGATGATGCAATATAGAAACTGGACCAAGGAGAGGTCCTATGGAGTCTCTTCTCTTATTATTTAGGAAAACAGAATTTTAAGACTTTCTTAAACTCCAAGAAGAATTGAGTCATAGAGCAACTTGACTAAATGCTGTTTTCAGTATCCATCTATTTATGATGGTTATATAGTTCCAGAGGAGGAATATATTAGTGTGATTTAATGAATAGTAGAAGTGATTAATGAGAAACAATTAACATGTTCCAAATATGTAAATCTGGCTAGAAAGATGATAACTTATCTACAGGAATATGAAATGTGTTCATATTAAAGAGGGAAAATTATGATTTTAAAAGTTAGAGAGAGCAATGATATGTGAAAGTAATTACTAGGAGTAATAGGATAAAATTAAGAAACTAAAACGTAAGATGAAAATTGGAGTCAATTCAGTGACAGTGAACTGCATTAGGACATTAACGTAACTAAAGAAAAGTAAGAGGAGCCCCACTGCCTGGGGAAGTTAAAATTACACCAGAATAAACACATTAAAAAAATTAAAATTGAAGTTAACTAGTTAATTTCTCATTTCAGATAAATGACAGTTTCCTAGTATAAGTATATCCTATGTGATAACTGACACATATGTTATTAAAAATAATTTTAATTTACTAAATTTGACAACAATAATCATAGCATTTGTTAACTATGAGCATCAATGAGTTGGTAGCTTTGTTTTCTGACTCTCAGAACTTGGACCACAGGTGAGGCTTGTCCAGGGAACTAAACCCAAAACAAATTCTATAAAAATGAATAAAGAATCTGATGGTGTTCCTCCAATATTTCTCTCTAAACATTAATATTATGTTAGTAAACTCCAGGAGAACACCTTTACCTTAGGCTCATCTACTTCTTGTCTTAAACACTGAACTCTTAATCCAAATTTGCAGTTTTCAAAAAAAAGAAAAGGAAACTTGGCATAGTTCTGAAATTTTGTTAAATGGGATAAACTATGTTCAAATTGTAAACACTCACCCCACCACACCAAATATCTTGGTGAGACCAGATTTATGGAGTAAATAATGGTGAACATTATCAAAGACTGGAGACTATTCTTTCCAAGAGTCTTCAAGTAGCTCAAAAGGGAATAACTCTTTCCACAGTTCTTTTTTTCAGCTTGATTGTTTTAATCATCTGTTCAATCCAAATGATTATTGTGAGAATCCAGCCCAAAAAACCTACAAGCATGGGCAGTTGAAATTTTAATATAGTATATCTGGAAAAAACTATTTATTATGCTCATAAACAATCTCTGGCTCTATAATCACCCTTATCAAGTTCCTACTGTGCCTCATGTTTATGGAGTTATTCTGTATCCATTTTTGTTTTGTTTTGTTTTAAGACAGGAGAAGGGTATGTTTTGTGTTATGTAAACTCACAGCCAGACATTTCATGTTTTTTGCCTTCTTGGTACTCTGATAACCTGAGTACATTTTCTTTTATTTTTTTTCCTCCACCTTTTCATCAAAACCAGGTTTTAGATGAATAGGTCTCACTGTTCTTGGTATACTGTTTTTGATAGACTATTTTAGGTAATAAAACAATCTGCTGGTAACTATGGAAGGTGAAAACCACAGACAGAGTTCTAACTAGTTTCCCAGGAGCAAAATATTACTATGAAATTACTGGAATATCTCTTTACAATGTATGAATGGTAAGTATTTGGAAAGCTTTACCAGGATTTATAGTAAGAGGAAAAATAACAATTATAATCCTAATCCAATCTCTATGTACTATTGTAGTTTTAATACAAAACAAAGAATTAACATACTTTATATTGTATACAAAATCCTGCAATCTCCAAGAATAAATAGTGTAATTTCTTCCCAGTTTTTCTATACTTGCAATTTAGCACTGCCATGTTTTCTTCATAAATGAGGTTGTTAAAAATATTTCCATCTACATTAATTCATCTGCTTCTAAATTCCTGTCCCAACCTGAAATAATACTTCTCTTTCCTTAGTGACTCGAAATGGGTCCTATCCATCCATCTGCCTGAAAAACAAGTCCTCCAAAATGATTATCCTTCTCTTGGGGTAGTTAAATATACATGAGATAATCATAAACATGAAACCATGAGTTCACATAAACAGCCTGTACCTTTGCAGTAGGTAGGTGAGTGTTAAGATAAATGACATCTAACTTGCCAGGGGACCTGCTAAAAATGGAAAAAGAGATGCCTGTCATATTGGATGCACAGCTTGATAATAATATCTGATGGGGTAGAGGTGGCCAAAAATATCCCCACAAATTTCATTGAGAGTCTTTCTGACTCTCAATGAACCTTAGTCATTATAGTCTACCAGATGCAGCAGATTGAGTCTAAAAAATTACACTGATGTTAAACAAGTAGTAAACCTGCCGAGGGTGTTGCTTTCCATGAGCAAAATGCCTGGATTCTGACAGTCCATGTTCCTCTGCACCAAGGGGACCACACCTGTGCACCTAATTCTTTTTTTTTTTTTAATTTATTTATTTTATTTTTTTTTTTGGCTGTGTTAGGTCTTTGTTGCTGCACACAGGCTTTCTCTAGTTGTGGCAAGAGGAGGCTACTCTTTGTTGCAGTGTGTGGGCTTCTCATTGCGGTGGCTTCTCTTGTTGCCGAGCACTGGCTCTAGGCGCGCGGGCTTCAGTAGTTGCAGCACATGGGCTCAGTTAGTTGTTGTGCACCTAATTCTTGATAGGCAGAAAGTGTGTACCATTTCTAGAACAGGTGATTTAAATTTGGATGAGACTTCTTGAATTAGCCCAAGACATTCTTATTTACTAATGTTAAGGAGAGAGGAGTCAAGGAAAGAAGTACAATAAATCTGTGGGTCCAACTGAAAGTAATACAATCTGCCAAACAAGATGGATGTTAGTTACTTTGGCAATTCATTTCTAGTTTTAATTCCCTGAGAAGGAAATGAATCTCACTTGGTGGATTATAAACTTCAGATCAATTATCCCTTCTTTAAAGTATATAAATCTAAAATACATAATATCTGCACCATATATAAATGTATATGTATCGTATATATGGTTCATATTTAAGAATTTTAGTTTTAACATTATTTAAAATTTTATTTTGTCTTATAAACACTTGTAAAATATTGTAATAACCCAGTCTCATCCATGGCCCTGAGAAGTATTCTAGGTTCTTAGTATCTGGTTTGGAAATTAAATGTTTGTTTTTCCTTCTATGCAATCTCCAGTCTTTGGAAAGGCCAATTTTCTAAGGCAATTCAGAAAAAATAAGGGAAATAATCATCAGTAGGACTGATCTTCTGTTTATAAGATCCCATTAAGGATACTCTACAAATTCTCCTTGGCTCTTAGGGTAAAGGAAAATATCTGAGTTCCTCCATAGGGAATGATCATACTTTGATCCTGCCAAGAAAGAAGGCTGCAAGATTGAAGCAGGCTACTGAAAAATCAGTGGCAGAAATAGGGATGAAAAAATATCTATTGTTTCTTTTCATAGGTGTTAATCTATAGGTAATTCACAATGCTCAAAATAAAGGCTGATATCTGTATCACCTGCACTAGCATCAACATGGAGACTTTTGATGTGGCTAATCCTAAATCTAAGCTCATTTTATGTCACAGAGCCTATGCGCGTCATGTTTAACACTTTCAAAACCTTCAGTTCTTACCTAAAAACGTACTTCCTCATGCAAATATTACCTATCTGCTCACACACTTCTCTATCTATGTTTGTATCCTTATTATTTTCATAATACCTACTATGTCTTATAACACTAAATGTCTTATAATACTAAATGTATAGTGGTATGAATGTCTATAAATCTTATAATAGACCATATATTCCCTGGGACAAAACACTAGACTGACCTTATTTTTATTCATTATTGTATGCTAAGCCAAATTCATGACTCCTGACATATATGATTAATAGAAAAAAAATTGGCTGGGTGATTTAAAAAATAAGAAAAAAATAAAAAATTATGACAAATTATTAATGTAAATTCAAAGCTAAAAAGTAAAACTAAAAATGAACAGAATACTGTAATAAAAAATAAAGTTGATCAAAACATAATAATAAAGGGAATAAAAAACAAAACTAATACATGAAATGGTATTAGCAGCAAAAAAGAAATTAAAAAAATAATACAATTAAAACAACAAAAATGAAATTCAAAAGTCTGTATAAAATCTTCTGCTAAAATTTCAAGAAAATATTGTTGCACTGAAAATGTAAACATTTATCCAATTTTAAAATAAGATACCAAGTTTAAAACCAGCAAGATGAAAATAAGATGATAATAGATAAAAATCAATGATATGAGATAAATTGTTTAAATGCAAAATAAAAAAAAATGTATTTTTTAAATTTCTCAAATTAGTAGCAAATATTTTAAACATTAATAATTTAAGCTGAAGAGGAGATAGAAAGAAGTTACCAGAAGAGACTAAGAATGAGTCTGCAAAAATCAATATTTGTTTGACTGTGGGAAATATCCTTTTGTTGCTAGTTATCATCATATTTATGGCTCTGAAAAATCACAATTGATTCAGACGAGTTTCCATGATTTCTGCTTTAGGTGTCACTGTTAAGATAAACTTCATAGTTTCTTTATAAATGCAAGTAGATTGACCTAAACCTATTCATGTTTGTTTGTTTGTTTCAAAGAAAGGAAAAGAAAATATTTGTTCAACAAGTGATGGTAGTCATAATATTGGAAATCTTATTTTTTTTCCCACAGCCACTGAACTATGAGAAAAAGAAGTCATACACCCTCAACATAGAAGGAGCCAATACACATCTTGATTTTCGCTTTTCTCACTTGGGTCCTTTTAAAGATGCTACCATGCTGAAGATCATTGTTGGGGATGTAGATGAACCACCACTATTTTCCATGCCTTCCTATGTCATGGAAGTCTATGAAAATGCCAAGATTGGGACTGTTGTTGGCACAGTTTTGGCACAAGATCCCGACAGTGCTAACAGCTTAGTAAGGTATGGTATACTTCCATCTTTTAGACATATACAGATTTTATTGACTCTCACAGTAATTTAAAATGAATTAAATAATATTTAAAATATTTATTTTCTATGTTATTTTCTTTTTTTTGCATATATACCATTGTATTCTTTTTTTTAACAACTTTATTGGAGTATGATTGCTTTACAATGGTGTGTTTGTTTCTGCTGTATAAAAAAGTGAATTGGCTATATGCATACGTATATCCCCATATCCCCTCCCTCTTGCATCTCCCTCCTACCCTCCTTATCCCACCCCTCTAGGTGGTTGCAAAGCACCCAGCTGATCTCCCTGTGCTATGCAGCTGCTTCCCACTAGCTATTTATTTTACATTTGGTAGTGTATATATGTCACTGCCACTCTCTCACTTCGTCTGAGCTTACCCTTCCCCCTCCTCATGTCATCAAGTCCATTCTCTACATCTGCGTCTTTATTCCTGTCCTGCCCCTAGGTTCATCAGAACCTTTTTTTTTTTTTCTTTTAGATTCCATATATATGTGTTACCATACAGTGATTGTTTTATTCTTTCTGACTTACTTCTCTCTGTATGACAGACTATATGTCCATCCACCTCACTACAAATAACTCAGTTTTGTTTATATTTATGGCTGAGTAATATTCCATTGTATATATGTGCCACATCTTCTTTATCCATTCATCTGTCGATGGACACTTAGGGTGCTTCCATGTCCTGGCTATTGTAAATAGATCTGCAATGAACATTGTGGTACATGACTCTTTTTGAATTATGGTTTTCTCAGGGTATATGCCCAGTAGTGGGATTGCGGGGTCATAAGGTAGTTCTATTTTTAGTTTTTTAAGGAACCTCCATACTGTTCTCCACAGTGGTTGTATCAATTTACATTCCCACCAACAGTGCAAGAGGGGTCCTTTTTTTCCACATCCTCTCCAGCATTTATTGTTTCTAGATATTTTGATGTTGGACATTCTGACTGGTGTGAGGTGATACCTCATTGTAGTTTTGATTTACATTTCTCTAATAATTAGTGGTGTTGGGCATCTTTCCATGTGTTTGTTGGCAATTTGTATATCTTCTTTGGAGAAATGTCTATTTAGGTCTTCTGCCCATTTTTGGATTGGGTTGTTTGTTGTTTTGATATTGAGCTGCATGGGCTGCTTGCATATTTTGAGATTAATCCTTTGTCACTTACTTCATTTGCAAATATTTTATCCCATTCTGAGGGTTGTCTTTTCATCTTGTTTATGGTTTCCTTTGCTGTACAAAAGCTTTTGTTTCATTAGGTCCCAATTGTATATTTTTGTTTTTATTACCATTTCTCTAGGAGATGGGTCAAAATGGATCTTGCTGTGATTTATAACATAGAGTATTCTGCCTATGTTTTCCTGTAAGTGCTTTTTATTGTCTGGCCTTACATTTAGGTCTTTAATCCATTTTGAGTTTATTTTTTTGTATGGTGTTATGGAGTGTTCTAATTTCTGTCTTTTACATGTAGCTGTCCAGTTCTCCCAGCACCACTTATTGAAGAGGCTGTCTTTTCTCCCTTGTATACTCTTGCCTCCTTTATCAAAGATAAGGTGACCATATGTGCTTGGGTTTATGTCTCGGCTTTCTATCCTGTTCCATTGATCTATATTTCTGTTTTTGTGCAAGTGCCATACTGTCTTGATTACTGTAGCTTTGTAGTATAGTCTGAAGACAGGGAGCCTGATTCCTCCAGCTCTGTTTTTCTTTCTCAAGATTGCTTTGGCTATTCGGGGTCTTTTGTGTTTCCATACAAACTATGAAATGTTTCGTTCTAGTTCTGTAAAAAATGCCATTGGTAGTTTGATAGGCATTGCATTGAATCTGTAGCTTGCTTTGGGTAGTATAGTCATTTTCAAAATGTTGATTCTTCCAATCCAAGAACATGGTATATCTCTCCATCTGTTTGTATCATCTTTAATTTCTTTCATAAGTATCTTATAGTTTTCTGCCTACAGGTTTTTGTCTCCCTAGGTAGGTTTATTCCTAGGTATTTTATTCTTTTTGTTGCAATGGTAAATGGGAGTGTTTCCTTAATTTCTCTTTCAGACTTTTCATCATTAGTGTATAGGAATGCCAGAGATTTCAATGCATTAATTTTGTATCCTGCTACTCTACCAAATTCATTGATTAGCTCTAGTAGTTTTCTGGTACCATCTTTAGAATTCTCTATGTATCATATCATGTCATTTTCAAACAGTGTCAGTTTTACTTCTTCTTTTACAATTTGGTTTCCTTTTATTTCTTTTTCTTCTCTGATTCCTGTCGCTACAACTTCCAAATCTATGTTGAATAATAGTGGTGAGAGTAGGCAACCTTGTCTTGTTCCTGGTCTTAGAGGAAACGGTTTCAGTTTTTCACCATGGAGAACAATGTTGGCTGTGGGTTTGTCATATATGGCCTTTATTATGTTGAGGTAGATTCCCTCTATGCCTACTTTCTGGAGTGTTTTAATCATAAATGGGTGTTGAATTTTGTCAAAAGTATTTTCTTCATCTATTGAGATTATCCTATGGTTTTAATCCTTCAATTTATTAATATAGTGTATCACATTAATTGACTTGCATATATTGGAGTATCCTTACATTCCTGGGGTAAACCCCACTTGATCATGGTGTATGATCCTTTAAATGTGCTGTTGGACTCTGTTTGCCAGTATTTTGTTGAGGATTTTTGCATCTATATTCATCAGAGAAACTGACCTGTAGTTTTCTTTTTTTGTAACATCTTTGTCTGGTTTTGGTGTCAGGGTGATGTTGCCTTGTAGAATGAGTTTGGGAGTGTTCCTCCCTCTGCTATATTTTGGAAGAGTTTGAGAGGGATAGGTGTTAGTTCTTCTCTAAATGTTTAATAAAATTCACCTGTGAAGTCAGCTGTTCCTGGGCTTTTGTTTGTTGGAAGGTTTTTAATCACAATTTCAATTTCAGTGCTTGTGGTCAGTCTGTTTATATTTTCTATTTCTTCCTAGTTCAGTCTCAGAAGGTTGTGTTTTTCTAAGGATTTGTCCATTTCTTTCAGGTTGTCCATTTTATTGGCATAGAGTTGCTTGTAGTAATCTCTCATGATCCTTTGTATTTCTGCAGTGTCAGTTGTTACCTCTCCTTTTTCATTTCTAATTCTGTTGATTTGAGTCTTCTCCCTTATTTTCTTGATGAGTCTGGCTAATGTTTTATCAATTTTGTTTTTCTTCTCAAATAACCATCTTTTATTTTATTGATCTTTGCTATTGTTTCCTTTATTTCATTTTCATTTATTTCTGATCCAATCTTTATGATTTCTTTCCTCTGCTAACTCTGGAGATTTTTTGTTCTTCTTTCTCTAAATGCTTTAGGTGTAAGTTTAGGTGGTTTGTGTGAGATTTTTCTTGTTTCTTGAGATAGGATTGTATTGCTATAAACTTCCCTCTTAGGACTGCTTTTGCTGCATTGCATAGGTTTTGGGTCATCGTGTTTTCATTGTCATTTGTTTCTAGGTATGTTTTTATTTTCTCTTTGATTTCTTCAGTGATCTCTTTGTTATTTAGTAATGTATTGTTTAGCCTCCATGTCTTTGTATTTTTTACAGTTTTTTTTTTCCTGTATCTGATATTTATTCTCATAGCGTTGTGGTCAGAAATGATACTTGATAAGATTTCAATTTTCTTAAATTTACCAAGGCTTGATTTGTGACCCAAGATATGATCTATCCTGGAGAATGTTCTATGAGCACTTGAGAAGAAAGTGTAGTCAGTTGTTTCTGGATGAAATGTCCTATAAATAGCAGTTAAGTCCATCTTTTTTAATGTATCATTTAAAGCTTGTGTTTCCTTATTTATTTTCATTTTGGCTGATATGTCCATTGGTTAAAGTGGGATGTTAAAGTCCCCTACTGTTATTGTGCTAATGTCAATTTTCCCTTTTATGGCTGTTAGCATTTGTCATATGTATTGAGGTGCTCCTATGTTTGGTGCATAAATATTTACAATTGTTATATCTTCTTCTTACATTGATCCCTTGATCATTATGTAGTGACATTCTTTGTCTCTTCTAATAGTCTTTATTTTAAAGTCTACTTTGTCTGATATGAGAATTGCTACTCCAGCTTTTTGTTGATTTCCATTTGCATGCAATGTCTTTTTTCATCCCCTCACTTTCAGTTTGTGTGGGTCTCTAGGTCTGAAGTGGGTCTGTTGTAGATAGCATATATTCAGGTCTTGTTTTTGTATCCATTCAGCCAGTCTATGTCTTTTGGTTGGAGCATTTAGTCCATTTATATTTAAAGTTATTATCAAGATATATGTTCCTATTACCATTTTCTTAATTGTTTTGGGTTTGTTATTGTAGTTCTTTTCCTGCTCTTGTGTTTCCTGCCTAGAGAAGTTCCTTTAGCATTTGTTGTGAAGCTCGTTTGGTGGTGCAGAATTCTCTTAACTTTTGTTTATCTAAAATTTTTAATTTCTCCATCAAATCTGAATGAGATCCTTGCTGGGTATATTAATCTTGGTTTAGGTTTTTCCCTTTCATCACTTTAAATATGTCCTGCCATTCCCTTCTGGCTTGCAGAATTACTGCTGAAAAATCAGCTATTAACCTTATGGGGATTCCCGTGTACGTTATTTTTTGCTTTTCCCATTGCTGCTTTTAATATTTTTTCTTTGTATTTACTTTTTGATTCTTTGATTAATGTGGGTCTCAGTGTGTTTCTCTTTGGGTTTATCCTGTATTGTACTCTCTATGTTTCTTGGACTTGATTGACCATTTATTTTCCCATTTTAGGAAAGTTTTCCACTATAATCTCTTCAAATATTTTCTCAAACTCTTTCTTTTTCTCTTCTTCTTGGACCCCTATAATTTGCATGTTGGTGCATTTAATGTTGTCCCGGAGGTCTCTGTGACTGTCCTCAATTCTTTTCATTCTTTTTTCTTTATTCTGCTCCCTGGCAGTTATTTCCACCATTTTATCTTCCAGTTCACTTATCTGTTCTTCTACCTCAGTTATTCTGATATTGATTCCTTCTAGAGTATTTTTAATTTCAGTAATTGTGTCGTTCATCACTTTGTTTCCTCTTTAGTTATTCTAGATGCTTGTTAAATATTTGTTGTATTTTCTCCATTCTGTTTCTGAGATTTTGGATCATCTTTACTATCATTACTCTTAATTCTTTTTCAGGTAGGTTGCCTATTTTGTCTTCATTTATTTGGTCTTTTAGGTTTTTACCTTTTTCCTTCGTCTGTAACTTATTTTTTTTTAATGGGTGGTGCTGTATTCCTGTCTTACTGGTTGTTTGGCCTGAGACATCCAGCACTGGAGTTTGCAGGCAGTTCGATAGAGCCGGGTCTTTGTGCTGAGATGAGGTTCTCTGGGAAGCCTCACTCCAATTATTATTCCCTGGAGTCTGAGGTTCTCTCTTAGTCCAGTGGTTTGGACTCCCACCGCAGGAGCTCAGGCTAGACCTCCACCCTGGGAACGAATATTTTGCAAGCTCCCATTCCCTAGTTTTATCTCTTGGCTCCCATCTAGTCACTTCACATTTTTGGCATCTTTATTCAGAGACACTCTTCTCCTGGAGCCACAGAGACAAACTATCACAGCTACACATCCCATCCATGTTATTTTCTATTAATATAATTCAACTATAATCTTAGCTGATTATTTAACTGAATAAATAACAGATGGGTTTCTGTCAAATTTAGCATACATGTAGCTATCTCCATGAATATATTGGTGACCACACAGATGAGTTTTTTCCATTTGACTTAATAGATGAAAGCATAACTGACTGGAAATATTTAGAGAGAAATATTTAATCACAAAGTAGAGAATGTTTGGTATCTTAGCAATAGGAAGTATAAATACACACACACACAAATGAGGGTTTGGGAATAAACATTCAGCTCTGACTCCTTGTTCTGCCACCATGGCTATAAACCTTTAGGAAATTACTTTTCCTTATTTGTGAAAGAACACCACAGATATCTATATCTCAGAGTTACTGCGAGATTGTTTCAAGCTATGTGCTTTAAGTGCTAAGCAGAGTGGCCTGCACGTAATAGTCATTCAATTAATTCTAACTTGTCCAAGGCAAGTTAGAGACTCACTTCTGAAGACAGGAAGACCAATGTGGGAATTCTGGTGACTTGATTTACTAACTGTGTCATCTTATACAGTCATTCAACCTTGCTGAGTTTTGATATAAAATATATGAACAAGGAATAATAATGTTGCATACATATATTGAGGGAATTAAATTAGGTTGACAGAAAGTACTTAGCATAGTCAGTACATGCTCACTAATATTTTATTATTGTCATATGTCATGGAGAGATAATTAAAGGTTTCCTTGCATAATAAGAAGGGTGTTTGTTTTTGTTTTGTCTCAATTATGACAAAATCAAAGAATTGCATAATGTATAAAACTCTTTACTTACCCTGTATTTATACCCTCAGATAATTCTAAGGCTCTAGAAAGTCTGAACTCTGAAACAAATCTGTCTACTTTTTCTCAAGTTTGTCTTCTCACTTTCTTTAGTTCTCATCCATTTT
Organism: Aethalodelphis obliquidens; assembly: GCF_003676395.1. Classification (NCBI taxonomy): domain Eukaryota; kingdom Metazoa; phylum Chordata; class Mammalia; order Artiodactyla; family Delphinidae; genus Aethalodelphis; species Aethalodelphis obliquidens. Next base: position 16,205,729 of record NW_020837973.1, on the reverse strand, counting down.
AACAAAAACTAATATGATAAGTATTCTCCTTGATATCTATGTAATGTTTTGTAAAGTGTTTCCATTTCCTTTTATATAAGCATGATTGTTCTTAAGTTTTTTAAATAATGGCCACAGCACTCATGCCTGGAGAGAAACAATTTTCCAAGCACAGAGGTATGTATTAAACAATTCTGCTTCAACTGTGAATGCAGTAACATTACCTTGTTAGTTGAGAACCCTTCTGTCACACTGAGAGAAAGAGCTGGACATTGCTTGAAGCAGGATAGACAAAGTATACGATATAATAGGCATAAACCCAGTTGTGAAAATTGATCTTTAATTAAGCGATGCAAGCAGAAGTTGATATGCTTATTTGTTCAAGCACAGGAAAGACCACGATGCTTCATCATTCCATAGAATGCCATATTTTAATAGCATTTTTGACACTTAATAAGGAAAATGTGTCTACATTGAAAGTTAACATTATAAAGATATTTATAAATGTAGCCATTTACCAAAAAGAGCCAACAGCTTTTGATAGTAAAAATATTTCCTGCTGTGAGTTTGATGTGGAAATATTTGATAAACGTTGATAAGACTTTTTTTAAAAAACTAAAACTTGATATTAATGATGCATTCTATATTTTTAATTAAAGGAGGTGGGAGGTACATTGATTTTTAAAAGTGATATTTAAAGCACCTTTTATATGCAAATATTATGATATTCCTCAGGATAAAGAAATTAAACAAATGCACACACACAGAGCAGCTTGAAGTCCAGTGGAGAGAAAAAATTTACATCCTTTCATAAGGGTGATAAAAGTCTGATACATATGTAGGGAATAAGTATGCCTGACATCTTCCGGAGGGAATGAGTTGAGGAAGATTGAATTGAAGCTCAAAACCCAGGTTAAGATTAGACAGGTGAAGAATAGAGAACATAACTGCAGTTTGTTGTGTACACAAGGAGCTTAGGTTACCTGTGCGGGAATAGCAAATAATGAGGTTGTAAAAAGATGCTTTAGAGAGATCATGAAAAGGCTTTGCACTTTGTGCTTGGAAAAGGCTTTCCAAATGACATCTTGGAAATTTATCATGACAGCAGTGTCAGTGGGGGGAAAAGATAAATCAGAGTTGCATGAGTGAGTTTAATAAGAAACAGTGATAGGAAGATTTGCATTTCAAAATAAATAATAATGAAATTTCAGAATGCTGTAAAGGGTAGAATATATGTTCCTAAAAGTTAGGCCAAAGGAGGAAAAATTGAGGTCAGGGACAAACTTGTTTCAATGTTGCTCTATATATCCCAACATACCAAAACAAAACAAAACAAAACAAAACAAAAACTATTCCACATAAAACAGTGGTCACCCAAGGGCAAATTCCCCCCTACCGGGGGACATTTGACAATGTCTGAAGACGTGTTTGGTTGTCACAACTCTGTGTGGAATGCTACCATCATTTGTAGGTAGAGGTCAGGGGTGGTTCTGAACATCCTACAACTCACAAGTGAGTCCCCACAACAGAGAATTATCTGGTCTGGAATATCAGTGTTTGAAAAACCCTCACCCAGAGTACACCAAACTGGGTAGTACATTGGTAAAATGGGAGTGCTAATTATACTCATGGAAAGAAATTTTGAAAATATATTTTTAGGAAATGCATACCAGCATGTATATTTCACATATATATGTATTCATGTGAATATTTCAACATACGTTTCATTTAGTAAAAAACTACAAAAAACAAATTATATATAATGGTTCCATTATATTGTTAATTGCTTCGGTAATTGCTCTATATCACTGGGAGCATTTAATTGAACACCAACTATGTTACACACATTCGCCCAGTTGTTGCTATGCAAAGGTGATGGATATATTGTCTTTAAATGCAAATATTGAGAAGCACAAATCCATTAGCATGTACATTATTCTTTCTGCTTTGTTTTGGTTAGACAACTAAAATGAATCCTTCCAAAGCTGCCTTAAAATAATCAGACTCCATAGCTGGTGTTTGAAGGCATAACTTACATAATATTTGTTCTTGATTTTAACAAAAGTGTGTCATTTACATGGGCCTCTAGGTGCAAACAGTGAATAAAGCAGAAAACATTAACAAATACAAAAGTAATCCTCATATTTCCACCTTTCCCAGGAACCAAATATTTGTACTAATTAAGGAGGTGCACATTGAGAGATGTACCTTGCTATGTGCCCTGAAATGCAATTAACTCCAAGTCAGTAGAATTGATAATGAAAGGGAGTTTGAGTCTCACAGGTATTTGTGAAAAGCTTCCTGACTTGTCTTTTGTATTCCCATTTTCTAAACTATTAGTAAGATTCTTCAGATTTCTAAAAGCATATCATGTCTAGCTTTTGTCTCTTTTAACTCAAAACAAGGATATGCAATTTACAGCAATATCATCATCAATTTTCTTAAAAATAAAATCAGAACCAGGCTATTTAACAGTAGTGAAGAAACCTTGATTTAAACTGGCTGTTCTCACTTGCTGGCATACTGGAAATAGAATTCAGGAATTTCCTGAGTAGCTACTGACAGATGAGAAGTCCTATGATGGACACGAGAAGCAGGGGAGTTTTCTGAAAATGTGACCCTATATCATGTGGCTGTTGAAAACAGTGACCACTTGCTGCTTGCTATCTGTGGGCCAGGGGTTTGTAACAGCATGCCTCAAACCCTTGTAACAACCCTAATGAATCTGCAATATCAGTCCCATTTTATAGATGAAGAAACTGAGGTACAAACAGGTAATTTGGCCAAATTCACATAGTGATAAATTGGCAGATCCCGAATTTAAACCCAGTTTTGCTTTACTACAAAAACCCTATTTAAAGCTCCCAAATCTGCCTCTTGTATATTTCAACTAATAATAATAATAAACTGCATTTACAGAAGTCTGATATCACAAAGTAGGAAATGAATGTTTCCCATGTTCAGATGTGTTTCATACTCTGGGAAAAAGAGATGCTGAAGAGAATTCCATTTTTAACTCTAGCATCTCGCAAAAAAAAAAACTGTTCTTTATTTTAGAGTTTCTCCATATTGTAAAGTCAAATACTTATGCCACTTGATTTAGTGCAACATAAAGAAATTATTGAAGCCCTCAATTAATAATTCTCGTAGGATGAAGAGCCTTAGTATGAATTTATATGAGTAAGTATATCCTCCCATCTTTGCTTCTTTTCTACTCTGATTTATAATCTGAATTTATCTATACATTTATTTATTGGTAAAAATTTTAATATTTTCTTTGTATAGAAACTTTAAAGCCATCAGAAAGAAATATTAAAAATCTTGCATAATTTTTTCAAATGCTTACCTTGACATTATTTAGGAAACTATAGCCAATATATATGCTAACATAAGAAATAAAATTGTGATCAGGTTTGGAAATATTTGCTAAATTAAAAAAAAATCTTTCTAAAATATCTTAAAAAAAAAGAATAGTTGCAGAGAATTAGAAGTCATTACTCATCCTGTTTTGAGTTTAATTGTAGCTTCAGAGAATAAATGATTCCAATATATTCATGGAATTCTTATTAGTGTGTTGTTTTCTTACACATTTCTGAAATTTTCACATAGCTCATGATGAGATGGCAGTTAGGAATACCTCATTAATTTAGAATGTTATAACAGCAAAAAATAGATATTTCAAAATAATGACAAGGTCATATGGCAAACTTGAAAAAGAAAGTAAAAATTTTTGATTAAGAAAGTTTGAATACAGGATTCAAACTTCTGAAAAGAAAGACAAGAATACTCAGAAAATCTGTTTCAAAATATATTCATATTAAACTGAGTTTTTATTCTGTTGACCAAATTGATTTATAAAAGTTTAGCTTAGTGAAAGTCAAGAATATCTTAATTGGACCTTTAATAGAAAGCCGTAATATACCCTCATCAAAACTGTCATAGTTTTCTGATACAAAGGAGATAATTCATTAAGGACATTTCACGCAAACTGAGTTCAGCTAGAAAGCAGGCTTCCATTTAAAATCGGAAGTCTGTCTTTGACTTGTGTTTTGTCATTTATCACATTACAGATAACTAAGTTCGCACATTTAGATTGACCAGTACTTTACTGTTTGTAAACAGTACTGTTTACTGTTAAACATCATGTGACTATGGCATTTGAGAATGTGAAGGGACCTAAAGATGACTGAGACAATCTTGTTCTTACAGAGGTGAAGATATCATAGACTAAGATGCCTGAGTGACTGGCTTCCAATCACACAGCTAACTAACCATAGAGATTGAATAGAATGTGGTCACTTTTACCATTCTTCAATAAAGATACAGAAGATGTCTGAACATTTTCCCATTTGGGGCTCAAATTTACCTAATAGCCTAGTATGTGACGGTAACCGCCCCAAATCAGAGTCCTGACAACAGAAGGAGAACCTATTTTCCGGGTGGGCATGTGTAACTCATTTAGCCCTGGAATGAATGCCTAAATCCAGGTTTAGTGACGTCTGTTAGTCTACTGACTGGAGACTAAAATATCCAAATAGCTTTCATGTAAATTTTTCAAATAAATTTTTAAAAAAGCTTAAAATGGTTCAATAGCATTTCCAGAACTCAATATTATTGGAATTTTTAAAATCTTAGGTACTTAGAGGCATAAATAACAGACAGAAACATATTTTCTTGTGTAGAGATTTTACTTCTTTAGGTGCTTTTGTTTCTTTGTATCAAGGTTTTGGTTCAGGAAGTTAAAAAGCTTTCCAAAATATCTATGTGCTCTGAGTGCTGCCCATTTTATTAAGCACAATACACTATCAAGTGACAAATGATCCCTATGTTCTAATTTTTTAGAAAGATTATTTTCTGGATGCATGACTTGTGGAATAAATTGCATTCCCAAAGTGAGCTAAGGGAATCTTAAAATTTTTTAATGAATCTGAGCTATACTGAAGATATGTGACTTTTTGTTAAATTAAAGATGAGGCCAAACTGCTGTAATATCCCAAAGGGTGTATATTGATTAAACTTTATCCCATCTATTGATCATAGTCAGTAAAACTTACAAAAACAGCTGTTTGGGAGGCAAAATCTCAAATATATTTGCTTAACCACTCACATTCTGTATGTACAAGTATCAAAAGTGTGACAACTGAAAGACATCATCTACACTTTTAGCCAACTGATGTTTCTCAAAGTAAATCACTGCAAAAATAGATTTCCATTACATAAGTTTTAAATTAATTTTTATGGTGAAATGGACAGACTATAATGAAAATAATAAGTGCCTCTGAGGCCTGAAGTTTTGTTATTGAAGTGAAAAATAACTTTTCTAATGTACTTTAACATGACTAATAATTATCTTGAATCTATACCTATATAATCAAAGGGAAATTGAGTGTCAAATGATGAACTGGGTAATTTGTTTAAAGTAGCTTCTGTTGAAGAAAATACTTGAATAGAGGTAATCATTACTGAGATTGACTGATTCTTGTGATCACAACTTGTCTGCCTATTTGTTTGCCCACAAATTCTAATTTTAACAAAAAATTTTCATTTTATTTCAATGTAATGCGTTTTCTTTTCACTTTGCCCATTGCACTAAAACATATTTACTAGAAATATGAAATGGTGCATATATTGAATGACAGAATAGAGAGTAGTTGTAGGAATAAAAATTGTAACCCATGTTTATAAACTATAGTGGCAACTTTGCAAGATCTCCTGTGTTAAAAGGACCCATTTCTCTGCCAGCATGAAATTAGTCAGGGTTTGAATATGGAATTGTCAAATTAGAGGGCTCTAAAGGACTAGCGGACAAATCTGAGCTGGCACAAGCTTAATTGCACTTCCTCTGGTCTATAGCCAGGAGATTATCAATCCCCCATAGGTAACATCTTACGGATCATTGATTATACAATTTCCTAAGTAGCATTTAGTATATTGGTTTGGCCAAAAAGTTCGTTCGGGTGCTTCCCTTCAGAAAAACCCAAGCGAACTTTTTGGCCGACCCAATGGATATTATCTTGACACCTACTTCATGGAGGATGCAGTGAGATTATAGTGGTGGTCGTGTTATAATGTGCTGTAATCATGGTATTACAGTAGCCCTTGAATCTGCCTCGATATTTCCACCCTCATACTAACCATTTTGGTCATATATGCTGTAGTTTCGTCTAAAGCATCAGCTAGATGTACTATGGAGTGGCTCTTTTTCTTAGATTCTACATGAGGTCTAAAAAAATGGGCGTTAAAAATGATAATTGTATTACAACTTAAAATTAGTTTGAGAACTATAAGTTAAATGAAATACTGCAAAAAGTGTACATTTATTTGTCCTTTTTGCAATGTTTAGATATCTCTCAATGAAAGGAAAACACAAACTAAGTACACACTGTAAAAAAAAAAAAGTTTATTTCCTGAGTTATTGTAACAAGTTTCAAACACAAACACAATATTAAGAATATGTATAAAGGATAATGTTAGGAATCTATAAAATCGTAATCTCTATATGAAAACATACTGCTCTTGATAAGTAAAGCATAATGACTTATTGGCCTGATTATTTCCATCAAAATATTTACAAAAGAAGTAAAGGCTACAATGAAATGCCTTACTTAGTTTTACATTAGGTATTAACAGGTTCTTCTTTATATTTGTTGAATACCTGGTTAGTTTATTCATTTGCTTATGAGGCAAAGTCATACACCTATGCTATTCAGGTGGAAGAAAAAGAACTTTATTTTCATAAACTTTCCAAATGAAAGTTGACTCATGTGCATGGAGAAGGAAATTAAAAATAATTTAGTTTTCTGACAGATTTCTTTTTTTTTAGAAATGGACAGCAGTTCATGCTATATGTATGGAGACTCTTGTTCATTCAATAGTAACCCTTATTCAGATCCCACTGTGTTCACATACTTTGCCAGAAAGAAAAAGACAAACCAACAAATAAATTAAAAAAAAAAAAAGCATTTACTATTTTTGAAGTGTCTCAACAAAATAGACCCAAGTTTTCCAAGAAAGGAAAAAAAGAGAAAACCATCCTAAGAGACATTAAGACAAATAACATTTATCTACTGAAGCATATCACTTGATACTCAAGCATAAAATACTTTCATATATTACTTCACTTTATTGTCAAAATAAAATTATGATGTAGGTGGTATCTCCATTATGCTAACAAAGAAAGCTCAGAGAGGTCATAGGGCTAATAAGTGGTTTTATCTGTGATGAACATCACGTTTACTTGGTTTCCAAGACTGTGTTTATTCTTTTACTATTGATCCATGCAATTTTCACAGTATGGTGGATCTATTTTAGAAACAAGTTTCCATAGAATTCATCTTTACGTAGTGAATGAATCAAGTCCAGGATCTACAGTTTATTATACACTGAGGAAAATAATGTAGGAGATGTTTTTCAGTGGCCTGAAGAGGTTATTACCTCTATGATATCTGAAAATTGGGAAATTTGTTTTGGGTAAACCCTCCTTGGCATTCTTTTCGTCTATTAATCTTCAAAAAACAACCCATGCAGAAGTGCACTGTGGGTTGAATTTTTCCCCACCAACCACCTCTAATCTCTCTCTCAAGCATTCTCTCATTGGTTTAGTCGATGATATGATTGAATCAATTTTCATTCCATATCAAAGAATATTTTATTTTAAAGTAAGTTATTCTACTCTAGTGTAACACTGTGTAGGGGTAGTAATGTTGACTGAGGCATTAATGTGGGAGTGAAGGAGGGAACTTCTGTCTGTATCCTACCTACAATCTCAACATGAAACCTCTTTCTTTCTTCCTCTCTTACTAGTCTAATACCAAAATAATAGTGGTCTGAAAAATACCACCACACTTCACAAACCAGAGCTAAGATATCTGTCTCTCTCTTATCTGAGATTACTAAATTTTATACTTTCTAGAAAATCTCTAACAAATATCTCTCCTGTTACTTATCCTTCAAGACTGATCACACCCATGTTTTCCTGAAGACTTTAATTGCTTAGGGTTTTACTCTGACCTCTGATTTTAAATTCTCTGAGCATCAATCAGTATTACCTTGCAAACGCTTCCTTTTTCTTTTTTGCCTACTTGTTTCCCTAAGTAAATCATGTCTAAATAATTCTCAGTTCTTTCTATTTCCTCTCTTTTAAATATTTCTTTTTTATTGTACTCCTTCAAATGAATATCTTTCTTGTACTTGTACTCCTTCAAATGAATATCCTTTGAATGAATAGGTAAAGCTTCAAATATTGTCTACTTTAAAAAAGATCTTATAAATATTTCTTAATTTTTTAAACTTGTTTTAGGGACAAGTATTTGTTTTGTTTTGTTTTTTAATATGCTTGCATTTATTTATTTATTTATTTATTTATTTATTTTTGGCCATGCTCTGCAGCATGTGGGATCTTAGTTCCCTGACCAGGGATCAAACCTGCACCCCTTGCAGTGGAAGTGTGGTATCCTAACCACTGGACCACCAGGGAATTCCCAGTATTTCTTAGTTGACTGTATTAATTTTTAATCTGTTGCACTAACTAGCTCTTTGATGTTGAATAAAATTCTCCATCACCCTGTGCATTGGTTTTCTCCTCTATAAAAAATGTGTCTATTAATAGTACCTATCTCATCCAGTTGTTCTGGGTATGTAGTAAACTAATGTTTAGAACACATTTAAAGCACAATATAGTGTATTGTAAGGGATCCATAAATGTTAGCCTTTATTATCTCATATCAGTTTGCTTTTTTAAATAACTTATAAATGTGTATAAGTGTTTCCTCCCATTCTCAAATATCATCTCTATATAGTCTTATATTAAGGGGGAAAGTAGAATTTGAAGAATATCTTTAAACATCTTATCCAGTTATATACACTATAGCCTCAATTTATGCTGGTTCATTTTTGACAGCTATGATCTAAGATATTAAATATAAAATCTCAAAACTTTAATTCCTTAGGCTTCATAATCAATCCCGATTTAGAACGTATATCACCTAGGCAAATGGTTACTTTATTTTATACTTGCTGGATATATCTAAAAATGTCAAATTAACATTTGTATAAAACCTTTATATATATATATATATATATATATATATATATATATATATATATAAGTTCATGAAGTATTAAGATGTTGTGTTTACTTTTTGAAGGTTAGTGAAGGAAATAAATGTATTTTATTACAAAAATATTTTGAAAAGTTACCTACTGAGAATATTTTATCTATTTGTTTTGATAAACAGTTTTATGGACCCATGTAACTTCTTAATTTTAAATAATTTGCATTGAATCATTGTACATATAACACCCGCCCCCCCCGCCCCAAATAGTTTTGAATAGTTTCTTTCACATTTCTGTTTTCCCTTTTTCTGTGTTTTTATTACTATGGCTAGGCAGAAATCCAAGGGTACTTAAGCAGAACTATTTAGTTCTACTTGAGTCGAAATTCAATTGCAATTCCATGAATAAGACTTTTTGGCTCAAAGCATGGCCCTAATATCTAGCACTTATGTTGCAGATTTCCCAAGAGAGTTAGGTCACATAGAAAACTGAGAAATAAATAACTTGAGTCTGAGGGCACATGCCTTACATTATACCTACCATTTAAACATAGGTTATATATTTTTCAAATTCAAATAAAAAATATATGTATTCTAAAAGTATTTAGCCACAGTACTAGCACTTAATGTTAGAAATCTCTGTGTGAAGTGCCTAAGAGAGAGGGGATTGTTCTGATAAAGAGGCTGTACATTTTCAAAGTCTTAATTTAGCTTATAAACAGAAGAAAACCCAGTTTCTTCCAGACTGACAGCTGTGAAGTGATCAGATTTCTAAAATGGGGCATGCTTTTCTATATTACACAGGGTTGCATTGATAACAATGTAATCTGAGCTTTGCTGATAGTTGCTGCAGGAAACATTGAAGTTGAATAATATTTTTTAAATTTTAGGTCCAACTTTAGAAAACAAGAACCATTATTCTTAAACTACCCAAAAATGGAAAGTGTCTTGAAGACAAGTTACTTTAGATGATATAATAACCAGACTGCCAACTGATTACATTTTAAAGGATGTTATTCCTTGCGTGTGACAAGATTTCTCACATCTCCTTAGCAATTCAGACTTCAGCAGCGTCAGATCCCAGGAGAAGGATATTATGAGAGGGTTTTTTTGTGATATAAACTCAAGTCAAAGAAAGTAGATCATCTTTAGGACTCTGTATGTATAGTATCATGTCATCTGCAAACAGTGACAGCTTTACTTCTTTTCCGATTTGGATTCCTTTTATTTCTTTTTCTTCTCTGATTGTTGTGGCTAAAACTTCCAAAACTATGTTGAATAATAGTGGTGAAAGTGGGCAACCTTCTCTTGTTCCTGATCTCAGTGGAAATTCTTTCAGTTTTTCACCATTGAGAACGATGTTGGCTATGGGTTTGTCATATATGGCCTTTATTATGTTGAGGAAAGTTCCCTTTATGCCTACTTTCTGCAGGGTTTTTATCATAAATGGGTGTTGAATTTTGTCGGAAGCTTTCTCTGCATCTATTGAGATGATCATATGTTTTTTCTCCTTCAATTTGTTAATATGGTGTATCACGTTGATTGATTTGCATGTATTGAAGAATCCTTGCATTCCTGGAATAAACCCCACTTGATCATGGTGTATGATCCATTTAATGTGCTGTTGGATTCTGTTTGCTAGTATTTTGTTGAGGATTTTTGCATCTATGTTCATCAGTGATATTGGCCTGTAGTTTTCTTTCTTTGTGACATCTTTGTCTGGTTTTGGCATCAGGGTGATGATAGCCTCGTAGAATGAGTTTGGGAGTGTTCCTCTCTCTGCTATATTTTGGAAGAGTTTGAGAAGGATAGGTGTTAGCTCTTCTCTAAATGTTTGATAGAATTCGCCTGTGAAGCCATCTGGTCCTGGGCTTTTGTTTCTCGGAAGATTTTTAATAATCGTTTCAATTTCAGTTCTTGTGATTGGTCTGTTCATATTTTCTATTTCTTCCTGGTTCAGTCTCAGCAGGTTGTGCATTTCTAAGAATTTGTCCATTTCTTCCAGGTTGTCCATTTTATTGGCATAGAGTTGCTTGTAGTAATCTCTCATGATCTTTTGTATTTCTGCAGTGTCAGTTGTTACTTCTTTTTTATTTCTAATTCGATATGGTACTATACACAGAGAATCCTAAAGATGCTACCAGAAAACTACTAGAGCTAATCAATGAATTTGGTAAAGTAGCAGGATACAAAATTAATGCACAGAAATCTCTGGCATACCTATACACTAATGATGCAAAATCTGAAACTGAAATTAAGAAAACAGTCCCATTGGGCTTCCCTGGTGGTACAGTGGTTGAGAGTCTGCCTGCCGATGCAGGGGACACAGGTTCATAGCCTGGACCAGGAAGATCCCTCATGCCGTGTAGTGGCTGGGCCCGTGAGCCATGGCCACTGAGCCTGCACGTCTGGAGGCTGTGCTCCACAATGGGAGAGTCCACAACAGTGATAGGCCCGTGTACTGCAAAAAAAAATAGAAAACACTCCCATTTACCACTGCAACGTAAAGAATAAAATATCTAGGAATAAACCTACCTAAGGAGACAAAAGACCTGTATGCAGAAAATTATAAGACACTGTTGAAAGAAATGAAAGATGATACAAATAGATGGAGAGATATACCATGTTCTTGGATTGGAAGAATCAACATTGTGAAAAGGACTCTACTACCCAAAGCAATCTACAGATTCAATGCAATCCCTATCAAACTACCACTGGCATTTTTCACAGAACTAGAACAAAAAATTTCACAATTTGTATGGAAGCACAAAAGACCCCGAGTAGCCAAAGCTATCTTGAGAATGAAAAACGGAGCTGGAGGAAGCAGGCTCCCTGACTTCAGACTATATTACAAAGCTACAGTAATCAAGACAGTATGGTACTGGCACAAAAACAGAAATATAGATCAATGGAACAGGATAGAAAGCCCAGAGATAAACCCACGCACATATGGTCACCTTATCTTTGATGATAAAGGAGGCAAGAATATACAGTGGAGAAAAGACAGCCTCTTCAATAAGTGGTGCTGGGAAAACTGGACAGGTACATGTAAAAGTATGAGATTAGAACCCTCCCTAACACCATACAAAAAATAAGCTCAAAATGGATTAAAGACCTAAATATAAGGCCAGAAACTATCAAACTGTTGGAGGAAAACATAGACAGAACACTCTATGACATGAATCACAGCAAGATCCTTTTTGACCCACCTCCTAGAGAAATGGAAATAAAAACAAAAATAAACAAATAGGACCTAATGAAGCTTAAAAGCTTTTGCACAGCAAAGGAAACCATGAAAAAGACCAAAAGACAACCCTCAGAATGGGAGAAAATATTTGCAAATGAAGCAACTGTCAAAGGGGTAATCTCCAAAATTTACAAGCAGCTCATGCAGCTCAATAACAATGTTTTGACATTGTTATTGTCAATAAGACAATAACAATTCTTATAACAATACTTATAACAATAAGAATGCTCAACATCATTAATCATTATAGTAATGTAAATCAAAACTACAATGAGATATCATCTAACAACAGTCAGAATCGCCATGATCAAAAAATCTAGAAACAATAAATGCTGGAGAGGGTGTGGAGAAAAGAGAACACTCTTGCACTGCTCATGGGAATGTGAATTGGTACAGCCACTATGGAGAACAGTATGGAAGTTCCTTAAAAATCTACAAATAGAACTACCATATGACCCACCAATCCCACTACTGAGCATATACCCTGAGAAAACCATAATTCAAAAAGAGTCATGTACCAAAATGTTCATTGCAGCTCTATTTACAATAACCAGGAGATGGAAGCAACCTAAGTGTCCATCATCAGATGAATGGATAAAGAAGATGTGGCACATATATACAGTGGTATATTACTCAGCCATAAAAAGAAATGAAACAGTTATTTGTAGTGAGGTGGATGGACCTAGAGTCTGTCATACAGAGTGAAGTAAGTCAGAACGAGAAAAACAAATACCGTATGCTAACACATATATATGGAATTTAAGAAAAAAAACAAAAAAGGGTAATGAAGAACATAGGGGAAAGACAGGAATAAAGACAGAGACCTACTAGAGAATGGACTTGAGGATATGGGGAGGGGGAAGGGTAAGCTGTGACAAAGTGAGAGAGTGGCATGGACATATATACACTATCAAACTTAAAACAGATAGCTAGTGGGAAGCAGCCGAATAGCACAGGGAGATCAGCTCGGTGCTTTGTGACCACCTAGAGGGTGGGATAGGGAGGGTGGGAGGGAGGGAGATGCAAGAGGGAAGAGACATGAGGACATATATATGGAATTTAAAAAAAAAATGTCATGAAAAACCTAGGGGTGAAACAGGAATAAAGACACAGACTTACTAGAGAATGGACTTGAGGCTATGGGGAGGGGGAAGTGTAAACGGTGACAAAGCGATAAAGAGGCATGGACATATATACACTACCAAACGTAAGGTAGATAGCTAGTGGGAAGCAGCCGCATAGCACAGGGAGATCAGCTCGGTGCTTTGTGACTGCCTGGAGGGGTGGGATAGGGAGGGTGGGAGGGAGGGAGACGCAAGCGGGAAGAGATATGGGAATATATGTATATATATAACTGATTCATTTTGTTGTGAAGCTGAAACTAACATACCATTGTAAAGCAATTATACTCCAATAAAGATGTTAAAAAAAAAATAAAAAAATAAATTGATTTTGCATGTTGAATTTTCTTTAATTAACATATAATTATTATTAGAACAACCGGTACACAAAATAGCCAATTCCTTGTTTTGGTCACACAGTTTTAAGTGATGTCTTCTGTTTTTGTCAGGTGTTATTTTCACTAAATGAGCTCCTAGATTTCTTGGGATGCTCTATAACTTGGATCTCTGTTGTGCTATTAATATCTTCTGCTATGTTTGAGCATGTGTGTCCACAGGTTGTTATGAGGTTTATACCTGAGTGATATGTTCTAGGTACCCTGTTAGCACCTTATGCCTATGCAAGACACAGGTTGTATTTCAGTTATGCTTATACTCTCTTCTAGAAAGTATGATGAAGTTTGTAATATTTCCATCACCACAATCACCTGTCTTCTGAGATTTTCCTCATGTTGAAATGGAAGAAGTGTCTCTGTTACTTTCAGTAGAAATCCTTATATTTGTGCTCTGGAACATAGTCTGTTCACCTTCTCATGAATTTTCTCTTTATAGATATTCCCTCCCCCCCCTTTTTTTTTTTGGCTGCACCACATGGCATGTGGGATCTCAGTTCCCTGACCAGGGATTGAACCCCCATCCCCGCATTGGAAGTGTGGAATCTTAACCACTGGATTGCCAGGGAGTCCCCTTTTTTTCCTCCCTCTTTCAAAATTATTATATTCTTCAACAAAGACAGTGACTAATATTTCCCATATCAGAAAAAATTTAATTTGTTGAACCCACTTCTCTGATGACATAAGGCACCATTTTTCTCATCTTTACTTCAGGTACTATTATCCGATAAAGTCTCAGGACTCATGGGTTTCCTATATTCACATTCAATATACTTTAGAATCCACTACAGTAAAACTTCCATCCTTTCATATTTTATTGAAACTACTCTTTTCAAATTAACCAATGATGTCCATCCTGTCAAATCCAATTCAGCCTTTACTAACCCCACTAAACTTAATAAATTTTACCTCAGCTGTCCACTTAGAACACTCTTTTCTTGACTTCTATGCCTCCTCTCCCTCCCAGTTTTCCTTCTCCCCTGGGCTGTTCCTCTCCTTTTGCTGGTACCTTCTCCTATTCAGATGCTGGACTGCTTTAGACTTAAAAGATTGGATGTTGTACTGCTCAATCTTTCCCTTCCTTTTCTCTTACAATTCTCTCCCAGATGAGATTGTTCCCATTATTTTACATTTAGGCTGATCTACCTCAAATTTATATTTCCTGTTCAGAAAGTACACTTGAACTCCACACCCATTTCTAATTTTCTTCTTTTTATTCCATATGTTTATTTAATTGACATCTAAGATATAACATGTCAAAATAATTGATTTCTCCCAAACTCTTTTTCTCCCAAAGGGAATCTTTCCCCTAACTTTTTATCCAGCTCCATGAATGGGTTTATTAATTATATGCTAGATCAAATATACAGATACAACACAAAAATTGAGTCATTTGTAATTTCTTCTTTTTACCAATGCCACTACAACAAAAAGCTTTATAGGTTGCAGTCAATATATAGCACTATTTTATACACTTCATTTTCTTCTAATTTTTCCACTTTTGTCCATGATGACATCATTTCTTTTCTGAATTGTTTTTAACATTCTATAATCCAAGATTCAAAGCAGCCACTGTCATTTTTCCAGAATGTAAATAGATCCGTTATTTCCTTTGTTAAAAATGTTTTCCCATCGATTTTATAAAAAAAAATAAAACTCTTTACCATGTGCTATAGGACTTGCTTGTCCTATGCCCTAGCCATCCACTTCATTCATTCTGCCAGCTACACTGAAACACCTATCTGTTTTTAAACCAAGTCAAGCTTTTTCTTTAATTTGGATCTTTACACTTTAGTTCCCTCTATTCAAATATTCTGCCCCTTGCACTTTTCACATAATAGTTCATCTTTTTTTCTTCAGGTGTAGATGAAATGTCACTTAAGCTAAGATTAATGATGAGGGAAGAAGTATTAGAGGTTTGAGGAGAAAAAAAAACTCATTAAATTGTTTTAGGAATAGTTTGGAACATTTCTAGAACATATGATGATTGTTGACTATATTATTTATTCACATTTATGTTAATTAACTACTGCTGAATAATGTAAAACCCCAAAACTCAGGGTATAGGAAAAAGGCATGTATAACCATGGTGTATGTGTCTGTGAGTTAGCTGAGGAACAGCTGAACTAGGCTGGCCTCTTTGCCAAGTCTGCTAATCTCCAGGACATTCATTCCTACATTTGCTCATTTACTAGGTAGCTCTACTCTAGGATGGGAAGCTGACAACTCTGACTTGAGGTCTCATCTTTCTTCTGGGAACCAGTGGTCTAACCCTGGAATGTGCTTCTTATGGTAGTGGCAGAGCATAAGAGGAAACATTTAAAGTCTCATGAAATCTAGACCCAAATGTGGAACAGAACACCATCACTTTCAACTCATTCTATTGCCAAAGTAAGCTGGAGACCAAACCTAATAGAAGAGAGCCCTACAAAATTACATGAACTAGTGAGGGAAGAAGATTTGTGGCTGAGGATGCAACCTACTTCCTGTTTATTTTCTCATTCTTTGACCAAACAAGTTGCTAGGTGATGGAGACACAATGGTCATTAATTAAAATGTTTTGTTTTTCATTTTGTATTTATCTTCAAACCTCAGCTATGATGAAATTCCAAGATAAATTAATCTTTGACATCTGTTATCCTAAAAACATTGTACATATAGCAATGAGAAGTTTCATTAAAGGTTTAATTTTTTCTTAATGTACTATGGTCTTCACAGAGGCAGTTTTTTTTTAATCCTTCCCTTATTAATTACTGTGTTTTTGCTATCTACTACCTACTATTTTATTCATGGAGTTTAGTGTTTTGATTTTTAACTTTTTGAATTAGTAATTGAATTAAACCTTAATTAAGGACTGACAAAAAAATAATTGATATCATTTCTATGCAAATATAAAACAGGTGGACAAATCTTAAGGGCCAAATATGGGAAGTAAAAATACATATTTCAATATTTGAGTATAGTAGATTTAATACCTCCCTTGGTTCAGTTTTCTTTTCTTCATTATAGCATCAAGTAAAAGAGTATCCAATTTTTTTTTCTCTAGATACTTCATCGACTACAATGCTGAAGATGACAGGTTTTTCAACATTGATGCCAACACTGGGACCATTAAGACTACCAAGGTTCTTGATAGAGAAGAAACTCCATGGTACAACATCACAGTTGCTGCTTCAGAAAATGGTAAATTTCTTTACATTATGTACCATAGGAAAGATGTCACTTATACATGAAGATTTATGCTGAGACTTTCTCTGGAGCAGGGCTATCATGATTTCTATTTTTTATGCCATGATCTAGCAGAGTGCACAGAATGTAGTAGATACAGTTACTCATTGTCAGATGCAGTGAATAAAGTGTATACCTTTTTCTTTACTTTAATCCCCACATAGTGGTGAAAAATTGGCATCACAGAACACTTAGCCTGCATCACTGAGTCAAAATATTTCATTCTCTTCTTAATTATGAGACTTGCTTTGTCATGTGCTTATGTCTTACTTAAGTAGAAGAAGAATACTTCATATACGGTGGAGCAGTTTAGGAATATAAAGAGAAGAAACGAAAATCTAACATTTTACTTGAATAATTTTATCAATATAACACCCTTCCTCAAGCTTCAATTAACACTTAGAAATTTTATAGCAAAAGAATAGCTCTTGG
The DNA here is from genome assembly GCF_003676395.1 of Aethalodelphis obliquidens. Classification (NCBI taxonomy): domain Eukaryota; kingdom Metazoa; phylum Chordata; class Mammalia; order Artiodactyla; family Delphinidae; genus Aethalodelphis; species Aethalodelphis obliquidens. The sequence goes on along the minus strand of NW_020837973.1, from coordinate 16,188,277 downwards.
AATTTCAACAGGCAGGTCTAAGTTCTTTTCAAGAGACGCACATGGTATACAACTGAGGAAGGCCATTGTTCCATCCTCATCCAGAGCATTGCATTGTGCTAAACACCTAAGATTTTTTAAAAAAGCATAAATGTCAACAATTATCTCTGAGTTAAAAAAGATGTACATAATTGTCTTCAAATGAAATTAGAATAAAGCTTTAGGAAAATGGACTACTGTCAAGAAAATGAAGTCTTTCTTTAAATGTTGAGAAATAAGTGAAAGGTACAAATAGCCCCAAGTTTAGTATTATATATACTATAATAAAATTTAGTATAGTATACCCAGCTTACATATACATTTTAAAAGATTCCAACATACTCATGAGTGAACTATAAATGTTAAAATTTAGGAAAACTTCATGTTAGAAAATAAAGCTATGTAAAATAAAATTATGCTTTCTCTTTCTTTTGCCCTCAGAAGGTATAAGACATTTTTAAAATATTAAAACTTCATTTAGAAATAGTTTACATACCATACCATTCATCTTTTTAAGGTGTATAGTTTAATGAGTTTTAGTAAATTCAGAGCTGTGCATCAATCACCACAATTGATTTTAGAATATGTTCATTACTTCAAAAGGAAATCCCTGGGCTTCCCTGGTGGTGCAGTGGTTGAGAGTCTGCCTGCCGATGCAGGGGACGCAGGTTCGTGCCCCGGTCTGGGAAGATCCCACATGCCGTGGAGCGGCTGAGCCCATGAGCCATGGCCGCTGGGCCTGCGTGTCCGGAGCCTGTGCTCCGCAACGCGAGAGGCCACAACAGTGAAAGGTCTGCGTACCGCAAAAAAAAAAAAAAAAAAAGAAAGAAATCCTGTCCCCCTTAGTCATCACTCTCTACTCCCCCTTCCCCATGCGTCAACCCAAGAAGCGACTAATCTAATTTTTGTTTCTATAGATGTCTTAGTCTGTTTAGGCTGCTATAACGAAATATCATAAACTGAGTGCTTTAAACAGCAAACATTTTTTTCTCACAGTTCTGGAGTCTGGAAATCCGAGATTAGGGGCCAACAGATTTGGGGTCTGGTGAGAACCCACTTCCTGGTTCATAGATGGCTGTCTCCTAGTGGTGTACTCACATGGTAGCAAGGGCAAGGAATCTCTCTGGAGTCTCTTTTATAAGGGTACTAATCTCACTCATGAGTGGTCCACTCTGAATTTTGGGGAGACATAAACATTCAGTCTATATTGATAGATTTGCCTTGCATTGGTATTTCATATAAAATAATCAATAACACATGGTCTTTGTGACTGGCTTATTTCACTTAGCATGATATTTTCAAAGTTCATTTACATTGTAGCATGTATCAGTATTTCCTTCTTTCTTATTGCTAAAAAATATTCCATTATATGGTTATACTACATTTTATTTATCCATTCATCACTTGATAGATGTTTGGGTTGCTTCCACTTTTTGCCTAATTTGAAGAATGCTCTTAAGAGCATTAATATGAATGTTTCTGTGTGGATGAGTTTTCATTTCTTTGAGATATATACCTAGGAGTGGGATTGCGGGGTCATAAAGAAACTATATTTAAAATTTTGATGAACGGCCAGACTGTTTTCCAAAGTGGCTAAATTTTCCATTCACAACAACACAATATGGGGGTTCCTATTACTCTATATTATTACCAGTTTTTATTATTACATACTGACCATAACCATTCTAGTGGTTGTGGGCTGATAGCTCATTGTGGTTTATGTTCTTTTATAATGTCTTTTATCACAAATCAGTAATTAAACTACTCCAGTCTTTTTTTTTTTTTTTAAATCTCCCTCATCCCATTTCTTGGTATCTGCTATTTTTTTAAAATTAATTAATTAATTAATTTATGGCTGTGTTTGGTCTTCGTTTCTGTGTGAGAGCTTTCTCTAGTTGTGACAAGCGGAGGCCACTCTTCATCGCGGTGTGAGGGCGTCTCACTATCACGGCCTCTCTTGTTGCAGAGCACAGGCTCCAGATACGCAGGCTCAGTAGCTGTGGCTCATGAGCCCAGTTGCTCCACAGCATGTGGGGTCTTCCCAGACCAGGGCTCGAACCCGTGTCCCCTGCATTGGCAGGCAGATTCTCAACCACTGTGCCACCAGGGAAGCCCTACTCCAGTCTTTTCTATTCCACCTGAATTTTTCATGTTTCTCATCTGAAAAATCAACTCAAGTGGTTTCCATTTAGATATTTTTTCAGCACAGTATTTCCCTTTGAAAATAAGCATTTTCAAAGGGAAATACTGTGCTGAAAAATTACTTTTAAATGAGTGTTATAAAGAATACATGAGTGAGTTCATTTTTTATAATTCTGGTTAATTTTCATTTTCAAAATAATCAGACTAGGTCTAGATTTGCATGTTCTTAGTTACCCAAGTACAATAAAATAGCTGTCAAATGATAAAGGCTCGTTTAAAATTAGTTTTAAAATAAAAGAATAAATGGATTGATATACTGAAGTAGATGTGATGGAGACATTGAAAAGTTTCCAAAAATATTGTGTAGTCCTTCTTGAGAACAGGTTCCATGTACAGAAGAAGGAAGGGAAGAATTCCTGGGGAGAATGATATTTGCTTGTCAGAAAGAATAAGGACTTATTTTAAAATAACATCAAGTTCAACTCCAGAGGTATTTTGATCAGAAGCCATACTTTAGATCACTTCTAAATCTCACCTCAGCCCAAATAATATTTGTATCAAGTAGAAGCTAATTTATAAATATACATGAGTTCAAGTATATCATGAAAATTATATTATTTGCAATCATTACTAAAGGAAATATTCATTTTTACTAAAGTAACGTCTTAAATATGTACTTACTACGTTCTTTTTCTTTTCTTTTCTTTCCTTTTTTTTTTTTTTTTACTATCTGCTAGTATTTCATATGGGAAATGAGTTAATACACATCTACTAAGTAAAACAGTACAGTAAAGAGTAACATCCTGAATTTTATAGATGGTAATAAAGAAGCCTTAGAGACTCCTCAATGAGCACTACTAAAATATAATTTAATCCTAATCATAAACAGGTATGTAGAAAGAACGAGCACTAGTTAAGACTTTATAGCCATATTGGGAGGCTGTGTCTGGAAAAGCTCACATTCACTTACTGATTGCTTAGCCTAAGTGCCTATAAAATAGAGTTGGGTGCCCTTCCGCGTACAATTGTTTGTAAGCATTTACTTTAACATGAGCCATGTCATCAAAGTATTTTCTATTTTGGATACTTTTTCTACAGGATATTTTTAAAGGCTTTATTTTGTTTAGTGCAGTTTTAGGCTCATAGCAAACTTGAGAGGAATGGACAGAGACTTCCCATATATTCTCTGTACCTGCACATGCTTAGCTTTCTCTGCTATCAACATTCCCCCACCAGAGTGATACATTTGTTACAATTGATGAACCTACATTGACACATCATAACCAACCAATGTTTATAGTTTAATTTAGGGTTAACTCCTTATTCTATGGCTTTGGATAAATGTATAACAGCATAAACCCATCAATATAATATCATACAGAGTAATTTGAATGCATTAAAAATCTTCTGTGCTGTACCTGTTCATGTCTCCCCATCCCTACCCCTGGCAACCACTGATCTTTTTATTGACTCCATAGTTTTACGTTTTCCAGAATGTCATGTAGTTGAAATCATACAGTATGTTAGCCTTTCAGGTTGGCTTCTTTCACTTAGTAATATGGATTGAAGTTTCCTCCATGTCTTTTTATGTCTTGATAGCTCATTTTTTTTGTACTCAATAATATTCCATTGTCAGCATGTACCAGAGTTTATCCATTCATCGTCTGAAGATGAATTCATCTTGGTTGTTTCCAAGTTTTGGCAATGATGAAATAAAGCTGCTATAAACATCCATGTGTAGGTTTTTTGTATGGCCAGAAATTTTCAGCTCCTTTGGTAAATACAAAATGTGCACTCCTTGGATCATATGGTAAGAGTATGTTTAGTTTTATAAGAAATTGACAAAACGTCTTTTGAAACAGCTGTGCCAGTTTGAATAGCCACCAGATATGAATGAATAAGAGTTCCCATTGTTTCACATCCTAACCAACATTTGGTATTGTCAGTCTTCCCTGGATTTGGGCCACTCATAGATATGTAGTAGTATCTTGCTTTAATTTGCACTTTCCTGATGACATATATGTGAAACATGTTTTCATATACTTATTTGCCATGTGTATGTTTTCTTTGGTGAAGTATCTATTAAGGTCTTTGGCCCATGTTTTAATCAGGTTATTCGTTTTCTTAATGTTTAATTTTGACTCCTTTGCATGTTTTGTGTAACTAATTTATTAGATATGTCTTTTGCAAATATTTTCTCCCAGTATGTGTCTTATCTTCTCATTCTATTGACGTTGTCTTTCAAGAGCAGAAATGGGATTTTCTAAAATCTTAATGTAACAGTTTTGAGGAGACTGTTGTTCTACGGAATTAAAATTAGAAGTTAAGGTTTTAAAATACTTGTTTAGCCTACCTAGGGGTTAAGAGAAGAGAAATATTCCTTCTCTGGGCAGATGAAGCAATGCACCAGGATTTAAGAGAAAATAAGAGCAAAGCACCTCTGTGCAAAAGAAAACAAAAACAAAATATTGGTCTTTCCTTCAGGTGAGCAGGCCTCCTGCTAGAGGACCAGTGTGAAAGCTGAGGGTGTCACAGCTGAAGTGGGCATCCTTTGAGCATTCAGGTGGGGCTCAGATGCAATGCAGCTGTTAATTACATGATGTTTGGCTCTGCCTTTTTTCATCCTGTGGTTCTAGGTCAAAGTGATTATTCAACTGCCCAGTCATGCAGGAAAGGCAGGAAACGTGGGTCTGGTCTGTGATATCTTTTACTACTGCAGCTAAACATAACTAGCAGCTATTTGCACTTGTATGGTGTGTTTTACAGCCATGTCATCCTAACAAAATTTTTTTGTGAAATAGAGAAGACACATATTTTCTCATTTTATAAGAGAAAGGAAAGTGAGACTCACACAAAATATGAATCTAAATATTTTGGTTCCTAGATCTGTGCTTATTCTAATATGACCCTCTGTGGCAGCTGTTGTCCATTGAACCCAAGTACTGGTCAGGTATTTTAACTGATTGAGGTTTATTCTATTATTTTAAAAATTCATTCTGAGACATAAGATTATTTTCACAATTTTAAAGAATACACTAATAATCAGATAAATTCAATATGTGTCTGGTCAGGGAAATAGAAAGTGATGTCTTATTATCACATATCACAGTTTTGGTGGAAGGGTACTTTCTCAAAACATACCTGTGGAACATTTATGTTACATGTAACAATGTAATCCATAATGGAGCTATTTGGTAACTTCTATTACTTTTCTATTAATGTGTAACAAATAATCATATGATTTCTTTAGGTCAGAAGTCCAGGAGTGTTCAACTGAGTTCTCTGCTTTAAATCTGGAAAGACTGAAATCATGTGTCAGCTGGGCTGGGCTCTTATCTGAAGGCTCCAGGGAAGAATCTGATTTCACACTCATTTTCCTTGTTGGCAGAATCCACTTTCTTGAGGATGTAGGTGTGAGGCCTCCATTCTTTTTCTGGTTGTTAGCTGAGGCAGTTCCCTCCTCTTAGAAGCTGCCTGCATTCCTTTACCTTCTTCAAACAAGAAACAGTGTGTCAAATCCTTCTTATGCTTGAATCTATTTAATTTTCTCTTCTGCTACCATCTGGAGAAAGTCTCTGCTCAGTGGTTTTCACCCAACTGGGTCAGGCCCACCCAAATAATCTTTGTGTTTTAAGGTCACCTGACTTGGGACTTTAATTACACCTGCAAAATTCCTTCACAACAGTATCCAGATTAGTGTTTAGTTGAATAACCAAGGGACAGAAATCATGTGCTGGCACCTTTAGAATTCTACCTACCATAATCCTAAAATATCTGTAAAATTTGGGGGTATTATTTTTTTATAGGATAATAAATATTCTTTCAAACATGTCATCACTTACTTTTCCTTTTGTATGACTCCTAAGTAAAATAATAGCACTAGTAGGCACTCAATAAGTAGTTCTTAATATATTTTTCAAGTGACTAGCTCTCATCTCCCTCAATTTCCATGTTAATGTCTCAGCTCAGGATAATGTATAGTTTCATTCTAAGTGATTTTCAGAAACTGCCAATGTGTTCATCACTTCCCAATAGCTAAACCAATGAGTACTTTTTATTTCTTATCTCCCCTGATTTATTTGTGTTGTTTGACTGTATTAATCATCCTGTCTCCTCTTGGAATGTTCTACTTCCTTGGCTACCATTTCAGTACTTTGGTATGGTATACTTTACCATCTTGGTCCTAAAGTATACCTTAACTAACTCACTCAGAATATATTAATAAATGATACTTGCTAGGTAGTGTAGTATTTTAGGCACTAATGATATTGAGGGTATTATTTTGTCTTTGAGGAATTTAAGAGTCTAATGCAAAAGATAAGTTAAGCAAATAATTGCATTATGGATAATTACTGTGGTGATGTTTTCTTTTTTTTTAATTCTTAAATTTAATATATTTTTATACAGCAGGTTCTTATTAGTTATCCACTTTATACATATTAGTGTATGTATGTCAATCCCAGTCTCCCAATTCATCCCACCACCACTCCCCCACCCCCCATGCCACTTTCCCCCCTTCGTGTCCATATGTTTATTCTCCACATCTGTGTCTCAATTTCTGCCCTGCAAACCGGTTCATCTGTACCATTTTTCTAGGTTCCACATATATGCGTTAATATACGATATCTGTTTTTCTCTTTCTGACTTACTTTGCTCTGTATGACAGTCTCTAGATCCATCCACGTCTCTGCAAATGACCCAATTTCATTACTTTTTATGACTGAGTAATATTCCATTGTATATATGTACCACATCTTCTTTATCCATTTGTCTATCAATGGGCATTTAATTTGCTTCCGTGATCTGGCTATTGTAAATAGTGCTGTAATGAACACTGGGGTGCATGTGTCTTTTTGAATTATGGTTTTCTCTGGGTATATGCCCAGTAGTGGGATTGCTGGGTCATATGATAATTCTATTTTTATTTTATTAAGGAACCTCCATACTGTTCTCCATAGTGGCTGTATCAATTTACATTCCCACCAACAGTGCAAGAGGTTTCTCTTTTCTCCACAACCTTTCCAGCATTTGTTGTTTGTAGATTTTCTGATGAGTCCCATTCTAACTGGTGTGAGGTGATACCTCATTGTAGTTTTGATTTGCATTTCTCTAATAATTAGTGATGTTGAGCATATTTTCATGTGCCTCTTGGCCATCTGTATGTCTTCTTTGTAGAAATGTCTATATAGGTCTTTGGCCTATTTTTGGAATGGGTTGTTTATTGTCTTGATATTGAGTTTCATGAGTTGTTTGTATGATTTGGAGATTAATCCTTTTTCTGTTGATTCGTTTGCAAATATTTTCTCCCATTCTGAGGGCTGTCTTTTCATCTTGTTTGTAGTTTCCTTTGCTTTGCAAAAGCTTTTAAATTTCATTAGGTCCCATTTGTTTATTTTTGGTTTTATTTCCATTACTCTAGGAGGTGGATCAAAAAAGATCTTGATGTGATTTATGTCAAAGAGTGTTTTTCCTGTGTTTTCCTCTAAGAGTTTTATAGTGTCTGGCCTTACATTTAGGTCTCTAATCCATTTCGAGTTTATTTTTACGTATGGTGTTAGGCAGTGTTCTAATTTCATTCCTTTACATGTAGCTGTCCAGTTTTCCCAACACCACTTATTGAAGAGACTGCCTTTTCTCCATTGTATATCCTTGCCTCCTTTGTGATAGATTAGTTGACCATTTGTGCATGGGTTTATCTCTGGACTCTCTATCCTGTTCCATTGATCTATATTTCTGTTTTTGTGCCAGTACCATAGAGTCTTGATTACTGTAGTTTTGTAGTATAGTCTGAAGTCAGGGAGTCTGATTCCTCCAGCTCCGTTTTTTTTTTTCCCTCAAGACTGCTTTGGCTATTCAGGGTCTTTTGTGTCTCCATACAAATTTTCAGATTTTTTGTTCTAGTTCTGTAAAAAATGCCATTGGTAATTTGATAGGGATTGCATTGAATCTGTAGATTGCTTTGGGTAGTATAGTCATTTTCACAATATTGATTCTTCCAATCCAAGACCATGGTATATCTGTCCATCTGTTTGTATCATCTTTAATTTCTTTCATCAGTGTCTTAGAGTTTTCTGCATACAGGTCTTTTGTCTCCATAGATAGTTTTATTCCTAGGTATTTTATTCTTTTTGTTGTAATGGTAAATGGGAGTGTTTCCTTAATTTCCCTTTCAGATTTTTCATCATTAGTGTATAGGAATGCCAGAGATTTTGGTGTATTAATTTTATATCCTGCATCTTTACCAAATTCATTGATTAGCTCTAGTAGTTTTCTGATGGCATTTTTAGGATCCTGTATGTATAGTATCATGTCATCTGCAAACAGTAACAGTTTTACCTCTTCTTTTCCAATTTGTATTCCTTTTACTTTTTTCTTCTCTGATTGCCATGGCTAGGACTTCCAAAACTATGTTGAATAATAGTGGTGAGAGTGGACATCCTTGTCTTGTTCCTGATCTTAGAGGAAATGCTTTCAGTTTTTCACCATTGAGAATGATGTTTGCTGTGGGTTTGTCATATAATGCCTTTATTATGTTGAGATAGGTTCCCTCTATGCCCACTTTCTGGAGAGTTTTTGTCATAAATGGGTGTTGAATTTTGTCAAAAGCTTTTTCTGCATCTACTGAGATGATCATATTATTTTTATTATTAAATTTGTTAATATGGTGTATCACATTGATTGATTTGCATATATTGAAGAACCTTTGCATCCCTGGGATAAATCCCACTTGATCATGGTGTATGATCCTTTTAATATGTTGTTGGATTCTGTTTGCTAGTATTTCGTTGAGGATTTTTGCATCTATATTCATCAGTGATATTGGTCTGTAATTTTCTTTTTTTTGGAGTATCTTTGTCTGGTTTTGGTATCAGGGTGATGGTGGCCTCATAGAATGAGTTTGGGACTGTTCCTTCCTCTGCAATTTTTTAGAAGAATTTGAGAAGAATGGGTGTTAGCTCTTCTCTAAATGTTTGATAGAATTCACCTGTGAAGCCATCTGGTCCTGGACTTTTGTTTTTTGGAAGATTTTTAATCACAGTTTCAATTTTATTACTTGTGATTGGTCTGTTCATATTTTCTATTTCTTCCTGGTTCAGTCTTGGAAGTTTCTGCATTTCTAAGAATTTGTCCATTTCTTCCAGATTGTCCATTTTATTGGCATATAGTTGCATGTAGTAGCCTCTTAGGATGCTTTGTATTTCTGTGGTGTCTGTTGTAACTTCTTTTTCATTTCTAATTTTATTGATATGTGTCCTCTCCCTCTTGTTTTTGATGAGTCTGGCTAATGGTTTATCAATTTTGTTTATCTTCTCAAAGAACCAGCTTTTAGTTTTATTCATCTTTGCTATTGTTTTCTTTGTTTCTATTTCATTTATTTCTGCTCTTATCTTTATGATTTGTTTCCTTCTGCTAACTTTGGGTTTTATTTGTTCTTTCTCTAGCTCCTTTATGTATAAGGTTAGATGGTTTATTTGAGATTTTTCTTGTTTCTTGAGGTAGGCTTGTATTGCTATAAACTTCCCTGTTAGAACTGCTTTTGCTGCATCCCATAGGTTTTGGATCATAGTGTTTTCATTGTCATTTGTCTCTAGGTATTTTTTGATTTCCTCTTTGCTTTCTACAGTGATCTCTTGGTTATTTAGTAATGTATTGCTTAGCCTCCATGTGTTTGTGTTTTTTACGTTTTTTTTCCCCTGTTATTGATTTCTAATCTTTGTGGCCAGAAAAGATGCTTGATATGATTTCAATTTTCTTAAATTTACTGAGGCTTGATTTGTGACCCAAGATGTGATCTATCCTGGAGAATGTTCCATGCACACTTGAGAAGGAAATGGAATCTGCTGTATTTGGATGGAATGTCCTATAAATATCAATTAAATCTATCTGGTCTGTTGTGTCAATTAAAGCTTGTGTTTCCTTATTAATTTTCTGTTTGGGTGATCTGTCTCTTGGTGTAAGTGAGGTGTTATAGTCCCCCATTATTATTGTGTTACTGTCAATTTCCTCTTTAATTGCTGTTAGCATTTGGCTTATGTATTGAGGTGCTTCTACGTTGGGTGCATATATATTTATAATTGTTATACCTTCTTGGATTGATCCCTTGATCATTATGTAGTGTCCTTCCTTGTCTCTTGGAACATTCTTTATTTTAAAGTCTATTTTATCTGATATGAGTATTGCGACTCCAGCTTTCTTTTGATTTCCATTTTCATGGAATATATTTTTCCATCCCCTCACTTTCAGTCTGTATGTGTTTCTAGGTCTGAAGTGGGTCTCTTGTAGACAGCATATATATAGGTCTTGTTTTTGTATCCATTCAGCGAGCCTGTGTCTTTTCGCTGGAGCATTTAATCCATTCATGTTTAAGGTAATTATCGATATGTGTGTTCCTATTACCATTTTCTTAATTGTTATGGGTTTGGTTTTGTAGTTTCTTTTCTTCTCTTGTGTTTCCCACTTAGGGAAGTTCCTTTAGTATTTGTTGTAGAGCTGGTTTGGTGGTGCTGAATTCTCTTAGCTTTTCCTTGTCTGTAAAGCTTTTGATTTTTCCATTGAATATGAATGAAATCATTGACAGGTAGAGTAATCTTGGTTGTAAGTTCTTCCCTTTCATCACTTTAAATATGTCATGCCATTCCCTTCTGGCTTGTAGAGTTTCTGCTGAGAAATCAGCTCTTAACCTTATGGGAGTTCCCATGTATGTTATTTGTCATTTTTCCCTTGCTGATTTCAATAATTTTTCTTTGTCTTTAACTTCTGCCAATTTGATTACTATGTGTCTCAGTGTGTTTCTCCTTAGGTTTATCCTGCCTGTGACTCTCTGCGCTTCCTGGACTTGGGTGGCTATTTCCTTTCCCCTGTTAGGGAAGTTTTCAACTATAATCTCTTCAAATATTTTCTCGGGTCATTTCTCTCTTTCTTCTCCTTCTGGAGCCGCTATAATGCGACTGTTGTTGTGTTTAATGTTTTCCCAGAGGTCTCTTAGGCTGTCTTCATTTCTTTTCATTCTTTTTTCTTTATTCTGTTCCACAGCAGTAAATCCCACCATTCTGTCTTCCAGGTCATTTATCCATTCTTCTGCCTCAGTTATTCTGTTATTGATTGCTTCTAGTGTATTTTTTATTTCAGTTGTTTTATTGTTCATCTCTGTTTGTTTGTTCTTTAATTGTTCTCGATCTTTGTTAAACATTTCTTGCATCTTCCCGATCTTTGCCTCCATCCTTTTTCTGAGGTCCTGGATCATCTTTACTATTATTATTCTGAATTTTTTTTTGCTGGAAAGTTGCCTATCTTTACTTCAATTAGTTGTTTTTCTGTGGTTTTGTCTTGTTTCTTCATCTGGTACATAGTCCTCTGCCTTTTTACTTTGTTTATATTTCTCTGAATGTGGTTTTCGTTCCACAGGCTGCAGGATTGTAGTACTTCTTGCTTCTGCTCTCTGTCCTCTGGTGGATGAGGCTATCTAAGAGGCTTGTGGAAGTTTCCTGATGGGAGGGACTGTTGGTGGGTAGAGCTGGGTGTTGCTCTGGTGGGCAGAGCTCAGTAAAACTTTAATCTGCTTGTCTACTTATGGGTGGGGCTGGGTTCCCTCCATGTTGGTTGTTTGGCCTGAGATGACCCAACACTGGAGCCTACCTGGCTCTTTGGTGGGGCTAATGGAGGACTCTGGGAAGGCTCACACCAAGGAGTACTTCCCAGAATTTCTGCTGCCAGTGTCCTTTTCCTCACAGTGAGACACAGCCACACCCCGCCTCTGCAGGAGACCATGCGACACTAGCAGGTAGGTCTGGTTCAGTCTCCTGTGGGGTCACTGCTCCTTGCCCTGTGTCCCAATGTGCACACTACTTTGTGTGTGACGTCCAGGAGTGGAGTCTCTGTTTCCCCCAGTCCTGTTGAAGTCCTGTAATCAAATCCATGTAACCTTCAAAGTCTGATTCTCTAGGAATTCCTCCTCCCATTGCCATCCCCCACGGTTGGGAAGCCTAATGTGGGGCTCAGAACCTTCACTCCAATGGGTGGACTTCTGTGGTATAAGCATTCTCCAGTTTGTAAGTCACACACACAGCAGTTATGGGATTTGATTTTATTTGTGATTGTGCCCCTCCTACCATCTCATTGTGGCTTCTCCTTTGTATTTGGATATTGGATATCTTTTTTGGTGAGTTCCAGTATCTTCCTGTCGATGATTGTTCAGCAGTTAGTTGTGATTGCAATGCTCTTGCCAGAGGGAGTTTTAGTGATAAATTTTTTAGGGACTAGAGAAACATGAAAACATGGTGACTTAATCTCTCTAAGAGGACCAGTGAAGATTTCATAGACAGGTAATTCATGGATTCAGCCTTGAGATGAGTAAAGATTAACCTGCATTCTGCTGTCAACTGTACTTGTATTATTCAGGGTGCTACAGAGAAACAGAAACAATAGGATTCAGAATCAATAATTCTGAATCAATCAATTCATTTTGATGAATTGGCTTATGTTGGCTCCTGCAGTTATGGAGGCTGGCAAGTCTAAAATCCTCAGATCCCATGTCCTAGGGTACATCTTTTTTTCTTTTTTTTTTTTTCATCTTTATTGTAGTATAATTGCTTTACAATGGTGTGTTAGTTTCTGCTTTATAAAAGTGAATCAGTTATACATGTACATATGTTCCCATATCTCTTCCCTCTTGCATCTCCCTTCCTCCCACCCTCCCTATCTCAGCCCTCTAGGTGGTCACAAAGCACCAAGCTGATCTCCCTGTGCTATGAGGCTGCTTCCCACTAGCTGTCTATTTTACGTTTGGTAGTGTATATATGTCCATGCCACTCTCTCACTTTGTCACAGCTTACCCTTCCCCCTCCGCATATCCTCAAGTCCATTCTCTAGTAGGTCTGTGTTTTTATTCCTGTCTTACCCCTAGCTTCTTCATGACATTTTTTTTTCTTAAATTCCATATATATTTGTTAGCATATGGTATTTGTCTTTCTCTTTCTGATGTACTTCACTCTGTATGACAGACTCTAGGTTCATCCACCTCATTACAAATAGCTCAATTTCATTTCTTTTTATGGCTGAGTAATATTCCATTGTATATATGTGCCACATCTTCTTTATCCATTCATCTGATGATGGACACTTAGGTTGTTTCCATCTCTGGGCTATTGTAAAAAGAGCTGCAATGAACATTTTGGTACATGACTCTTCTTGAATTATGGTTTTCTCAGTGTATATGCCCAGTAATGAGATTGCTGGGTCATACGGTATTTCTATTTGTAGATTTTTAAGGAACCTCCATACTGTTCTCCATAGTGGCTGTATCAATTCACATTCCTATGAGCAGTGCAAGAGTGTTCCCTTTTCTCCACACCCTCTCCAGCATTTATTGTTTCTAGATTTTTTGATGATGGCCATTCTGACTGGTGTGAGATGATATCTCATTGTACTTTTGATTTGCATTTATTTAACAATTAGTGATGTTGAACATTCTTTCATGTGTTTGTTGGCAGTCTGTATATCTTCTTTGGAAAAATGTCTATTTAGGTCTTCTGCCCATTTTTGGATTAGTTTTTTTTTTTTTTTCTTTTATTGAGATGCATAAGCTGCTTGTAAATTTTGGAGATTAATCCTTTGTCAGTTGCTTCATTTGCAAATATTTTCTCCCATTCTGAGGGTTGTCTTTTGGTCTTGATTATGGTTCCCTTTGCTGTGCAAAAGCTTTTAAGTTTCATTAGGTCCAATTTGTTTATTTTTGTTTTTATTTCCATTTCTCTAGGAGGTGGGTCAAAAAGGATCTTGCTGTGATTTATATCATAGAGTGTTCTGCCTATGTTTTCCTCCAAGAGTTTGATAGTTTCTGGCCTTATATTTAGGTCTTTAATCCATTTTGAACTTATTTTTGTGTATGGTGTTAGGGAGTGTTCTAATCTCATACTTTTACATGTACCTGTTCAGTTTTCCCAGCACCACTTACTGAAGAGGCTGTCCTTTCTCCACTGTACATTCCTGCCACCTTTATTAAAGATAAGGAGACCATATGTGCATGGGTTTATCTCTGGGCTTTCTATCCTGCTCCATTGATCAATCTTTCTGTTTTTGTGCCAGTACCATACTGTCTTGATTACTGTAGCTTT